>NW_006400002.1:3029307-3048550 GCF_000299155.1 Elephantulus edwardii
TCTTGGATGATCTGTTCTGCATACAGATTGAAAAGGTATGGAGACAGAATACATCCCTGACGAACCGGTATGAGTAGTCAGAAAATAAAGAGACACATTGCACTGGGAAAATCTGCAGTTAGGGTCCTTTCCAAATTATGAAGGATTAGTGATGTCAGTTTGAGGACTAAGGTGAGACTGATTCAGGCCATAGACTCTTTGATTACTAGCTATGCATCTGAGAGCTGGACAATGAATAAAGATGACAGAAAAAGAATTGACACCTTTAGCTGTGGTGTTGGAGAAGAGCACTGGACATTCCATGGATGGCCAAAAGAATGAATAAAAATATTTTGGAGATGATGCAGCGAGAAAGCTCTTTGGAGGCAAGACTGATGAAGTTTTGCCTCGCATACTTTAGCCATGTTGCTAGGAGAGACTATTCCTTAGAGAGGGACATGATGCTGGGAAGGGTAGAGGGCTGGCAAAGAAGAGGAAGAACCTCAACCAGGTGGATTGATACAGTGACTGCCACAATGGGCTCTTGTGTGTCAGGAAGTGTGAGGATGGTGCAGGGTAGAATAGGGTTCAGATCTTTTGTTCACAATAAGGTTGCTATGAGTCGTGCTTGACTGATGGTACTCAACAACAACTCCGAGCCTAGTGGTAAGAAGTTGCACTGAAATCCCAAAGGCACGCAGTTTGAAGGCAGCTGCTCTATGGGAGACTGATGGACAGTCTCCTGTCATGCAATTCACTGCCTCTAAATACCTGCTGAAGAGTCATCGGTGTTTAACTTCATGGTACTCAACAGCAACTGTTATCCTATACTTCAGAATGTGTTTTCACTTACTGCATTATAATTGGATTACAAATTTCTAAAAATTGTCTAAACCTTTGCAACAACTTTGGTTTCTTTGATCTTGCATAGTTTTAAAGCACTCAGTTATTGTGTTTTTCAACTGATGATTAGTCAACTTTATACACTCAAATATAATATTTTAGCTTTAATACAGTAATATTGTTTATGTTTTATTATTACTTTAAGGGGTTTTTTTTGTTTATTCTTATTTGGGCCAAAGTTTGCAAATCATAATCAATTTTTCATACAATCATAGATAGACCATGAGCAGTTTGTTTTATAACATTAATTACAAGTGATTCATGAAATTCATTTCTTTCAATCCCTAACCAAACCCAGTAATGCCCTTTAAACTTGAGCTTCCAGATCAAGAGTCTCAGTATGAATTATGCTTCAGCCTAAATCCTCACAACTGGACAATAGTCAACATTATGATAAAAGATGAAAGTTGCCAATGGTTTAATTGTACTTGGATCCATGATCAAAAGTCATGGATGCAGCAGTTAGGAAATCAAATGGCATGTTGCATTGCGCAAATTTTGCCTTTTAGCAAAAACAGCAATTTAAAGACCAAAGTAGACCTTACACTGTGTTGTTTTCAGTTGCTTTTTTTGCATATGAAAGTTGGACAATGAGTAAGGAATGCAGAAAAATAATTGATGCCCTTGTATCGTGGTGTTCCTGAAGAGTGATGAGCATCCCACGGATTGCTGAAAGAACAAACAAATCTGTCCTTAGAGACGAAGGTGAAACGTCATCCCACAGACTTCGATCATGTTGTCAAAAGGGGCCAGTTCTTGGGGTACGATATCACGCTTGGAAAAGCAGAGGGTCAGTGAAGGAGAGGAAAGCTCTTCAGGAGATGGAACGAGACAGCAAGTGCAACAGTGGACTTAAAAATAGCAGAGATAGATATATCCAAGATGGCGATGGAGGTGGAGACAACGTAGTGAGCTGCAGGAGCAGCGGGCCACTTGGAGCAGGGCCACTATGGCCTTCTACAGACCTCTGTTTATTGATAATTGAACAGTTAAACAGTTGATGACCGGTCTTCAGTGAAGATCAAGGCTCAACAACAGGAATTCAAAGATTCCCAAGGAGGAATGGGTGAGTCTTGCAGCTCCCAACCCCCTCCTGCAGAGCCCACACCACACGGCACAGCCCCTGCATCTCCATGAAGCTCCCACAGCCAGAACCTATGGATTCCCTTGCCCAGGATGGATGGTAGGCACCAGGCTTCCCCAAGAGTGGTGCAGCGGAGCTGACACACTGTCGCAAAGTGGACTTGTTCTGGGGGGAAGCAGGCAGCCACTGGCTGCCTGAGTGGGAGATGGGACATGTGCCCCACCTCCTGCAGGTTTGGGTTTCCTTGGACAGGTCAGAGAAGATGATCACCGATAAAATGGATTGCTGAAGGTCACTGTGAGTTGTCTACTTGATGACACTTAACAGTGGCAGCATGCACAAGAGGACTGACATCCTAAATGCACCACATATTTTGTTCTGTTGAATGCTTCTGCCAAAAGATGGTTAGACCTGGGGGGAGTCTGTTCACAATTCTCAGGTTCCCTTTATCATATATAAAGGGGGAGGGCAGTGACACCTACTTCAAATTGTAGTATGACCACTTAAGGGGGGGGGGTAAAAGTGGCAGTGCTGGAATTGGAGACACTGTCCTTGGCCACATAGTCCTCAGTCAGGAGAGGGGACCACACTGGGGTGGGGGCAATTGGAGGGGGAGTGTAGCAGCCAGCCCCTGGGGGGTGTTGCCCTGCTCGGGACAGGCTGTCTTCAGCCCCTGGCCCAGGGTGAGCCATCAGGGCCCTCTGCCCGGGGCGGGCTGTCTTCGGTCCTCAGCTCAGGGCGAGCCATCATGGCCCTCTGCCGGGGACAGGCTGTCTTCGGCCCTCAGCTCGGCGCGAGCCGTCAGTCTCCAGGTTGTGCCATCTGACCCTTGAATGGGGGGTGAAATGCCTAGGGTATCCAGAGAATTTTATCTAGGACACTTTCTGTGACCCTCTCCCCCAGTAAACCTGAAAGCAACACCCCCAAAGCCCTTCTGTTTGTAACTCACAAGTTTGTTCTCTCTAGGTTTGCTCCCTTTCCTATAGGTAACCTTAACACTGAGTTTTACTCCAGACCTGACCCTGAACCCAGTGCCAGTGACAAAAAGGAAATACAACTTCCAGCTAAGGAAGCAAAGGAGGATGGAGCCTCTGGGTTCAACCAGCCATCCCCACTGGACCCACTTGGGAAAACACTATGCAGTCCAGAGGGGAGCAAATGTCAGGAAAATATCTTCTAACAGAACAAGAAGGCAATCAGCTTTAACCCAAGACCACCAGTAAGGTGATAAAGTATCCTCCCTTTCCCCCTTCACATCAATGCCCCTGTTCAGCATGAAGAAGTCAGAGAGTCTGCATCCAGTTCCCAAATCAATAAGAGAGTTGGTTTAATTGCCATTAGAAAATGCTTACCATTCCCCTGTAGCATCTGGTCCCCATTGGATCCTTTTCATTTCCTTCACCTGCTCCCCCCACCAACCAAGTTGTGCATCTCTGCAACTGTATCCCTGCCCATCCTCACCCTTCCTCCCCCAATCCTCACCTCCTTGTACCCCCATTATGTTTTTCCCAATAAAATAAAAAAAAATAGCAGAGATCATAAAGATTGTACAGGATTGGTAGTTTCCATCCATGATACATCGGTAAGATCACTATAAGTTGTAGTCAGCTCAACAATACTTAGCATCAACAACAACAGAAATAATAGATCAGGAATCAGCCACGACAGCCGTTTGATTATGAAATGAAAATTCTGTTGGACCATAGTCCTGCAGTTTGGTGGGTTTGTTTTTCTTTTTACCGTGTATGGCTACTTTTACATTAGAACATGGCTTCATTGCTAACTGAGATCATGTGATCTTCAGATACAAAAACATTTTCTGTCCGTGTGGATAAAAGAGAACTCTGCTGGCAGTCCATAGGGAGTTGCCCTGATATCCCAAAGGTTGTGCCTCTCTGGCAATTATCCACCAGCAGCTCTGAGGGAGAAAAATGGATCATTATCTTCCCTAGAGATTGAAAGCCTCTGAAAAACCACTAGAAGGTCAACCAGGAGTCAGTTCTGACCCAGGAGCAGTGACTATGTAGATAAAATGTTCTACCTATATATTTATCTCCCATAATAAGGTCACCCTTATCTTTTAATGTTTTATTCCTTTTAATCTTTATCCCTTCCATGCTGGTAGTCCTAAGTTCTTGGCTGCTAGTTGAAAAGGCGGTAGTTCAAAAGTAATAGAAAGACCTGGTAATCAATGATCAGATATCTTTCAGCTGAAAAACATGAATTAGTTTCACTCTGTCAAGTGAACTTGCAATGGGTCAAAAGTTGATTCCATGGTGGTTGTTGTTGTTAGGTGATGTCAAGTGGAGAACTACTCATTGTGACCCTTTCAACAGCAGACCTGAACCTTGTCCCATCCTGTGCCATCCTCATCTCTGACACACAGAGCCATTGCTGAAGTCATCATGTCAATTCATCTTGTTAGGGGTTTTCCTCTCCTTTGCTGACTCTCATCTTTCCATGATGCCCTTTTCCAAGTGATTCTGTATAGCTACATGTCCAAAGTAAAAGATGAAACTTTGCTATTTTTGCCTCCAAGGAGCACACTGGTTGCTTCTAAGACATATCTTTTGTTCCGTTGTCAGTTCTTAGGATATTCAGTAGTCTTCTCCAACACCACAACTCAAACACATCACTTGTTCTTCTGTCATCCTTATTCATTGTCTAGTTCTGTGATGTGTAGCAGGTGATTGAGAAGACCAAGGCCTGAGTCAGGTGCACCTTAGTCTTCAAACTAACATCATTGCTCTTCAGCATTTTGGAGAGGTCCCTGACAGTGGACTTGCCCAATGTAATACATCTCCTGATCTCTCGACTGCTGCTTCCAAGCATGTTGATTACTGATCTAAGCAAGATAAAATCATTGACAGCATCAATACTTTCTCCATCTATGATAATGTTTACTGTTGCTCTTATAGGGAGAACTTTTGTTTCCTTCTTCTTCTTTTTTTTTCCTAGGGGAAAGCATGAGCACACTCCCTCACTACCACAAATTGTGCAGTTGAGTTTCCCACATTTGGGAAAATTGCAGGGGTCAGCACATCTGGAATGAAATGGATAAGCCTTGCCCTGGGAAAATCTCCTTTGTGATCATGGTGTCTCTCCTGCCAGGTAAGTATGAACCTCTGTTGTTTCGATGTTGAGCTGTACAAGCCATACAGAAGGCTGTCGTCCTTGATCTTCTGCAGCAAGTATTTTTTATCTTCCTCACTTTCAGCAAGCACAGTTGTGCCATCTATATAATGCAGGTTGTTGATAAGTCCTCCTCCAATCCTTGATGGCACATTCCTCTTCATAGAGTCCAGTTTGGGGATTGTATTTGCTCAGCACACAAACATATAGAATGAATAGGCATGGACAAAGGATGCAACTCTGACACACAACCATGCAGCATTCCCGTGTTCTGTTCAGAAAGCAGCCACTTGGTCTAGATCTAGATTTCATATGAGTATAATCAAGTGTCTGGGATTCCCATTCTTCTCAATGTTAGCCATGATTTATTATGATCCACACAGTCAAATGCCTTTGGGTAGTCAATAAAACACACGTAGACATTGTTCTGGTATTCTCTGCTTTCAGCCAGGGTCCATCTGACATCAGCAATGATATCCCTGGTATCATGATCTTTTCTAAAACCAGCTTGAATTTCTTGCAGTTCCACATCAATGCATTGTTCTAGCGATTTTTTTAATCATCCGTAGCAATATTTGGTTTGCATGTGATATCAATAATCTTGTTCGATAATTTCTACTTTCTGTTGGATTATCTTTATTGGAAATGATAACAAATATGTATCTCTTCCAATCATTCTGCCAGGTAGCTATCCTCCAAATCTCCTGGCATTGATTGGTGAATACATCCAGGACTGCATCTGTTAGTTGATATTGATATTCCATAAGTTCTTGGGGCCTAATTTTTGCTAATGTGTAGGTTGAACTTAACTTTCTTCATTACCATTAGCTCTTGTTCATATGTTATTTCTTGACATTTTTTTAGTGCCGACTAATTCTTTTTGGTACAGCAATTCTGTCTATTCCTTCTACCTTCTTTCAGTGTTTTCTGGATCATTCAAGATTATGCCCCTAGCACAGGTTGGTGGGCGATGAGTTAGGCAGGCCAGGCCATGCTAGTGCTAAGGACCAGAAATAAAGATCTAGCTAAACCACTATTGTGCCAATAACCCCATCCAGCACCTCATCCTACCAAACTGCCATGGGCTTCAGCTGGAGTCTGAAAAAGGTGTCCAAATCCATGGTATTTGTATGTCTGGTTGTCTTTACTATTTTAGAGTTACAATACCTATCTGTCAGTTTGTTTATTGGGGAATGATTTGCTATTGTCAAATATTTTATATCGTAGATGTCTACAGGCTTTGGTATTATTTGCTCCTATTTGTATAGCACTTATCTGTCGGTCTGCGGTATTGTTGTAGCTTGTGAGTGTGCTCCAATGCTGAGATCTGTGCCACCAGTGCCTCTGGTATCAGAAGGATCACCCAGAGTGGAGAGAATGCAGTAGAGCTCCTAGATTAAGACAGACCAGGAAGGAGGATTGGACATCTGATTCCAGAACAATGGACCTTTGAAAACCCTACAAACAGAAGAACATGGGTAGTCATATATTAGAGGGAGAGCTCAGATAGGAAGTCACTAAGAATAAGTATAAACGGCTACAACCATTAAAAAATGAAACATAGAAATGTACGAAGTATGAATGTAGGAAAACTGCAAGTTGTAAAAAACAATTAAATGGAAAACATGAAGATTTGACACTGTAGACATCAGTGAGCTGAGAGGGACAAGCATGGGCCACTTTGAATCAGGCAATCCTTTGATCTACTATGTTGGGAATGGAAAACTTTCATAGTTAAAAAGATAATTTCATGATCCATCCTGAAGCACAATGCTGTGAGAAATAGGATGCTATCCCTATGTACACGAGGAAGACCTGTTAATATGACTATTATTCAAATATATGCACCAATAACTCAAGCTAAAGAGGAAGAGATTGAGAATTTCTACTGACTTTTGCAGTTTGAAGTTGACCAACCATGAACTCAAGATGGATTAATAATTATTGGTGACTAGAATATAAAAGAGAACAAAACTCTGGCATGCTCCCTTCCCAATTCCCAACCATGCAGTGCTTCCCTGCTCTGTTTGCACAACAATCCAGGTATGAAATTCTCATGAGCATAATCTAGTGCTCTGGGATTACCATTTTTCTAAATATCAGCCACAACTTATTATGATTCACACAGTCAAAGGCCTTTGAATAGTCAATAAAGCATAAATAAACATTCTTCTGATATTCCTTACTTTCATCCAGGATCCATCTGACATCAGCAATGATATCCCTGGTGCCACAGCCTCTTCTACATCCTGCTTGATTTACAATCCCAGGGTTATGTTCTCTCTCCATATCTATTCCATCTATATGCTGAGCAAATTATTCGAGAACCTGGACTCTATGAGGAGAAGCGTGGCATCAGGATTGGAGGGAGATCCATCAATAAACTGCGTCATACAGATAACACAACCTTGCTTGCTGAAAGTGAGGAGAGCTTGAAGTACTTGTTACAGAAGATCAAGTAATGCAGCCTTCGGTATGGATTGCATCTCAATGTCTTAAAAACAAAAATTGTTGGCAGTGTAATGATGGATGGAGAGGAGATAGAAACTGTCAACAGCTTCATCTTGCTTGGATCCACAATTAATATTCTTAGTAACAGCTGTCAGGAAATAGAGATGCATTACACCAGGAAAATCTGCAGTTAGGGACCTCTCCAAATTATTGAGGAGTCGTGATGTTAGTTTGAGGCCTAAGGTGAATCTGATTCAGGCCATAGTCTTTCTGATAACCAGGTATGCATCTGAGAGCTGGACAATGAATAAGAATGACTAAAAACTAATTGACATCTTTAAGCTGTGTGTTGGCTGTGGTGTTGGAGAAGAGAACTGAACATCCATCCCATGGATGGCCAGAAGAATGAACAGATAGGTCTTGAAGAGTGTGCAGGCAGAGTCCTCTTTGGAGGCAAGAATGATGAGGCGTCATCTCATATACTTTGGACATGTTGTTGGGGGGTGGGGAGACTGTTCCTAGGAGAAGGACATGATGCTTGAATGGGTGGAGGGTTGCAAAGAGAGGAAGACCCTCAACCAGGTGGATTGACAAAGTGACTACTGCAATGGACTTTTGTGTGTCAGGAAGTGCACGAATGGCACAGGATAGAACAGGGATCAGATCTTTTGTTCATAGGGTTGCTATGAGTCACGCTTAACTCGATGGCACCTAACAATAACAACAGAATTTAAAAGTTGGAATCAATGAGGAAGGAACAGAAGTCACAAACTATGGATTTATTAACAAAAAGTGAGGCCAGAAATCAAATTATTTCAGTTGATGCCCTCAATAATTTATTCATAGTAAATACCTTTTTTTAAAAAAACAAACAAACCACAAACAGTTGCTTTACACATAGACCTCACCTGACGGACTGCCCAGAAATCAGATCTATGACATGTGTGGACAGAATGACTGGAACAGGGCAATATCAGCAGTCAAAACCAAACCAGGTGCTGACCGTGGAGCAGACCATCAATTTACCCTGTGCAAGTTTAAACTGTAGCTGAAGAAAATGAAAATTAGTCCACAGGAGCCAAAATATGACCTTGACTCTATCCCAGTTGAATTTAAAACTCATTTCAAGAACAGGTTTGAGGCATTGAAAACCAATGATGTAGGAGCAGAGGAACCGTGGGAGGACGTAAACTGTCACTCTATGGTTGTTGTGTTGTGTTGTGTTGTGTTGTGTTGTGTTGTGTTGAGTTGTGTACCATCAAGCTGGAACAGACCCATAGCTTGATGTGTTTTCAGAGGCAGTTAATTGCATAAGAGGAGACTGCCTATCCTTCTCCCGCAGAGCAGCTGGTGGATTTGAACCATGTGCCTTTGGGATTGCCATGCAGCTTCTTACAACCAGGCCTCCAGGGTGTCCTTCCTTCTGTGGTAGGTCACAGTAAATGCAATAAACTTGTAGCTGAACCAACCTGTGTGTTGTCCTGCTCATGAACTTCTAGCTTTGCTGAACTTTTATCTCACCAGTTTTATCTTTTTTTCTTTTTAATTTAGGTTGTTTATCAGTTTTATCTTTTTAAATTAATGATTTACTTCTTCTTCATTGCTCTTGACATTGCTCCTCTCACTGCCTTTTAATTTGGTAACTGCAAGAACTGCCCCATGTGGTAAGGTAATGACTATCGGGACAAACCCCAGAAAGGCTCTTCTCTGAATCGTCTCTGGTGTGGGGCACGTCTGGCCTGCAGAGGCCTCACTGCACAGCCAGCCATGGTGGGGTCCGCTCACTCCCACACTTCTCCACTGAGTCCTGCTGTTGTGGGCAGCCTGATCTACACCACCGACACCCACACCTAACCGCCCAGCTAAGCCCCACTTTGGTCAAGCAGAACAGGTGGGTCTATCTCAAGCTAAGGTTTCTAAACAACGATGGAGTCTATTAGCACTTAAGCTAATGGCTAATGGCTCGTTCCGCTAGCCCTGTTGATTCTGACCATAACCACATATTCCCAGTGGCAGAGGTAGCCAGATGCAGAGCTTTACGTCCCGACCATGACTGTAGAATTCAGGAGGGTCTTCCCAGAGAGAACTCTTTCAAATTTCCAACATTTATATGGTGTGTCAGACACCGACAGACATCAAAGATGAAAAGGAAAATAAAACATGGATCATTTCCTTAATAAATGCACACTTTGATAAAGTCACTGCTGTTGAGTTGGCGCAAACATACAGCTAACCCCCTAGAGGGATTTCAGAGGTTGTAGATGGCACAGGAGGGGTTTGCCCATCTTCCTCCAGAAGAGCAGCTGGTGGATTTGAACCACTAGAGAAGCAAGGCCTGTGGGACAGCAGAGGAAACCCCTACCCCTACGTGCTCCCTATGCCACCTCTGGTCCCTCAGAGAGGTAAAAACCAAACAACACAGTTGCAATCCAGTGGCTATGTTCCACTGATATTGATGTGAGACCAGAGAGGAAGGGTGTCTGGATCAGCAAGAGCTTTCTGGGACTGGGGGGGAGGACAAAGACGAGGGAAGGGGGGCAGTCCCCCAGGACCTTTCACTCAGCAGGTGCTTAGTACCTTCTCCTCCCATGAGAGGATACACAGGTCTGTCCTGGAGCAAGCAAAACCAGAGTGTTCCTTGGAAGCAAGGAGGGTGAATCTTCGTCTCAGATACTCTGGGCATGTTATCAGGAGGGGTCAGGCCTTGGAGAAGGACATCACACTTGGGGAAGTGGAGGGTCAGATTAAAATATAGGATTAGAAAGTCCTTTCAACAACCCTGCAAGATAGAGTCTACTGTGGTCACGTATCAGAAGTGAAATTGAGGTGCATGGAAGGTACACATATTTCTTCTACGGCTCCAGAGGGAAGAAGATGCCCCAAATTAAAACATATTATGTAGATGTTAGATATATAGATAGAGAAGAGCAGGTTAGGAGATGGGGTGAGGGTGGTCCTCCCTCAGTCTGCCCCCAGGGACCTTCATGTCCAAAGGAAACATAGAAAACTGATCCAAAAACCCAGATCAAACCTGTTTAAATCTGTGCCAGCTTAAACTTGCAAGCTGAGTTTATACTGAGGTTTTGCCCCCTCAAAGAGGGAGTAGCATGAATTAAGGGGGAAAGGCTGGAGTGTATGGCCTAGTCACCCTCAGCAGGAGGGAGGAATGTCAGTCAATTGTCCCAATCAGCAGAGGGGCTGTGCCTATGGGATAAACAACAGGAGAGTGTGCTGAAGCTCCCTTCACCCTTGTGGGGGCACAGCGAGTAGACAGCATAACTATTTCAGACACTTTTTTATCTGTTTAGCTTCTCTGCAATTAACTGCTTTGAGACTGACTACAATAAACTATTTCCTAATTTTGACCTTGAGTCTATCCCATTTGTATTTCAGAAATATATTTGAGACTTTGAACACTAATGAGTGAAGACCAGATGAGCTGTGGGAGAATAATAAGAATATCATCCATGAAGAATGCAAAAAGTCATTATAAAGACAGAGGAGAAAGAGACCAAGACAGATGTCAGATGAGACTCTGTATATTGCACTAGGGCACTAAGAAGCCAAGGCAAAGGGAAGAAAGCAAAGAAATTAGGGAGCTGAACAGAAGATTTCAAAGTGTGGTATGGGGAGACAAAGTATTATAATGAAATGTGTAAACTGTTGGGAGTTTGAAAATCAAAAGGATCAAACTCGCTCAGCATTTCTTAAGGAGAAGAAACTGAAGAACAAGTTCAAGCCATGAGTTACATTACTTAAGGATGCTTTGGGAAGAATATTATAAGATCCAAGAAGCATTATAAGAAGATGGAAAGAGTCTACAGAGTCACCATACCAAAAGGAATTGGCTGACACAGAAGGATTTCGTGAAACAACTATGAACAAGAGCCTGTGGTGATGAAGGAAGAAGTTCAAGCTGCTCTGAAGGAATTGGCAAAAAACAAGGCCCCAGCAATTGATGGCATACCAATTGACATATTTCAACAAATTGAAGCTGACCTGGAAACGCTCACCAAATGGTGCCAAGAAATCTGGAGGATAACTGACTGGAAGAGATGTATATTTGTTTCCATTCCAAAGAAAGATAACCCGACAGAGTGTAGAAATTACTGAACAATATCAGTAATACTACATGCAAGATTCTGCTGGAAATGATCCAAAAACAACTGGAACAGCACATCAATAGAGAACTGTCTGAACTGCAGGCTGGGTTTAGAATAGGCTGTGGTACTAGATATATTATAACTAATGTTAGATGGATCTTGGCTGAAAGCAGAGGAATGTGTTGCTGTGTTTCATTGACTATGCAAAGGCATTTGACTGTGTGGATCACAACAAACTGTGGCTGACTCTGAGAAGAATGGGAATCACAGAACACTCAATTGTGCTTATGTGAAACCTATATATGGACCAGGAGGCAGTTGTCGAAACAGAGGAAGAAAACACTATATGTTTCAAAATTGAAAAGTGTCTACTCCAGGAATGTGTCCTATCTCTGTACCTTTTCAATCTATTTGCAGAACAGATCATCCAGGAGGCTTGGTTCTTGAAGGAGGAGTCTGGCATCAGGATTGGAAGAAGACTCATCAATAAATTGTATTATGCAGATGACATAACCTTGCTTGCTGAAAATGAAGAGGACCTGAAGCACTCGTTGCAGAAAGTCAAGGACTGCAGTTTTCAATATGGATTGAATCTCAACATCAAGAATAAATAGATTCTCACCATTGGTCCGATTGATAGCACCATGATAGACAGTGAAGAGATTGAGACTGGTAACTGCTTCTGCTTGCTTGGCTCCACAATCAACAGTCTTGGTACCAGCAGCCAAGAAATCAAAAGGCAAATTGAGAAAACCTGCTGCCAGGGACTTCTCCAGAGAACTGAAGGACAACGTCAATCTGAAGGCTAAGGGGCGCCTGATCCAGGCCATGGTCTTCACAATTACTTGCTATGCATCAGAGAGTTGGACAGTGACTAGGGATGATAGAAGGAGAATTGATGCCTTTGAGCTGTGGTGCTGGAGAAGAGTATTGGGTAAAAAATGGACTGATAGGAGAACAAATAGGTTCGTCATGGAGTGGGTGAAACTTGTTCCTTGAAGGCAAGGATACTGAGGCTTAGTCTAACATATTTTGGACATGTTGTGAGGAGGGACCAGTCCTTGAAGAGGGACATCATGCTTGGGAGGGTGGAGGTACAGTGCAAGAGAGGAAGACCCTGGATGAGACAGATTGACTCAGTGACTAGTGTAATGGGAGAGGTGTGTAAAAGACAAGAACTTTGGCTCAGAAAACAGAAGGGTTCAGAGCTGTTGTACATAAGATCGCTATGGGTTGCAAGCAACTCGACAGCATATAACAACAACAACAACTCTCTGCTATTTGGTTGGCATCCTCTTATTGCTTCTCAGTGACTCCAGGCTTGAGGAAGACAACATAGTGACCCTTTTTTTACAACACTCACAGGCTACTCCTTGGAGGCAAGGATTCTGAAGCCTCATCTGACATATTTTGGACATGTTGAAAGGAGAGACCGGTCCTTGGAGAGGGACGTCATGCTTGGGAGGGTGGAGGGACAGCGCAGGAGGGGAAGGCCCTTGATGAGATTGATTGATTCTGTCACTGGGATAATGGGGATAGATGTTTTGAAGGCAATAAGATTGGCAAGGGATAGAGCAGGGATTAGGGCTGTTGCACATAGGGTCGCTGTGAGTCACACGTGACTCAACAGCACATAACAACAACAAGGGAAGGTTCACACAAAGATAGAACAAATCCTGGAGGGATAACTGGGGTGAGAAGAGAGGGACAGGGGAGGGAAAAACCAAAGCTAGGGAACAAAGTACATGTTAATATATTTTGTGTACCCACCTTCCACACCAAAAAAATAATAGTGCAACAAAACAAATTTTAAAACCAGGACAAGCAGGCAAGACAATTTCAGAATTTTGACATCAACATGGTGCCAAAAGTGTTCTCCTGAGTCATAGCTGGGACATTCATTTATACGATTAAATCATGACAATTATGACCTATTGCTGTTTCAGGCAGGACTGCAGCTGCGAAAAGACCATGGCTTGTGTATGTATACACGACAAACAAAAAAAGGTTTACTTTACTGTCTCGATTCTAGGGTTCCTGCCACCTGCCTATGTGGTAGTGGGAGCTCTGATTCCTGGAAATGATTAAGGAAATGAAAGGCCCAGACAAGTTTCGCAGTTCTTGGTGTAAGCCCTGAGGGAGAGTTACCCCGCCTTAGGCTGGCCTGACACTCTCAGTCCCTTTTCAACAGACATTATCTTGGTGACCACAGCTTGCTTGGCCCCATAATCAACACTCTTAACACCAGCAGTCAGGAAAGAATTGCACTGGGAAAATCTGCAGTCAGGGACCTCTCCAGAGTGCTGGAAGGCAATGATGTCAGTCAAGAGACTAAGGTGCACCTATTTCAGGCCATGGTCTTGGCAATTATTTGCTATGCAACAGAGAGCTGGACAATGACTAAGGATGACAGAAGAATAATCTACACCTTCAAGTTGCAGTGCTGGAGAAGTCTTGAACATACCATGGAATGCCAAGAAAACAAATAAGTCTGTCTTGGAAAGGGTGAAACCAAGTTGTTCCTTGGAGGATAAGATTTTGAAGCTCCATCTCACATACTTTGGGCACATGGCCAGGAGAGACAGGTCCTTGGAGATGGACATCATTCTTGGAAGGGTGGAGGGACAGCACAGGAGAGGAAGACCCTGGATGAGATGGATTCATACAGTAACTGGGGCAATGGGTGTTGGAGTGTCGGAATTTGAGAGACTGTCTCAGGGCAGGGTTCAGAGCTGCTGTACATAGGGTCACAGGTATCTTGACAGCACATAACAACAACAACAGAAATGGGTGATAAAGAAAGCCACATGGCTGGCTTGCTGATCTGAAATAGACTAAGTTTCACCTTGGGCCTTCACCCACAGCCCTCCTGCTGACCTGTAATTGCTGTAAACTCTACTATCCGTTAACATCTGGTGGCTGATAAACTTTCTTTCGATAAGCCATTTATTATACTCTATAGATTAGCTTTCTGAAAAGTAGGCTGGAGGTGAAACCAGTTCAAGTCAGTTCTTGGAGCATGTGCAGATAGGTCACTTGTAACTGAAAGCTCATGTTCCCAGGGAAGAAGTAGAGCTACCTGCAAGACATGGGAATCGAACTGGAGGGCCTTGCTACACAGCACATGCCATAAGTCATGTCTCTTGACACAGAAGCCTTTGCCACAGCATCCATCTTGGAGATTCAACTGTACATGGACTTAATTTTCACGTTGTTGTGTGCCATCGAGCTGGAACCAATGCATAGCTAATCCTCCATGGAGGGGCTTGGGAGGATGGGGGGATTGAACTTCCTGCCTTTGGGTTAACAAAGTGACCCTTTACTGCTAGGCCACCAGAGATAGTGGTAATTATCTTAACCCCTGCCATTTCCTTGAACTCTTCACATTCGCTTATGAATATACTCAAAATCTCACCTGAATCTTTGTTTTGTTGGATCAGAACCCACTCATAGCCAACCCTCAATTCACGAGGAAGGAGACAGTCAGTCTTTCTTCCTCAGAGCTGCTGGTGGATTCCAGCCACCTGCATGTGGGCAGGCAATGAAACTCCTTGCCCGCCAGGGTACCAGAGCTCCCTTAATCTTTACAAACCCCTCCAGATTCTTTTAGCCAGTGAGTTGTGGCATAGCATTGACTTGTCCCTCATGTCCTCCTTTGCAAAGCAGTTTTACTTTGCAAAATATTTTTCTCCAATAAACCTCTTTTCATGTTTGCACAGCAAAGTCTGGATTCCTGCTTCACTATTCTTACTGAGCAGGAGGAAGAACTCAAAACTTAAGTAGTACACTGGAGATGTTTTCTTGGTAACCACGTTTACAAGGTACCTGTAACATGTTCTAAAAAACACAAATGGTGTCTAAATCTATGTCAAGGATGAAAATGGAGTTAGGGCTCTTTTGTAAGTCTCAGCGTTTCACAGAACAAACATTACAGGTTTTAGATTATGTTACACTTACTTTGCTTTTCTCCTGTGCTGCCCTTTGAAATCTTCTATTTCCTCTCTTTTACTTTGGCAATCCTTCCCTTTAATGAGCTTCTTGACATTCTCTTTCAATTATCACAGTCTCTCTAACCTTCATTTTGGTTTTTCTTTCTCCTCTCTCTTTTAATGACTTTCCATTCTCTTCACAGATGATCTCCTTGATATAATTCCCAAATTCATCTGATCTTTGATCTTCGGTGTTCAGTGCCACAAACCTGTTCTTGAAACAATAATTCAAGTGGGAGAGACTCGAGCTCAAGGTGGTATTTTCATTCTGGTGGGCTTGTTTTAATTCCCCTCAACTTCAGTTTAAACTTTCACATGAGTAGCTGCTGTGTGTGTTCCACAGTCAGCACCTGGCCTGGTTTTGACTGCTCATATTGAGCTTCTCCGATGATTCTTACCACAGATATATGTAATCAGATTCCTGTGAAGTCCATCAGGTGAGACAATGCAAAGGATTATGAAGGAATGCACAAAGAGCTGGAGATGGAAAACAGAAAGGAAAAAACTCTCTCAACGTTTCTCAACCTAAAAGAAGTGAAAAACTAATTCAAGACTCAGTGTAGAAGTATGTCATTGGTAAAATCCTGAATGATTCGGGATGCATTAAAAAAAAATGGAAGAGGGTTTTCCACAGCGGGAGGAAGCTCTGAAACAACATAAACCCCTATCTCAAGAACTCGCTACCCTCCGGGGAGAGCAAGTCACTGCTTCAACCACCTGTGAGGAGTTAGAAAAAGCCACGAATGAGATACAGTTTATGAAAGATTTATCCAGAAGTTAAAGCAGCAGCATCAGACTGATCTAACAGAGCTAGAAAACCAGCTTAAAGAATCCTACACCGGGGAGTGTGGAAAAACTTGAGAACATTTATATTGAAGAAGCAGAAAAGTACAAAACTCAGTTGCAAGAGCAGTTTGAGAACTTAAGTGCTGCCCATGAAACCCCCAAGCTGAAGACTGAAGTTAGCCATTCAGAGAAAGCAGAGTTACTACAGAAGTCTTATGAAACCTCCCTTTCAGATATCAAGCAGAGCCATGGACTGGAAAAGAAATCACTTGAAGATTTGCACTTTGAGAAACAACAATCGTTAGAGACACAAATCATCAATCTGAAGAGTGAAAATGATACTTTAAATGAAAAGTTGAAATCAGAAGAAGAAAAAAGATTATCAAGAGAGAAAGCAAAATTAAAAAATCCTCAGATCACGTATTGGAGCAAGAATCAGAAAGCCTGAAAGCTGTGTTAGAGATCAAGAATGAGCAACTACATCAGCAGGACATCAAGTGAATGAAAATGGAGAAACTAGTGGACAACAACAGGAGACTTGTTGACAACCTGAAGAGATTCCAGCAGGAGAATGAGGAATTGAAAACTTGCATGGACAGGCATGTGGCAATTTCAAAACAACTTTCTACCGAGCAAGCTGTTCTGCAGGAGTCATTAGAGAAGTCGAAATTCAACGACTGTCCCTGGAGAAGGAGAAGCTACTGTGGAAGTTGCACAATGGGGGTCTGTGCAGCCCCAAGAGGTCCCCCACATCCTCAGCAATCCCTTTTCAGTCCCCGAGAAATTCTGGCTCCTCCCCCAGCCCCAGCATCTCGTCCAGATGACGCTTTCTGGAAGCTGAGAGACTGATGGGAAGCATTTCCTTATTAGTTCTGCAGGCCTGACCCTAACAATGATTGGGAGCACGACGTGTAATTCATTACCGTAACATAACTGGAAAGTAACCACCGCTGAAACGGGCTCCTTAGGAGACTGGAACTCTGGAGGAAGACTTTTGGCTCAGTCCAAAAGACTCCACAACAAAGGATCTTGAGATTCATCCACGTGGACGTTATTGCACAAAGCACTTCAAGAATGAGAGAATCCTGTTCGTTGCCTTTTTCAGCTACGCATAAGGGGGAAACTCTCAAGGGCCTATTAAGATAAAGATTTATAACCTTTGTAATGTCCTTCATCACAGACACCTTCTTGTGATTTTTATTTCAGTCTGACTGAGGATGTGTGAATGAAATGAATGTTTCCATGTCCTGATTCTGAGGCTGCCGTCTTTGCTGCGTATTGAAAGCTGAAAGCTGAGTCTGTCTGGGTCTCTTTGCTAATCAAACAATAGTGTACACATTCCAGCAAAAGCCATAGAAGTAAGAGCAATAGCTGTTTGAATCATGAGTATCAACGACTTCACTCAGCCCTTTGACCTGGGCCGTGAGTGAGACAGTCTGTGCATCCATTCTGTGTGTCCATGTAGAGTGACTGTCCTCTGTTCAGCCATGTCCATGAAAACTAGCTAGATTTTTCTATAGATGTTTCTTTAACTTGCCCACATTAGCCTACCACCATAATATGATCCATTTTCTCAGGCTACAAGAAGATGCAGAATTCTAATTTTTCTAAAAATCTTTATAAAGAAAAAGGGCAGTACTAATGGATTGTCTCTGCCTTATTTTTACCTTGATCTAAGTAAGCTCTCCTTGCAGCTTGAATCTATCTTCTTTTCCTCCTTACTTCCATATTTCTCTCATTCCTCTCTCCCATCCAGAACCACAAAAGCCAACCTGCTACCTCCCCCTTGCTTTTCTCTGGGACGGGGATAAAAAGTGCATACCTCTCTTTTTGAGTGTTTCCAGGGCCAGCAAATTTTTAAGGTACTGAAACCACTTTCCAAATAAATCAGGGCTTGGATTTTTACTACAGATTTTGGAAAAGCTTAGAATAAAGAACCAAAAAGAGAAGGTCATTGCCTAACACAGCTAGAAAATGCTTGTTGATTAATAGATGTACCCTGATTTAACCAGTATTTAATGAAACAAAGGAGTCTGGAAAAATTAATACTCACTTGTACATTCTGATGACTCTTTTTGCCCTCAGGATGGGAGCAGGCTAACCAGCTGATAAGTGGAAAGCACAGCTTGCCCAAATGTCCTTCAAGTCACATTTCAAATTCTTTCCAGAATTTCATGTATCACCCCACCACACCCCTTACTCTAAAACCTTGGGGGAAATGGAAGGAAGACTTGTGGCTTTTTCTCTCTCACTCTGCATGGGTCAACTTTGCACTGTCAATATTGACTAAGCTGTGTTGCTGACCTTTGATGGCTGCACATTAACCCCTACAGTGAAAAGAAATACGGGACACTAAAGGTGAATAATCAAGTCATCCCTGACCTGTACACTGCATACAGTGATATTCACGATGCATGATTTTTTTAAAATTAACGTTGTGTCTGAAGTCTTTAATCTCCAAAAGTTTGTTATGTGTGTAGCTTCTCGTGGTTACTTCCAGTAAATTAGAATGTAGGTTCACTGCCAACTCCTGGAATATCTCTGCTCACAATATCTCTGCCCTCTCTTCCAAGTTGTTCTCAATGTCATAGCCAAAGGTGGGTTTGCCGTTCATCCCCTATGCATGATAAATCTAATGATGTTCTAACTGTCCTCCATATTATTTAGGTGTCTGAGAAATAAATCTTACAGGAAAATGTTTTCAGAGGATGGGAGACAATAGGAGAGAAGATAGGAAATGGAGAACTTTATGATTTTTGTTTTCCAACCAAATGTTTCACAAGGATGCAAAATATTGGCACGAGATATATATATAT
>NW_006400002.1:3048650-3066891 GCF_000299155.1 Elephantulus edwardii
ATGTGTAACCAACTGTAATTTGTACTCAGTTTGTAGTGATGGAAAATGTATTTTAATTTGATCAAATAAATAATACTGGAATCTTAAAAGAAAAAAAAGATGGAAGGAATACACTGAGTCACTGGACCAAAAAGAATTGGCAGATACAGAACTATTTCAGAAAGTAGCGTGTAATCAAGAATCAGTAGGGATAAAAGAAGTTCAAGCTGCATTGACAGTGTTTGCAAAAAATAAGACCTCAGTAAACGGCAGAGTTCTGGTAGCCTAGTGTCTGCTGCACTGGAATCCCAAAAACATGTGATTTGAATCCATCAGCTTCTCCAAGAGAGAAAAAATGGGCAATCTCTCCCCATGAGATTTACTGCCTCTGAAGACCTGCTAGAGGATCACCTCTGAGTTGGTTCCAACTTCATAGCACAGGGCAAAAGAATCAATGAGATACCAACTGACACATTTTAACAAACAGATTCTGCCTTACATGTACTCACCAAGTTATGCAAGGAAATTTGGAGGACAGCTAGCTACCTGACCAACCAAATAAAAGTGATTTGTATTTGTTCCAAAAAAAGGTGATCTGACAGGATATGGAAATTATAAATAATATCATTAATATCATATGCAAGTAAAGTCTTGTTGAAGAGTATTTTAAAAAAAAACCCCAAATAACAACAAACCAGCTAGAACAGTATATTACCAGACAACTGCCAGAAATTCAGGCTGGATTTAGAAGACATCATTGCTGATATCAGATGGATTTTAACTGAAAGTAGAGACTACAAGAAGAATGTCTATTTGTATTTTATTGACTATGCAAAGGGTTTTGACTGTATGGGTAATAACTAATTATGGATAATTAATGTAATATGTAATTATGTCATAATTATGGATAAAATGGAATAGAATGGGAATCCCTGACCGCTTAACTGTGCTCATGCAAAACCTGCACTTAGACAAACAGCGAGGGAATACTGCACAGTTTAATATTAGGAAAGATGTGTGTCAGGGATATATATTTTTTTCCATACATAGTCAATCTGTATGCAGAAGAAAATGGGTGATATGAAGAAGAAGGATGTGGTATCAGGATCTCCATGAAGGCTCATCAGCAACCTGTATTATGCAGATGACATATAACCTGATTGCTGAAAGTGAGGAGAATGTGAATCACTTACTGCAAAAGATCAAAGATTGCAGCTATCAATGTAGGTTACACCTCAACATCAAGAAAATAAAAATTCTCACTACTGGACCAAGAGACTGATAGAAGGACAAGAGATAAACATTGTCAAAAATGTCATCTTGCTTGGATTGTAGATTGTGGAATCAACCCCCTTGACACCAGACGCTAGGAAATCATAAGGTGTATTACACTGGGAAAGTCTGCTGTCAGAGATCTCTCCAAAGTGCTCATGAGCAATGATGTCAGTTTGAAGATTAAGGTACAACTGATCCAAACCATGATCTTTTCAATTATTTGCTATACAGCTGAAAATTAGATAGTAATTAAGAATGACAGAAGAAGAATTGATTCCTTTGAGTTATTGTGCTGGAGAAGAGTGCTATGCCACGGACTTGAAAGGACAAACAAGTATATGTTGGAAAAGGGCATTCAGGGTGCAGCTTGGAAGCAAAGACAGTGAAACTTAGTTTCACATTCTTTGGGCATGTTGTTAGAAGGGGCTGATCCTTGGAGAAGGACATGATACTTGGAAAGGGGGAGGGTCACGAAAGAGAGGAAGACCCTCAATGAGATGGATTGACGCGGTGACCGTAATGGTGGACACGAGTATGTCAGAGATGGTCAGGAGGGCACAGGAGAGGGTGGGGGTCACATTCACTCTTCGTAGGGTCGCTATAAGTCATACCTGAGGTCACTTATCAACAATTACTAACGTTATTCTTATTACCCATTCAGTTTTAGCGGGCAGGACTGGAATTCTGTTGTGCTATGCCTCCAGAAACTCTATGAACTTTGGTAAATGTCAATAGTTATAGAAAGGCTACAGGTCTTTCATTTATAGGGTCGCTATGAGTCGTGCTTGACATGAAGGCAATCAACAGCAACAACGCTGATCCAAAGGCCACACATCTCTGGTAGGCTGACCAGAGGCTCTGCAGGAGAAAGATGGGCCAGGTCCCTCTGTGCCATTTACAAGTTCAGAAACCCTCTCGAGGGGCACCTGAGCTGGTTCTCACTTGGCAGCAACCAGTTCAGCCTTTCCCAGGTCCTGGGCTCCTTCTGCTGCACCCCCTCATCCTCCACTGGAGAAAGTCTCACCCACAATGTGAACGCAACTTTTGTAGAGGAAGATTCTTGGTTTCCCTCTACCTCCCCGGCTTGCACACATAATGGGACCCAAGCTGGAGAAAAGTGTTCAGAACACGTCGCCTGTGCAGCCCACGACGTGCCCGTGCAGCTGGCAGGACAGGCTGGCATCTAACAGAGTGACTCAGCAAACCTGGACGGGGCTGGACTCTGGCAGTTGCACTAACAAAACTGGTCAAGGCCAGGCTCTGTTTATTCACCTCAGAGGTCAGAGTGAAGCTCGTAGTGAAGCTTCTGGGACTGTTTAATATTTCCCAGGCTACCCAGGGAGTATGACTTGGCATTTCCAGACGAGAGGACCCGCAGGTGCATTTTGGGAACAGATGATATGAACAAAAAGCCCCTAAACTCACTGCCAGTGAATCCAGTCTGTCTATTAGAGGCCCTACGCACAGAGTAGAACTGCCTCTGGGGGCTTCCAAGGCTGTTCATCTTTACTGACGCAAGACCGCCTAATCTTTCTTCTGGGGAGTGACTGGTAGGCTCTAACCCCTCACCCTGAGGGGAGCTGTCAAGCATTGTAAGCCTTGTGCTACCAGGGCTACGTGCAGAGGATGTTGTTGTTAGAGGCTGTGGAGTACAACTCATAACAATGCTACAAACAACAGATCTGAACGCTGTCCTGTCCTGTGGCGTCCTCACCAACTCGACATACTTGAGTCAATTGCTACAGTCACTAGCTCAATCCATCTCATTGAGTGGTCTTCTCTTTCGTTGACCCTCCACATTTCAAAATCTGTGGGGATTAACAATTCCCCAGAATTTGAAAAGGGTTTAACCTGTCATTGTTCTCTAACATTGAAACCTTGTCCCTCTCTACAACATACTACTTTCCACACAAACCTTAAGGGAGTTACCAATTCCGATACTCCCTCCCAGGAGCCTTGCTGGTGCAGTGGTTAAAGCACTTGCTTATTAATTGAAAGTTCAGTGGCTTGAACACATCAGTCAATCCTGTTGAGCAACACTGAAGAGGCAGTGTGGGATCTGTAAACAGGCTGCCCCGCTTCTCAGCTTCTGTTCCTGGACAACCTTGTGTGGAGTGGCATTTATCTTCCCCTGTCTCTGCTCCTTACCCTGCTTGTTTAATGGGTTTTCTGTCTCACAACTTGTTCGATTCTCTCTGAGTCAGCAACCCCATGTACACAGAGTGACACTACCTGATCCTGCACCACCATCGTGGTCTCTGACGCACCCAACACCCTTGTTCCAGCCACTGACAACCCACTGGGGTCTTTTTCTTTTTTTCTTAACCCTAAAACACAGAACGACCAAAGAGAGGTCAATGCCTTTGTGCTATGGTGGTGAAGAAGAGTGAGGAGTGCCCCATGGTTGCCAGAAGAATTAAAACATGTGGAGAAAGTGCAATAGAGTGCTCCTTGGAGACAAGGGTGATGAAGCTTCCTCTCATGTACTCTGTGCATGTGGTGGGTGTGGGTTTTGTTGAGTTGAGTATGACTCATAGCAACACTGTGAACAACTGATCTAAACTTGCCCTTTTCTGTGCCATCTGCCATCCTCACCATCTCTGACACACTCGAGCCTGTTCAATCACTGTGTCAATCTTTATCGTTGAGGGTCTTCTCTTTTGCTGCCCCACCACTTTTCCAAGCAGGATGTCCCTCTTCAAGGAATAACCTCTCCTAACTACATGCCTGAACTCTCTAAAATGTCATTTCATCATCTTTGCCTCCAAGGAGCACACTGGGTGCACCTTCTCCAAGGCGTATCTGTTTGTTCTTTTGAGAGAGCTTATTCCTTGGAAATAGCCAAGGAGCTCTGGTGGCCTAGTGATAAGGAACTGCACTGCAAACTCATGGCTCGAAACTACAGGTTGTTCCATGGAAGAAGGATGAACAATCTCCTTCCATGTATTTACAGCCTCTGAAAACCCATTGGGAGGGTCAACTAGGAGTCAATTCCTACTTGACAGAATAGAAAAACAAGAACAATTCCTTGAAAAAAGACACTATGCTTGGAAAGGTGGAGGGTCAGGGTAAAAGGAAGATTCTCAATAAGATGGTGGAAGCAGCGGCCGCAGCACAATGATGACGTGTACCAGAGATAGTAAGGACGGCACAGGAGAGGGCAGTGTTTGCAGGTGTTGTTCTCAGGGTCACTATTAGTTGTACTCCACTTGATGGCACTTAACAACAGCAACAACTACAACTTTTACCAGCCTGGCCTCTCCTGATAACATATTTGAAGTATTTAAGATGAAGTCTGAGCATTCTGGTGTTTTTTTTCCCCAAGACAAGTACAATTACTCTTCCAATCAGCCAAGGACTGTTGACTGAATTGCACTCAAATAAGGTTGTAAATTGTAGCGAAGGAGATGGCCCATTTTCCCCTGGTGCACTGAAACTACCAGCGAGATGTGGCCTTTCTGCTAACACTGGCAACTTCTTTTGGTTGTTATGACTCTTCAACAGATTTTTAGAGGCTATAAAATGTCTTTAAATGGTCATCTATCTCTCGTGAGCAGCTGGTGGATTTGAACCACCTGCCTGCTGTTTGATAGCACAATATCTTAACACAGAGCTCCCTTGTTGTTGTTAGGTGCTGTCGAGTCAAGTACAAGCTTTGGTGACCCCATGAATAGAAGACCTGAACTCTGTCCTATCCAGCACCGTCCTTCTCATCCCCGACACCTTGGGTCCATTGCCACAATCATCGTATCAATCCATCTCGCTGCTGACCTTTCAAGGCATGATGTCTCCCTCTAAGGAATAGCCCCTCCTAACAACAGTCCCAAAGTATGTGAGATGAAACATCATCACCCTTACCTCTAAGGGGCTCTCTGAAAGCACCTTCCCTAAGACATCTGTTTATTCTTTGGTTGTTTGTTTATGATGTTCAGTACTCTTCTCCAACATCACAACAATGTCAAGAAGACATCAAGTCTTCTTCTGTAATCTTTCTTCATAGCCAGCTCTAGAGATACAGCTGGTGATCAGAAAGCACATGGTTTGAATCACCTTAATTTTTAAACTAACATCAAGATTGAGATTGCTAAGTTTCATCTTACCTGTATTCACAATCAACATCATTGGTACCAACTTTCAAGATATCAGGAGATATGCACCATTAGGAAAGTCTTCTACCATAGCCTGTCCAAAGTTTTGAAGAGCAATGATATCAGTTTAAAGACTAAGGTGCACCTTTTTTGTTTATTGCTTTTGTGTATTATATCTGACCCTGCAGTAGGTTTGCAGAGTCGGTAAATCAGTTAGGAAAAGATTGTCCATCTTTCTCAGATGGAGCCACTGGTGGAGTCCAACCACCTACCTTTGGGTTGACAGCACATTTCCTTAATGCGAAACCTATACTTGGACCAGGAGGCAGTAGTCAGAACAGAACAGAAAGGGACACTGCATGGTTCAAAACTGGGAAGGGCGTACGCCAGGGATGTGTCCTATCTCCATACCTTTTCAAACTGCGTGCAGAACAGATTATCCCGGAGGCTGGGCTCTATGAGGAGAAATGTGGGTTCAAGACTGGTGGAAGATCTATCAACAATCTGCGTTATGCAGATGAGACAACTCTGCTTTCTGAAACTGAGGAGGACCTGAATCACTTGCTGCAGAGGGTCAAGGACTGCAGCCTCCAATATGGATTGAGGCTCAATGTCAAGAAGACAAAGATTCTCACCACTGGGCCAATTGGCAGCATCAGGATGGATGGTGAAGAGATTGAGATTGCTCACAGCTTTAGTTTGCTTGGCTCCACAGTCAACACTCTTGGCACCAATAGCCAGGAAATTAAAAGACATATTGCCATGGGAAAATCTGATGTTAGGGACCTCTCCAAAGTACTGAAGAGCAATGTTGTCTCTCTGGAGACTAAGGTGCATCTGATATAGGCCATGGTCTTTGCAATCACTTGTTATGCATCAGAGAGTTGGATAATGACCAAGGAGGATAGAAGGAGAATTGATGCCTTTGAGCTGTGGTTCTAGAGAAGTGTATTGAGAGTACCATGGACTGCTAGGAAAACAAACAGATTCATCCTGGAAAGGGTTAAACCAGGCGGCTCCCTGGAGGCAAGGATTCTGAGGCTCCGTCTGACATATTTTGGACATGTTGTAAGGAGGGACAGGTCCTTGGAGAGGGACATCATGCTTGGGAGGATGGAGGGATGGCACAGAAGGGGAAGACACTCTATGAGGTGGATTGATTCAGTGACTGGGGTAATCGGGATGGGTGTGTCAGAGGCAGTGTGATTGGCACAGGATAGAGCAGGGTTTAGGGTTGTTGTACATAGGGTCACTATGAGTCACAAGCGACTCAATGGCACATAACAACAACAAGCCATCAGATGTTCTTACAAGTAGCATAATATCCCATACACTAATCCTGCCCCATTAACATAAGAAAGGTAAGTTACTTATAAATATTTTGGGTTCAGGAACAGGTTTCAGAACAAGTTCACTACAATTCTTTTTGCTGAGTATTTGTATTTCCATCCCTGAGATACTGAAACAGAATCATCATTTTAACAAGCTCTCCAGGTGATTTGATTCTCATTTTTACATATACACAACTTACTGAGGATCTAGTTAAAAATGTAGATTCTGACTCAGTAAACCTGGGGTGGAAATGCAAGTTCTCAGCAAAAGGTCAAATCAGAATGGACCAATAAGCAATCACAGCACATATTTTAGAACAAAGTATCAATCTTGCAAGGAGCTCAGGGTATAGCTCACTATGTACTGTGGTGCCAACTGGAAGGTCAGTGGTTTGAAGTCACCAGCTGCTCCTTCTGAGAAAGGTAGGTCATCTGCTCTCCTAAAGACCTACAGCCACTGAGAGCTGCTCAGTCAAAATGACTTGAAAGCACCGGGTTTGGTCTTGTGGTTTTTTCACACCCACATGCTGTGCAGTCATCATCATTATTTTTTAAAATCGGTTGGTTTAACCTCTGTTTTGGCTTTTTGTTTTGTTTATTTCAAAGTCAACTAAAATACAAAGTGTGCAGCCATTCAGCAGCAGCTCTTACTGCTGCCCCAGCCCGGGGTAACTACCCATTTACATGCCATCTTTGTGTACTTGTCTACCCCGATATTCCACAGGGGACTCAGGTGGCACGTGGCAAGAAGTTGTACGCCAATCCAAGGCAGGCGATTCGAATCCACTAGCTGAAGACGGGCAATCTCCTCTCTAGCGATTTACTGCCTCTGTGAACCCAGAGGAGGGTGAATTATAAATCAGTTTTGATTTTATGGTCGATGACAATGACAATACCAACACATATTTTATACAGATGGAAAAGGTAAAATTTGCCTTCTTTTCCGGTCTGGCTTATTTTACTCAGTATGTTTTTGAGGTTCACCCTATTGTGTTATATGCAAAAACTGTATTTCTTCTTACATCGCAAATTATAAGAACTTATTTTTCTGTAATGCGTCAGCCTTGCCTTTTTGGGTATAAACCACTTGTTTTTTAAGTTCCCTTCATTTATTTTCGTAACAACTCAATGCAAACTCATTGCTGAGAAGTTGGAACCAATTCATAGCTGATCCTCCATGGATTTTCCAAGGCGGTAAACCTCCTGGGAGGACATAGTCCTGTGGAGCGCCTGGTGGATTAGAACTGCTGCGATGAGACTCCTGTGAGTTAGAACTACCAGGTTCTGCCACCCACCAGAACTCCCTCATACTGTGCAGGTGCATGTTTAAACTCTCTGTAGAGCTGTTGCAATGTGGCCGACGTTTGACAGCCTGAATCACAGAATCCTTTGAAAGTCCAGATATAAAAGCGAGATTGTGTCGAGTCCTGGGAAGAGGCAGAAATGGAGCGCAGCCCTTACTGTATTTCCAGCTGTTCTCCCCACATGCACTGAGATCCTCCTCAGGATTTGGGGTAACCTTGAATGTGGGCAGGGGAAGCAGCTGAGGGGACCAGGGGAATCAGGGAACCAGGCTCAGGCGCCTTTGGATTCTGTGCTTGCACACTTGGGAAATCAGAGCCTGTCTGACAGGTTGAAGAAAGGGACTTGACTCCCTGCTTCCTCTGGACCAGGATGCCGGAACAGAGGCAGAAGGCGGAGACGGAGGGATTTCAGGGTCAAAGGCACAAACTGTGGGTGGGACGGGGCGGGAGGCAGGGTGCAGAGGTGGAGCCCAGTGTGATTGGTCTCTTGCTTCTACCCTGAGGCCTTAATAAATCCTGGCCTCCCTGACAAATTCCTCCTTCAGCTTCCTGGTGACAATCTGAGTCCTCAGAAACTTGCGCCATGGTCATGATCCTGGGATACTGGGAAATCCGCGGGGTGAGTACGTCGTGGAGCGCTTGCTTCAGAGGGACCGGAGTGCAGTAGTTGGGAGAGTGCTGGACTCTCGGCGGGGTGTGGGGGACTCGGGGGAAGTGGAATCTAGAAAATTCTTACAGCTTCACTGGAACTTAGTTCTTTCCAGGCTAGGTGTTTTGGTCAGAATTGGGTGGAGGGTGAGGCATAGTGAGAGGCTTCAGGAGGGAGCTCTGTGGAGTTTCCCCCCTACTCTCTCTGGAGTGAAAGCTCTGTGGTGAAGTCAGGTGGTGATCAGGACCCTGCACTCTTGACACCCTCTCCACCCTGTCTCCCAGCTGGCTCATGCCATCCGCCTGATTCTGGAATACACAGACTCAAAATATGAAGAAAAGAAGTATATATGGGGAGACGGTAAGAGCACCTAGATTTTGGCCCCTCTGCCAGCTAATGCTGATTTGGTAACACACTTGTATCCCGGCCACCTGTTGTCCACCACTACATGGCCTCCACCAGCTAAATCTGGTACCTGCCCTTCCAGGGACCCATTTATCTTTGCAGGCTCTGGGCTGGAGTGCAGGATTCTGGGAGGGAATTGCAGCCCCACCTTTATTAATGATATTAATTTAGGACTTGCCTAAACTTCCAAGTTTGAGGCTTAGAAGTTCTACAGATTCTAGAACTACCCTTGTCAGCGGCCCTTGCAAAGACTCTCGCGATGGTTCGGAAGAAGGAAAGTGCAATCCTGAGAAGTTTGTTCCTTTGCAGCCCCTGACTATGACAGAAGCCATTGGTTGAATGAAAAATTCAAGCTGGGCCTGGACTTTCCCAATGTAGGTATTGGGTGTGGCTGCCGTGAGGGAGTCTCTCCACCATCTCCTCTCCTGTGGAGGTTGTAGGATCAGGTGTCTTCTCTTCTGCCTCTCTCATTCCTACTTCTCTTCCCTGTGTTTCATTGATGTTCTGTGTTCCACGCATGCATGAACTGTGCATATATTTATTTAGAACTTAACTCTAGCTCTGATTATGCTGTTGCTGCTTTGCGGTTCCCTAGAGAAATGGGATGCTGGGGAGGCTGGTGGTGTGACAGCCCTGCCTGGTTTCCCTGCAGCTGCCCTACTTAGTGGACGGGTCTCACAAGATCACCCAGAGCAACGCCATCCTGCGCTACATCGCTCGCAAGCACAACCTGTGTGAGTGTGTGGGGTGGGGCAGGTGGGGTGATGTGGGGAGCCATGTGGCCTTCCCTGGACTAGGCTGAGGGAGCATTTGAGGGTGAGTGTCTGATCTGTGAATCCCAGGTGGGGAGACAGAAGAGGAGAAGATTCGAGTGGACATGTTGGAAAGCCAGGTTATGGACACGCGTATGAGTCTTGCTCTAATGTGCTACAACCCTGACTTTGTGAGTGTGGGATGGGCTGGGCCAGGTCAGGGCTTAAGTTAAAGTGGGTCTTGCATTCCCATTTACAGTGGTTCCGTGTGACATCTAAACTCCTCAAAACTACGGATCCTGCCAGAGGGTCCCCTATACTGCTACCAATGTGACCTGCATATCCTTAAATCTCATGGGGGAAAATACTCTGTATTAGTCCCTTCCAACTTGGGGCTAAAATCTAGACTCCCTAGTGTGCAAATTAAGATCCTAAACAAGATGTTTAACTAATTGTTTCCACTTGGTAGGGACAAGATTCTGAATGATTAGCCACATGGTGTTATCTTATTGTCTTGGTTTCTACAAGAATGCCCTCCTTCCTTTCAGCATTTTACATTTTTCTCATCTATGATAAACTACTTAAATGTCCTCTGCATTCACATGCCACCCTGCAAGCCAGAACTCCCCCTTCTTTCCCTAAGCTCTCGTTTTGTCACCTCTGAGTCCAGCTGTAAGTTCTGTCACATCTGTAAGTCCAAGGGCTTACAGTTACCTGTTGTGACAAGTCGGTGGGTTGATGGAGATCAGTGATGATGGATTGAAGTCCTTGTGGATGACCTCTCTGTCTTCCCATGCCTCTGGGAGGTCGAGAGTAGAGATCTGGAAACTGATGGTTAGAGTAAATGGAAAAATGGAATTGTAGTGTGGGGAGTGGTACAGGTCAGTCTAAGCAGCACGCTGGGCCTGCAGGTAGTAACAGCTGTTTTCTACCCCAGGAGAAGCTGAAGCCACAGTACCTGAAGGAGCTGCCTGAAAAGTTGAAGCTCTACTCTGACTATCTGGGGAAGCGGCCATGGTTTGCAGCGAACAAGGTAAAGCTGGAAGGGGCATGGAGATGTTATTCTTTCCAGATGATGGAACTTCTCACTCCCTCATCTTTGACTTTGTACAGATCACGTTTGCAGACTTCCTTGTTTATGACGTCCTTGATGTAAACCGGATCTTTGAGCCCAAGTGCCTGGATGCCTTCCCAAACCTGAAAGACTTCATGGCCCGCTTTGAGGTGAAGCCCCTGATCCCTGTTCTTTTGGTGTTTTTTCCCCCTCTTCTTTCTTCCCCTTCATGCTTTCCTAGTTTGGAAGCTAAAATGAACAGTAAGTTCCATTTGTGGAGCTTTTGGTTTGTGCATGGGCCTGTGTTAAATATTTTAATATATTATGCCAGATTCTATTCTTGTAACAGGAGTATAGGATAGATAGAGCCATAATCCTGCTTTTAAAGAGCTCTGGCGGCCTAGTGGTGAGGAGTTGAATAGAGTTAGTATGCCCTAGCTGCTCCACAGGAGAACAGTGGGCAGTCTCCTCCCATATCATTTGCACCTTCTAAAAACCTGCTGGAGGGTCAGCTATGAGTCATTTCCAACTCAGCTGCACAGAACAATAACAATTTACAGATGGGATGATTGAAGAGGGTAGGGAATTCACCCAAGTTCAGAGATCCAGCTCTGCCTGTGCTGGACTTCTTGTCTGTTTCTATGGACAATCGTAAGTGGCCCTCATTTTTCTGTGCCTAAAAGGAGAGCTCAGGCCCTTTACCTGCCTGCGTTGCACAGCCCAAGAAAACGGGACTGTGGCAGAACTCGAGGAGTGAGCATGTAGTGGGCTTAAGCAGACGATTGTCTAGGAGTCAGACAAGGAAGGATTGATGTTCCTAGGACACAGACAGCATTCCTACTTCCAGCGGGGTCACATGTAGACTTAACCCCAATGTAATCGATGTCTGGACAAGGACTGATGTCCCTGGGCTGTAGATGTGCTAGGGTGTGAGTGCTCTGTGAATGTCCCCAGGAAAAGTTTCATTCACGTGCTCTCTGGTAGAACACCGTCTCACCACTCTTCTGCCCTTTCGCCTTCCCCATTGTATAAGGTTTTCTCTCTAGTATGTCAGCCTATCTGTGTTCACTGTGGTTAAGACACTGAGTCAGGCCTGGGAGTGGGGGCCTGCAGAGATGGCCCTGCCATGGGGCCCACCTTCCAGGAGTTCGGTGTGGGGGGTCACTGCAGCCACAGCAGGTGTGTGGGCGTTCAGTGCCAACTGCTTGGAGGGGAGCACAAGGTGGACCCCATCTCACACATCAGCCAACACACACGTTTACCTGCGTGGGGAGCAACTTAGTCTTCTTGAGTACGGAGAGTTGAGAATGTGAGGCAGTCAGCGCAGCGTTCTTGTTCCTTCACCCTTTTCCGTCCAGAGATCTGCTTTCATGGCTAGTTCTCATCGTCTTCTGGCTCTAGTGGCAGCTGAATACACTGGGTGGACACAGGAAATGAGGGGATTGTGAAAGCCAGCTGTGGACAGCGACTTGCAGTCTGCTGGGACTGGATCCCATTGGATTTGGAAGATCTAGATGTCTTTGAATCTGTAAGACACTATTTCTCTTGTGATAAGTGACTAGAAACACACCTGAGTGTCACATGTCCTTGTCTCCTTAGCTAGAGGTGAAGTGGTTTCAGGCACAGTGAGATTGGGCTGAGAACCTGGGGCCCTCCTGCACATGGAGTAATTAGAGGCTGGCCCTGCCCGGCTTTACTTTCAGCTACCATGTGAAATGTCGTCCAGGTTAGTCATTCCATGAGATCTGGGCCTCTTGCCAGCTACACACGTGAGCTCCCAGCTCAGGCACCATTCTGTGTGCAAACTCCAGGGAACTGGCTTTCAACCAGGAGCCTTCTACTTGAAAAGAGAACGTTTGCTCTGTTCTATTGAAAGAAAGCTGTCCTTCTGTGGTGGTGGCAAGGGACAACCCAACAGAAGGCGCCAGAACTGGGGAGAAACAGCAGGTAGATGCAAGTCCTGCACCGAGACTGACTCCAGGAGCAGGAGGAAGATGCGTAATCTCTGTGCGCCTCAGTCACCCTTCTGATAATGTCTATAGTAGAATCTCTCTTGCAGCACAACCTGGGGATTTTTTTTTTTTAGTCCAGTATTAGAATCACTCAGAGATAAGAAGCATGTAACAGTATAGGGTGTTCATAAAGGAAGTACTTTTTAAGATGAGAGGTATTTTTTTTAAAATGAGAGTTGTTTTCATTAGATAGAGGGGGAACAAACCTGCCTCTAAACTTAATTTTTCCTCCTCAGCGTCTGGATAAGATTGCTGCCTACATGAAGTCCAGCAGGTACCTCCCACGACCTCTCTTTGGAAAGCCAGCCGTGTGGGGCAGTAAATAAGGTCTGTAAATCCAGGAGATGGAAGAGAGGAAGCACTGTGCCTGCTGCCTGGAGAACACCCAGCCTGCTCTGACCCCCAGCACCACCTACTCCTCTCCCTCATTTTCACTATTTCATTTCACCAAGGACTAATTGACCTCTTTTCTCTATCCTAAGGCCACCTATTCGGGCCCTTCAAAGCCTCAGATGCCACTTCCCTTCAGCAGTGTCCCTCCTCCTGACCTCTTTTGTCCCTGCATAGAAGCCAACCAGACCGACCTTTCCCTGTAACTTCTGCTGGAGAATCTCTCTGGGCTCCAATCTGTCCAATAGGGCCAGTCCAGAGTGTCCTGCTTTTTCCTGAGAGACCCCTGTGACTGGTGTTAGGGGCACTGCTCACACATGGCCCTTGCCCCTGCCCTGTCTGATCCTAAAGAAATGGCTGAGCCTAACCTACTGTAGTATCCCCTCCTGGTTGTCTGGATATAGAAATAACTCTAGAAGTGGGGGTGGTGCCTGGGGGAAGGGGTGCCTTCCTTTTGTTTTTGGTGTCCATGGCAGGACCTGCAAGGACGGCAGGGTGTGGTGAATACTAAGAGGATAGTTGTACCCATGTGTGTGGTTCTAAAAGCTTGGGGGTGATGGGTACGATGCTGAGCTCTCCACAGCGTGTCATGACCAAGGGGGCCTGTCTTGTCACTGTCACCTGGAAGGTTTCAGTGATCCAAATGTCCCCCTTCTCCAATCTCACAATAAATGTCAACAACAAATACTTCACAGAATTACAATCGTTATTTTACTTGGATTTTTTTATTTTATTTTAAAGTCATTGAGGAGAGAACCTATGTCTTATTTTCTGTTATCTCTGTTGTCTATTACAATTTCTGAGTTAATCATCTATTAAAGGTAGAAATTGGGAAGAATTACCTCTAGGTAAGGTCCTCCAGACTTCTGCACTCATGAGCAGGATATACATGTTTAGAGACAGGCATCTCTGCCAGCGAAGATAAACAGTCAAGGTCAGAAGATTTTAACACCATGTAACTGGGGGAATGTGCCCTGCTCTCCCTAATGTAAGTGGTCATAGGTTATACTTGATGGTTGGAAACCGTGACTGAGAGATTAGTATTAGTAGGCCTAGTTCTGGGCCAACATATAGAACATCTTTGGGCTCAGCCGGTGAGGTGCACATTTTATATCAGATCATCCACGAAGAACCCAGACTCAGTGGAAAAGCACATGTCTGAGAAGGCTCCTCACGCCATAGCTGGCTTGTGCAGTGAGGCGATGTGGATGTACAGCCTCAGACGTGGTAACTGAGCGTCAGTTTGAAGAAGGGTCTTAGAGGAGTACGTCCAGATTTTCACTGTCTGAAAGGATTTCATGCAGTTATTAAAGAAACAGGGAGCTAAAGAAATTTACTAAAAATAGTCAACAACTAAATGATTTCTTTAAAAAGATAAAATTGATAAAGTTAATATCAGGCAAGCCAGAATTATATATCTGGTAACTGCACTGAAATCCCAAAGATGTGGTTCAAATCCAACAGCTGCTCCACAGGAGAGAGGTGGATATTCTCCTTCTTTGTGATTTACTGTCTCTGAAAACAGGCTGGAGGGTCAGCTATAGGTCGTTTCCAACTCGATGGTACAAAATAACACCATACACTTTAGTTAAACCAAAAGTTTAGAACAATTTAAGAACTTAACGACACAAGTAATAAAAATAAAATAGAAAAGTGCATGTAATTAGGAGTGATGTTAGGATTACTTTAGGATTAGGTAAAAAAAAAAAAATTGAATACCCTTATAAAACTGAGGGTACCAGTCAGAATAGCAAAATTTAACAGAACAGCAAGCAACAAATGCTGGAAAGGTTGTAGAGAAACTGGAACCCTTACTCACTGTTGGTGGGAGTATAAAATGGTGCAACCACTGTGGAAAGCGGTATGGCACACTCTCAAAAAGTTACAAATAGAAGCTACCTTTTGAACCAGCAGTTCCACTACTGGGAATATACCCCAAAGAGACCATCACTGACATCCAAGCAGATAAAAGCACACCCATATTTATTGCAGCTTTGTTCACAATAGCAAGGAGTTGGAAACAACCCAGATGCCCATAAACAAACGAATGGATAGAGAAGATGTGGTACATTCACACAATGGAATACTACGCTGCATTGAAAAACAAGGAACGCATGCAATATTATTCAAAATGGGTGACCCTGGAGGACATTATGCTGAGTGAAATATCTCAGTCACAAAAGGACAAATACTGCATGGTGTCACTGTTGTAGAATGGGACTGATATCAGGGTTGGGGTAAGACTGAGAAATTATGTATACTGCATTGAAACAGATGAGGGAGAGAATAATTTGAAAATCGATATATGATAGGGTATTATAGTTACCACAAGAGTCCAGAATTAAGGGTCCATAGTGGAGTGTACCCGGGGACGTGGAAGGGGTGCAAGGGAATTGTATACCAAAGAAAGAATTTTTCTTTTACTTTTTCAAAGAGGAGCAAACTGGAGGAGGGGGGTCGGGGGGGAGGGCTGTGCAGGGAGAAAAGTGCAACAATGAATGAATGGAAACCCAAAATCTCTGTAAATGTTCATTAAAATTATTAAAATAAAATTTTTTAAAAACTGAGAGTACAAAAAGAAGGCAAGGAATGGTTTGTAGAACCAAGTATTCAAAGACCAAAACACTCCACAAAAATGGGAAGGCATAAAATAATCATAAGCACTTGCTTATCCCTGGCCAAGAAATACCATTGGGCCACAGCGGAAAGCAGAGACTGGCTGATAAGATAATAAACTTTGTAACCAAGGGCTTTTCTAAGGTAGCACATTGACAAAAAAAGGCTAAAGAGACCACAAAGTGACTTTTCTTTACTATTACTAAAAATCCCTCCCATAAGCAACCTGTCAGTTTACAATCACCACATGAAACTCCTTGTTAGGACCCAGCAGACATATTAGGTCAAAACCTTTGTGATTCATACCCCTTACTCATATCCCCCATGGACAGATGAATATTCAGCAACAATGCAAGCATATCACATTCCTAGTTTACTTACTTGCAGTAAAGACTGAGACCCTTTTCTCTCATCTACTCGTGGGTGACTTTTAATCCTGTCTTTCATTATTTTTGTTCAGACATTCCTCTAGGTCGTATAGCCCTGGTGTACAAGTTGTCATACAGCGGTTACTTGTGGTTGCTGTGAGGCTGAACACTGTGACACTGATGTGTCAAATGCGTTTTTGGTTGGCTACCCAATGCTGACAGAGAGTGGGGTTGAACTCCCTGATTAAAACAAGCTTGGAAGGAGGAATGGCACCCACTTGCATAATAGCTTGCCTCTGGAAACCCTATGAACCTGGAGAGAGGATGAAAGGCACCCAAGGTTGAGGACTCTCCTTCATAGGGTCACTATGAGTCGCCTGCGACTCAACGGCACTTAACAACAACAACTCTGCTTAATAAACTCTCTAGCTTTTCACCAGAATCACTGACTGGTCCTCCTCCTTGGTAATCTCTGTGTCTGGCGCACTCTCTCTCCCCTTTTCTCACTCCTCCTCTCACATCCCCTTTGGGCTGGGAAGGGAAAGCAAAGAAACCTTGTTCATACTCCCTCTGCTCTCCCCCAGCTCTTTCTGGCTACAGTTTTCATCCAGGAAAGGAGAGACCAGAACTACGCCCAGATCACCTAGAGACAACAGTGACACTATGATAAAAGAGAGAACACTAGAAAGAAAGCATTAGGTCAGATTAAAACTGGTACTTATCTAGACCAGGATTCAGCTAATGTTCTCTCTAAATGCTAGGACAGTAAACGTACTTTATTGGTCACATGATCTCTGTCAATCACTCGACCCTGTCCTCCTGTGTAACAGCCATGGACAATTCAAACACATGGTATGAATATTGCAGTATTTGTTGTTATTGTTATGTGCCATGGATGGAGTCACTGTGACTCTTAGCTACCCTAGTAAAACAGCTCTAAACCCTGCCCTATTCTGTGTCAACCTATTGTCTCTGACACACCTACCTCCACATGCCCAGTTACTGAGTTAATCCATCTCATCGAGGGTCTTCCTTCGCACTGTTCCCCCACCATCCCAAGTGTAATGTCCCTCTACAAGGACTGGCTCCTCCTTGCAACATGTCCAAAGTATGTCAGACGAAGCTTCAGAATCTTTGGCTCTAAGAAACAGCCTGATTTCACCTCCCCAGGATGAATCTGTATGCTCTTCTAGAAATCCATGGTATATTCAATACTGTCTTACAGCCCCACAGCTCAAAGACATCAATTATCTATCATCCCTAGTCATTGTCCAGCTTTCTAATGCATAGCAAGTAATTGCAAAGACCGTGGCGGATTAGGTGCACCTTAGTCTCCAGATTGACATTGTTGCTCTTCAGTACTCTGGAGACTTCCCTGACAGCAAATTTTCCCAAAGCAATTAATGTTTTGATTTCCTGGCTGCTGGTACCAAGAGTGTTGATTGAGGAGCCTAGCAAGCAGAAGCTGCTAACAATTTCAATCTCTTCACCATCTTTCATGATGTTGCCAATTAACTCAGTGGTGAGAATCTTTACTTTCTTGATATTGAGCTTCAGTCCATAGAGAAGGCTGCAGTCCTTGACCTTCTACAGCAAGTGCTTCAGACTCTCCTCAGTTTCAGCAAGCAGGGTTGTGTTATCTACATAATGCAGATTGTTGATGAGTCTTCTTCTAATTCTGATGCCACATTCCTCCTCATACAGCCCAGCCTCTGGGATGATCTGTTTGCATACAGATTGAAAAGATAGAATGTATTGCTGGTGCACACCCTTTCCAATTTCAAACCATGCAGTGTTTACTTGCTCTACTCTAACAACTGCCTCCTGGTTCAAATATAGATTTCACATAAGCACAATCATGTGCTCATGGATTCCCATTCTTATCAGAGCTAGCCACAGTTTGCTGTGATTCACACAAATGCCTTTGCATAGTCAATAAAACATAAGTTCAAGCTGAAGCTAAAGAAAATGAAATTAAATCCACAGGAACCAAAGTTTGACTTTGAGTCTATATCACT
>NW_006400002.1:3070134-3072670 GCF_000299155.1 Elephantulus edwardii
ATACATGCATCCTGATGACCCCAGTCACTGAATCAATCCATCTCATAAAGGGCCTTCCTCTCCTGAGCTGTCCCTCCACCCTCCCAAGCATGATATCCCTCTCCAAGGACCTGTCCCTCCTTACAACATGTCCAAAGTATGTCAGACGAAACCTCAGAACACCACAGCTCAAAGGCATCAATTCTCCTTCTGTCCTCCCTAGTCGTTGTCCAACTCTCTTACACATAACAAGTGATTGCAAAGATCATGGCCTGTATCAGACGCACCTTAGTCTCCAGAGAGACACCATTGCTCTTTAGTACTTTAGAGAGGTTCCTAACAGCTGACTTTCCCATTGCAATACGTCTTTTAATTTCCTGGCTGCTGTTGCCAAGACTGTTGACTGTGGAGCAAAGAAAACTAAAGCTGTGAACAATCGCAATCTCTTCACCTTCCATCCTGATGCTGCCAATTGGTCCAGTGGTCAGAATCTTACTAGGAATAATATAGCTAATGTTAGATGGATCTTCGCTCAAAGCAGAGAGTTACAGTATAACTATATTTTTACAAAAGCAACTGGTTGTAGCAATATGACTTATTAAAGCAACTATCAGTAGAACAATAGTGTCTAAAAATACAGACAGTTGAAAATTAAACAATTTTCTGAACAGTCTGGTCAAATGACAATGTAATTGGAGAGAACACACATTTCAAAGACTGGCATCACAGTTGTTGTTGTTGTTATTGTTGTTGTTGTTGTTATGTGCCATAGAGTCGTTTGCGACTCATAGCGACCCTATGTACAAGAGCACTAAAAGCCGTTCTATCCTGTGCCAACCTCGCACATCTATATCCTTCATGTGGAGACATCCTGAAAAGAGTGTACTGTGGCCAGGATTTGACAGAAGTTCCTGAGGCCTCCTCCAGTGCTCACACACCATCTGTGTGTCTCCTGGGTCTGGTGGAGGGTCTCTCTCTCCTGGGTATAGAACAGCCCGGGTATAGGACCTATTGCATTAATCTGTTATCCTCTCTAATTATAGGCTCCATACTCAACCTTCCTTCTCATTATTGTACTACAGGTCTGATTAAGCTTGTATTTTCTTATAAGCTTTATCTTAATCATAGGTATGATTAAGCTTGTATTGTTGTGTTGTTGTTATGGACTGTGGAGTCAGAACTGACTTACAACTGGTCCTCCAGTGGGTTTTCAGAGGTTGTAAATCACACAGGAAAACATTGTTGGTCAGGTACCTGTCTTCTGTATTTGTTGGCAGAACCAGTATGTCCACAGTTGCCTCTGTTCCCTGAAAGACTTAATTTGTATTCATCCAATGCTGGGGCCTTTTGGCCAATGCCTTCAGTGCAATTTAGACTACTTCCTTGAGTACTGTTGGTTCTTGATTATATGCTACTTCCAGAAATGGTCCAATTTACTGGAAGAAATGCATTATTTGTTCCTAATTCCAAAAAATGTGATGCACCAGAATGTAGAAATGATCTAACAATATCATGATTATCATGTACAAGTAACTAAGCACTGTCTCCCAGGTAGGAAGAAATGGAATCCAGACCATGACCGGAGGCTGTCTGGGAGATCGTGGGCTCTTGTATTCCTTCTGCCTGTTTTCCTAGAATGATAAAGCTAAAGAGGTTGGAAGAAAGTTTATCACAGGACATCTTGAGGATGGCCCAGGACAAGGCGAGGTTGAGATTTGTTCATAGATGCTATGAGTTATAGTTCACTCAATGGGACGTTTGTGGTTCTAACTGTATGTATTTGTCGACCATCACCACAAGCTCTGGCGGCTGAGTGGGAAGGAGTTCTGCTGCCAACACAAAGGCAGGTGGTTGGAATCTACCAGTGAATCTGAGGGAGAAAGATGGGCAATCTCATCCTTTCTTGGAAAAACCCACTGGAGGGCCAGCTGTGAGTCAGTTCTGAGTGGAGGACACATAACAACAGCAATGGCCAGTTTTTGTTGAGTCAATTCTGACTCATAGTGACCCATGTCAGCATAGAATTGTGCTTCTGAAGTGTTTAAGGGCTCATTTAAAACATTAGATCACCCAGCCTTTCTTTTGAGGTGCCCCTGGCTGGATTCAAACGACCAGTCTTTTTTTATCCCCCCTAAAGAGGGTTGTTTTGTTTTTTTAATTTTATTGGGTTTTTTTCTTTTTCTACTAGTTTGATTACAAAGTTTTTATACATTGTGTTTCATACTATTCTTCAGTCACATTGTGTTTCATACAATCATTCTCATGCCTTATGTTTTACAATATTAAACACGTCCAGTCTTCTTGGTTAATAGCTTTTTAGTCATTTGTACCACTCAGTGATGCCTGTGATTTGCGTGACTGAGTGAAGGTAACTTTTGAGCACTTAGCACTTTCTTTGCCTGGTTACAATGTTCATACATTTCAGCAAAGGATCTGATGAATAAATTTTTAAACTCTAGTCTCCCATGATGAGCTAATGAGGATATTCTAAGTGTTAGAGGTTCAGGGTTAAGTCTAGTGGCTTTACACTCAGTTGGAAGTCCTTCTGGACTGTCCA
>NW_006400002.1:3073975-3090988 GCF_000299155.1 Elephantulus edwardii
ACAATGATAGATGGAGAAGACATTGAGGCTGTTAGCAGTTTCACCTTGCTTGGCTCCACAATCAACATTCTTGGCATCAGCAGTCAGGAAATCAAAAGATGAATTACACTAGGGAAGTGTGGTGTCAGAGATCTCTCCAAAGTGCTAAAGAGCAACGATATCAGTCTAGAAACTAAGATGCTCCTAATACAGACCATAATTTTCATATTTACTTGCTATTCAACAGAGAGCTGGACAATCAGTAAGAATGCTAGAAGAATCAATGCCTTTGAGTTGTGGTGCTGGAGAAGAGTATTGAACATACCATGGACAGTCGAGAAAACAAACAGGTCTGTCTTAGAGAGGATGAAGCCAAGTTTCTCTTTGAAGGTGAGAATTTTGAAGCTCTGTCGCATATATTTTGCACACGTGGCCAAGAGACTATGTCCTTGGAGAAGGACACCAGGCTTGGGAAGGCGAAGGAACAGTGCTGGAGAGGAAGACCCCAGATGAGATGGATTGCTAACAGTAACTGGGAATGGAGGTAGGTGGGTCAGAGTCAGTGAGACTGGCTCAGGATAGGACAGGGGTTCAGAACTGTTGTACATAGAGTTGTTATGAGTCACAGGTTACTCAACAACATATAACAACAACAACTGTTGTTACGTGCATTAGAGTTGGAACCAACCCAAAGCTGACACTCCAGTGGGTTTGCAGCAGCGGTAAATCAAATGGGAGGATAGTGTCCATTCTTCTCAGGGGGAACTGGTGGATTCAAACCACAGGCCCTTGGGATTGCAATACATGCCTCCACTCAGCCACCAAAACTCCCTAATATACTACTAAGTTAATTATATTTTAAACAACTGAAGACTGTAAAGTATTACATATTTATAAGCTTATATACCTTTGTTTGCCTAAACACTTTGTTGCTGTTAAATGCATGGAAGAATCTGTTCTTGAAAACAATGTATTCAAATTTTGTAAATAAACTAGTATTTAAAAAAATCACAAGTAAAAAAATTGACTATGGCTTAAAGTGGCCCTGTGAACAGTGAGTCTGTACCCTTCCCTGTTCTGGGCCGTCCTCATCGTCTCTGACAGACTGGAGCCCGCTGTTCCAGTCTCTGTGTCAATCCATCTTGTTGAGGGTCTTCCCCTTCTCTGACACTCCAGGGCTCTGAGCACGATGTTCTTTTCTGAAGACTGGGCCCCCCCGACAGCATGCCAAAGTGTGTAAGAAACAGTTTCACTACCCTTGCTTCCAAAGAGCACCGGGGCTGCTGCTTTTCAAGACACATTTATTTGTCATTCTGACAGCCCATGATCTAATCGGCACTCTTCTCCAGCACCATAATTCAAAGGGATTAATTCTTCTTCTGTCAGTCTTATTTATTGTCCAATTTTCAGATGCAGAGAAAGTGATTGGAAATACTATGGCTTAATTCAGGCATACCTTAGTTTTCAGACTGACATCTTTACTCTTCAGCACTTTGGAGAGGTCTCTGACAGTCAACTTTCCTAATGCAATATGGCTTTTGATTGCTGGCTGCTGATGTGTAAGGCTCATCAACAACTTGCCTTATGGAGATGATACAGACTTGCTGGCTGAAAGTGAAGAGGACTTGACATGCTTGCTGCAGAGCATCAGACTTCAGCCTTCAATATGGGTTACGTCTTAACATCAAGGAAACAAAAATTCTCACCATTGGGCAAGGAGGCCTGGAAACATAAATGTTATTAGTTGATCATTTACTGCAATCTGTTATAAAAAATGCCACGTTGTTGTTGTTGTTGTGTACTATTGGGAGAGGACCAAGTCACAGCCGATCCTCCTGTAAAGGCTTTCAGGCAGTAAGTCTCACGGGAGGTGATTGTCCATCTTTCTCCAGCAGAGCAACCGGCAGATTTTGGCACCTAACAACAATAACAACAACATAGAGCTACGTTGGCCTAGTGGACAGAAAGTTATTCTACCAAGCCAAAGGTGGGTGATTTTAATCTGCGGCCCTCAGGCTGGGTTCAAATTGTTTTCCTGTCAAACATTCTTCTAGGTGGTATAGCACTGGTCTGTGCATTGCTGTACAGAGGTAACTCATGGTTGCCATGATGCTGAACACTGTGACAGTGATGTACTAATCGTGGTAATGGTTACCCATGGTGGACAGTGTTGGCTGGAGCTTCCCGATTAAAACAAGCTTAGAAGCAGGAGTGGCATCCATTTCTGAAATGGCTTGCCTCCGGAAACCCTATGAACAGTGCTCAGGTCTTTTGTCCATAGGGTCGCTATGAGTCATCTCTGACTCAGCGGCACCTAACAACCACCACCTTTGGTTAGACAGTTATCACTTAGTCAGTACTGTCTCCAACACCACAACTCAAAGGCATCAATTCTTCTGTCATCCTTAATCATTGTCCAGCTCTCAGGCACATAGCAAGTGATTGAAAAGGCCATGGCCTGAATCAAAGGCACCTTTTCTTCAAACTGACATCATTGCTCTTCAGTATTTTGGAGGGGTCCCTGACAGTGAATTTGCCCATAGCAATACATCTCCTTATTTCCTGGCTGCTGGTACAAAGGGTGTTGTTTTTGAATCCAAACCAGATGAAATCTTTAACAGTTTCAATCCTCATTAGCAGTAGGGCACGTAAAAACATCCTTTCCCACTCCTTTTGCTTTACGAAATGTGAAGCTTTTTTACTAAACTATATTTCCAATTCTGAAGAGTCGTGAGTCAAGCTGATTTGAAAGTTATTAAACAGTACCTTTATGCAAGGAGAATCCTCACTTTGGAATTTTCCACGTCTTCAAATCAGGAGTTGCCTCTGACAGTTAACAATTGCCTCTTTGAATTCCCCCAAGGCTCCTTCCTTCTGTGTGATTACCAGAACAATTATCTTGGGGAAAGCAGCTTGTTTATCAGGGCAGTCAGCTAAGGCATGGCTGTGAAATCCTGAGTCTTGGCACATTAAATCACAGCCCTAGTTTGATCATAATTGTTTCTTTAAGCAACAGGAAAACATCTGAAAGTTTTTACTGACTTTTTAGCATCCAATTTTTATAGAGTTTTGTCAATGTTAGAAACTTTTTTGTTTCCAACCTTCTGCCCTCAAGTCAGTTATGACTCCTGGCAGCCTCCCAAGTATTCCTCATTTGTGGACTATCCCAAAAGCACATCAGCTATTAGTAAGAACACATGTTTTTACTTCTTGACAACTGACAAGCCTGGATGAGAGCTAATACTTTAGTCTCCTGAACTGATTTAATTTCTTGAGGGTTTAATTTACCCTTATCAGAAGGATAAATTCAGGTCTATAATAGTATTTTTAAATATAAACAAATAAAATTAGGTCAGATATATCAAAGAGAATTTCTAATACAAGAATTGAAGAGTCCCAAAGCCCCGAGAGTGATAATCTGCGGGGGGTGGGGGGGCTGTGATGACAGCAAATACAATCTCTACTATTTTAGTATAAATAACCCAGTCACATTTTTCTTTTATTCCTCATTACATTACTTTGTAATGAAGTAAATTATTTTATAATTGCTGTAAATAATCTATTCATACTTCTTTATTTGTAAGTATTAAGGCATACACAGATATTTACTCATACAAATGTGTAATATTTTAAAGCTTTTAGCTATATATGTAAAATGTCATTTGCTTAAGATTACTTTAAGGTTTTCTTAAAGGTAAGCATATTAAATTTATCAAATAAACTGTTGTGACTTTTCTAAATAAATAGAAAAATCCCATCTCTTCCTCTGTAGGTTTTCTGTGCCTCACAGCAATCATAGAGAAGGGGGGTGCTAGGGCCTAGATCTTAGGTGCCTGCTCTCTGCCTAACTTTTCTTTTTTTATTCCTCCCAATCCCCCGAGTTATCTTCTCAAATAACTGATCACTCTAAGTCTCCCAGGAGTAGTATACTCAGGTAGTATCATTCCATTCCTCATATACTCATGAGACATGCAGGACAAACCTGAAAGTAATTAGCTTGGACAGTCTGTAAGGACCTCCGACTGGGTGTAAATCCACTGGCCCTGAAATTCTGATTTCTTCAATAACCTCATCAACATGAGCAACTAAAATTTGAAAACGTGTACCTCGGGTCTCTTATTGAAATGTATGAAAGTTCTACTCAAGCACAGAAAACACCGCAAACCTGAGCAATCAATAGTAGATAGACTTTGATGCCCAAAAGTTGCATCATCTCAGTTCCACAAATCACAGGAGTCCCTGGGAATGCAAATGGTTAACAAGCCTAACTGCTAACCACCCAGAGGTACCAGACAAGTTCACCACTGAAAGCCCTGAGGGTGGGCACAGTGGTGGACACACAGGCCCAACTACTCAGGAGGCTAAGTTGGGAGGCCAGGAATTTTGGGCTGTAGTATTGTTGTCATGTGGCATCCAGTCAACAATGCTAGAGATCCTTTGAACAGCAGATCTGCACCTCGCCCTGTCCTGGGTCCTCCTCACGATCCCTGCCATGCTCCAGTTAATTGTTCAATATCCATCAGTCTTGTTGAGGCTCTTCCTTTCTTTCTCAGTCCCTCCACCTTTCTCAGTGTGATGTCATTTCCTAAGGACTGGCCTTTGGGCTGCAGTGCTCTATGCCAATCAGATGTGCGAACTAAGTTTGCCATCAATATGGAGACTCCTGGGGTGGAGGACCTCCTGGCAGTCTAAGACAGGGGAAGAGACCAGCATAGTCCAATGAAGCACATCACTGCTCTGACACACACGGCGTTGCCACATATCAGAATCAACTCACTGTCAGCTGTTACTGAGGTGCAAATATACTTAGACCACTACAATAGGAAAAATACCCGATGACAAGAAGGGGGGAAATGGCCAAGCGTTACAGGAAAACAGCAGAGAGTTCAATCCAGGTGTCTCAGGTAGTCTTCTGGTCTACCTTCGTATGTAACTTTGCTATTCCCAGCTAGAGGATCTTGACTAGTTACTTAACCTCTCTATGCTTAAATTTCCCCTTGTGATTACAATAGTACCTGTTCACAGGGTATGTTCACTATGTGGGGGTTTTTGACCGTGGTTTACCATGTTTGTTTTCCTTCCTGCCTTTTTTAAGTGTAATCTAAAATCTGCTATTTTCCCCATTTTCAAGTATACAACTAATTCAGTGGCATTAATTACATTTAGAAGGTCTTGGAATCATCACCACTAATTAGAAACTTGCTCATCACCCAAGCAGAAAACCAGAAAATTTTTATCCCTTAAGCAATGAGTCCCCTTTATCCACATCCCTCCATCACTGGTAGCCTCTCATTTTATATATTTACGTAGTAGCTCTGGAGGCCCAGTAGCAATGAGTTATGTTGCCAACAGAAAAGCACTCAATTCAAATTCACCCCCTGCTCCTCAGGGTTAGAAAGACGGACAACCTTCTCCCTTGCAATTTACAGGCCCCTGAAAACTCGCTGGGGCGTCAGCTACGAGTCAGTTCCAACTTGATGGCACGTAACAGTAACAGGTATTTCATGTAAGTGAAATTATATGTCTTTTTGTATCTTGCTTTATCTCATATAATAATTTCAAGGTTCATGTATGTTATAACATGTTTAAAACTCTTTTTTATGGCTTAAAAACATTGCAGTGTTTTCATCACATTTTGGTTATCCATTTATCTGATGATTGGGCTTTGGGTAGAATGTAAATAACACTGCTGTCCACCTTTGTATACAAGTCTACTCGAGTTCCTGCTGTCAATTGTTTGGAAGATATGCCTAGGATTGGGACTCCTGATCCATACGAGATGGTTTAGTCTGGTGGCATAATCTATACAGGGTTGCCCTGCTAACTCAAAGGCCGAGTTTCTCTGGTGGTTCAAATCCACTGGCAACTCCTCCAGAGAGAGCTAGGTCATCTCTATTAATGATTTACAACCTCAGAAACCTGGTGTGAGGAGCAGCCGGTGGCCTTGAACCTTGTGCTTTCAGAACTGCAGCAAAGCTTCTTGCCTGTAGGCCACCAGAGCTCTGATGGAAGATTACTATAAGTCAGGAACTGCTTGACAGCAATGAACAACAGGGGACTTAAATAAACTACCAAAAGAACAAATAAATCTGTTTCAAAGGAATGGCAGTCAGAATGCTCTGTGGAGGTGAGGATGTGGAACTTTGTCTCATACTTTGGCATGTTGTCAGAAGCAACCGATTCCTGCAGAAGGTAAAGGGTCAGTGAGAAGCAGGGAGACCCTCAATGAGATGGGTGAGCACTGGCCGCCACCATGGGCTCCAGCACAGCAGGGAACATTCAGTCAGCAGCCCCGTGCTTGACTGTAAGGATTCAGCTTTCTCCAACTATTGAGGACTTCAGTGAGGGCTGCATCTACCATAACCACAGAACAAGCAAATATGCTCAAGAGAGAGAGTTCTGCTCAGGAGCCAGTAAGAAAATGGCATTATCAATGTGGATTATTCCTCATGGATCCAAGCCATGAAAGGATCAACTTCTATTTTCCCTAAGCTGTGATTTTCAGGCAAGCTTCATCATATCTCTGTGGAGGAGAATTCTGAGCATAGAATATGTAAAGACATTGTAACAGCAGTCACGCCTGCAGCCCAATCTCCCCATCAAGGACACATCAAGTTCATACGTGCCGCAACATGTTTCAGCTCTTTTCTTCCTTTTAAAACTTAAAAATGTTGCCGTGTACATTCAGTCTCTCCATTTGACGTTGTCTGACTGATTGAGGAGAGTCCCCTGGAGCCGAGGTTGTAGTGAAGGTTGTAGTTCTGCTACATCCTGCTCCCACCACACTCATCTTTGCTGGGTGTCTCAGTTTGAAGGACATGGATGTGCTGCTTCTAAGCCAGACTCTGATGTATGTTTTTATCTTTTACAATATAAAATGACCACAATGTTTTCAAACTCTTATCGTTAACAACTGTCTTCATTTATTAGATCCTGCATTTCTATCAAGCATTGGGGGGTTTGTCTCTATTCCATTGAGAATGAGTTTTTATTTCCCAAATCTAAAATTTAACTTTAACATAGTAATGTCCTCGACATTTCAGAGTCTAAACCCATCAAATACATTCACTCCTTTATGCAAAACAAAGCAATTTTATTGGAACACAGCCTTGTCATTCTTTCTGGAGTTACCCTTCAAGGCTTTCCCACCAGGACAGCACTGAGTGTCCAGCTCCACCATCTCCTCCATGGCCTGGATTTGCAGGCCCGGCTTTTCCCCAGTAGGTATCCTTCCCAAAGAAGGGGGTGAGGGGTGGGGGTGTGAACAGAGTTACCTGCTGGACTTCACTTTGGCAGAAATCTTTGTCAGGCCCTGAGGCAGGGAAAAAGAAGGCCTGAGTTTTTAGTTCTACTGCCTTGTTTAAGAAACTAGTAAGATAATTTGTTCCCTTTTAAAAAAATCCTCTATCTTAATAAGAACCTCTACATGTGGCCTTGAGCGTATAGTTTGGGAGATGTCAAGGTCAACTGGCATAAGAAAGCTCACAAAGATAATTTTCTAAATTCTACTTTGGTGAGTAGCAACCAGGCTTTAAAAACCTGTGAGCAACTATGGCCCTCTCACTGTCCAGAATAAAGAAGAGGAGGAAAGGCAAAGATGTACTGAAATAAATAGTTCAAGGTCTAATGGATCATGTGAATGCCAACTTCCACAACTCTGAGAACAGAAAAACTAAATGGTGCTCAGATGAGTAAAAGGGACAATAGCAGAAGACCCTGGGTTGAACTGGGGAGAATGTAGAACAAAATTCAAAAACATAAAAGTGTGTAGATCATAACAAACTGTGGCTGACTCTGAGAAGAATGGGAATCCCAGAACACTTGATCGTTCTAATGTGAAACTTATACTTGGACCAGGAGGCAGTCGTCAGAACAGAGCAAGGGAACACTCTATGGTTCAAAATTGGGAAGGGCGTACGCCAGGGATGCATCCTATCTCCATACCTTTTCAACCTAATCTGCAGAACAGATTATCCGGGAGGCGGGGCTCTATGAGGAGAAATGTGGGGTCAAGATTGGTGGACAATTTATCAACAATCTGCGTTATGCGGATGACACAACCCTGCTTGCTGAACCTGAGGAGGACCTGAAGCGCCTGCTGCAGAGTGTCAAGGACTGCAGCCTACAATATGGATTGAGGCTCAATATCAAGAAGACAAAGATTCTCACCACTGGACCAATTAGCAGCATCAGGATGGATGGTGAAGAGATTGAGATTGAGATTGTACACAGCTTTAGTTTGCTTGGCTCCATAGTCAACAGTCTTGGCACCAGCAGCCAGGAAATTAAAAGGGGCATTGCCATGGGAAAGTCTGCTGTTAGGGACCTCTCCAAAGTGCTAAAGAGCAGTGGTGTCTCTCTGGAGACTAAGGTACGTCTGATACAGGCCATGGTCTTCGCAATCACCTGTTATGCATCAGAGAGTTGGACAATGACCAAGGAGCATAGAAGGAGAATTGATGCCTTTGAGCTGTGGTGCTGGAGAAGAGTATTGAGAATACCATGGACTGCTAGGAAAACAAACAGATTTGTCCTGGAGAAGGTTAAACCAGGTGGCTCCTTGGAGGCAAGAATTCTGAGGCTCCGCCTAACTTACTTTGGACATGTTGTGAGGAGAGACCGGTCCTTAGAGAGGGACATCATGCTTGGGAGGGTGGAGGGACGGTGCAGGAGAGGAAGGCCCTCTATGAGGTGGATTGATTCAGTGACTGGGATAATTGGGATGGGAGTGTCGGAGACAGTGCGATTGGCACAGGACAGAGCGGAGTTTAGGGCTGTTGTACATAGGGTCGCTATGAGTCGCAGGCGACTCGACAGCACATAACAACAACAAAAGTCCCAGCTATACTCCCATAGAGACTGGTGAAACTCCAAATGGTCCTCAGTCACCCTGCTACTAGATGCTTCGTAACTACGAGAGATTACGCCATAGGATTATAAAAACGCTTAGGGCTGCAAGATAGATTCTACTATTAAGATTTATTAGAAGACAGTTGAAGTCCACAGAGATTAACCACTTTCTTCCTGCTCACTGAGTCACTCCAAGGCCAGAGCTGGAATCCACCTGGCTGTTTCTCCCCCGTCCTGAACTCCCTCTGTTGCACTAGTCCACTTCCCACTTTCACAGAAGGACATCTCACTTCTAGTGGAATAAATTTTCCCATTTTGCAGTAGGAGGTTTTGCACACAAAACGTGGCCTGATGAGGAAATTGAGTTGTGAGCATGCCTGAGCAAGTTGCAAGAGGCCAAATCACAGGGAATGATTCAGCAAATCTGAATGAAGGTTCACAGAGGAAATTTGTCTGGCAAAACTGGGCAGGGCCGGCCCTGATTATTCTATCTGCAGGAGAGAGGCCAAGCTTCTTAGCCTGTTAGCTTGAGCCCAACCTTACCATGCCCGAACCCATTTTATCTCTAGTTAAGATGACAAAGTCATGTGAAACTCAAATGTATGTTTTGTCATTTCTCAACAGGATTTTTATTTTATTCGATACTGACTTACTTACAAAGTTTGAACACATTTTTTTCCACAAAAGATCCTTCACATTTCCTTTATTACACCCCATCCATTGAATTGTGCAACCCTATAATTAACATCCCACCCATCCCACCCCTCACTTTCACCCATCCTTTCCCCTCTGCTTCCACCCCTCCCCCACACACACCTTGGATTCCCGTGCTCATTCTATAATAATGGTCTTATACAGTATTTGTCTTGTGGGATTGAGTTCATTCACTATTCAGCGTAATGTTCTCCAGTTCCTCCCAAGTTAGGTAATAATTTAAAAATTATTGCACCTGCATGCTGCATAGTATTCCATTGCATGAATGTACCACAACTTCTCAATCTATTTGTTTGTGATTATACATTTGGACTGTTTTCATATTCTTGCAATGGTGAACAATGCTGCTATGAACATTGATGTACAAGTCTCCATTTGAGCCTCAGTTCTCATTTTTCTTGGGGTATATTCCAAGCAGTGGGGTAGTTGGGTCATATGGAATTTCTATGTTCAGCTTATTGAGGAAATGCCAAACTGCCTTCCAGCGTGGTTGTAGGATTTTACAGTCCCATTGACAATATAGAAGAGTTCCTATCTCACCACACATCCTCTCCAACATTTATTACTTGCTGTCCTTCAACAGGATAATTTTTAAGAAATTAAAAAGTCCTCCTGAACTCAATGAGATTAGTCAGGCTGACTCTAGGACCCTGTCTGTTAGTTAACCTTCATAGCCATCTTAGTTCTACAGTTAACCTCAAAGTGCTCAGCTTGGATCAGAACCAGAGAATGAGAAGAACTGGCCTCAAAACAAAACAAAAAATCAAATCTCTTGATAAGAAAGGGCAAAGGAACAAGAAGTCTTATGTTGCCTGACTCAAATACTCTAATGTTAAAGAGATTGGGTTACTGTGAAACCAATTGGCCACATGTGGTTAATGGCTGGCTGTGAGATGGAGGCAGAACTCGTTCCCCTGAACCCAGTTGGCACCTCATGCCTGTACCTCTGTTGTAACTGCAGTTATCCCACCACACTGAGCTCCTGGAATGTGGGCTCAAGGAGGGCAGGGACATCTCTGCAGGCTCCTTTGTGCCTGACCCAGTGTCTCATCTACAGGACAACAACAGTTAACATGACATAAAAATAGATGTACTGATCCATCTCAGAGACGGAAAGTCTTAAGAACGGGTCAGTAGAAAGGTCAGAAGAATCGAGAAGGACATTGTTGTGCCACAGAATATTTCAAGACCAATACTCTACAAAGATACCCATGAATTACTCAAAACCCAAGGCCATTGCCATGTAGTTCATTCTGATATTAACATTCCATCCAGTTTCTCAGGTCATAAATCTTTACATAAGAATTGACCACCTTTCTCCTACAGAGTTGCTAGTTGTTTTGAACTGTTCATCTTTCAGTTTGAAGCCCAATACATTACACAGTACAACAGTCTGGATCCTTATTTAAAGTCCACCAACTAATGAACCAGAAACTTCAGAACTTGCCCCAACAAGGATCAGCTTGGTGCAAAGCCGTGTGGGGATCAAGGAGAAATAATGTCTGCCTTGAGAACTTAAAGTCAGTCCTTCTTTGCCTCAGTCTCACTTTTGCCAACTATATATACAGAACATTTATCAGCCCATCAGTTATAAGGGAATTAGGTGGGATGAGCACCCTCAATCTGGTCATAGCCTTGATTGAATGTGAAAGGAAAGTCCCTGGCGTGCATCAACTTTTGTTTTAAAATAAATACAAGGAGAGAGAAAGGAGCAGAAAGAAGAGCCAGGAGTAGAGTGGTGAGTCCTTTGGACCCAGGCACTTACACTCAGAAACCCCAAGAACCAGAAGACACAGAGTAAGAAAGCCTTTCCCTATAACTGGCACCCTAAATTCACACTTCTAGACTCAAAAGACATCTTGCAGCATGCAAGTCTGACGTCAAAGGCTTCTTAAAAGTGCTAGTGAGCAAGGTTATCAGTTTAAATACTAAGATGTCCAAGCCATGGCATCTTGAATTGTTTAATATGCATGTGAAAGCTAGACAATGAATAAAGAAGACTAAAGAAGAATTGCTGTCTTTGAATTGTGGTTGAGGCAAAGACTATTGAATATACCACGAGCTACCAAAACCACAAACACATCTGTATTGGAAGTACAGCCAGGAAGCAAAAGTTGTGAGACTTTGTGTCACATGCTTCAGGCAAGTTGTCAGTAGGAGCTAATCTTTAGAAAAAGATATCATGCTGGGTTAAGTGGAAGGTCAGGGAAAAAGAGGAAACTCTTCAATGAAAATGACACCACAGTGACGGGAACAATGGGCTTGAGCATAGAGGAGAGGGTGACGATGGTGCAGGAGAAGATAAGGTTCAGATCAGATATTCATAAAGTCACTATGAGTCTCAGTCGACTCAACCGCACCTAACAATAAAACTGGGAGAGAACAGATTTCTGTCGGAAGTCATCCACTGGTGGCATTTCTGTTAGAGCAGCTCTAGATTAACTATGACAGTGACCTTGAGCAAATTTCCTTACCCCTTCTACCTCACTTTCCTCTTCTGTCTAATGGGGGGTGTCACTACTAATCTACCTCCTAGTACTGTTATGAAAATTAAATCTGGTACAATGTATTAAAATGCTTAGCACAGGTCCTGGTATAAAGCAAACACCTCATAAATGTAATCATTGTACAGTTTCATTTCAACACTAGGAAAGAATCATGGAGAAGAGAGAAGGAAAATGAAGCATCCAAAAGGGAGGGAAATCAGAGGTCTCACCTCAAAGCAGGCCATGAAGTCCTTCAGGTTTGGGAAGGCATCCAGGCTCTTGACATCCACTTCTGAAACAACATGCCTCTGGAAACTATGAACTTTGAGAAACGAAGATAGTTATGGAAAGGCTTCAGGTCTTTTGTTCATAGGGTTGTAATGAGTCATGCTCAATTTTATGGCAATCAACAACAACCAGGCTCTTAGGCTCATAGATCCAGAAGATTTCAAGGATGTCCTAAGCAAAGAAGTCCACAAAGTGAGCTGCAGAAAGTCAGGAGAGTGAGTGGGTGAGAAGCCCCATCATCTGGGATGGATGACACCATGTTGCCCAGCTCCTTCCAGCTTTACCATGTCCCCTTTAAACCACAGCTACTTCCCCAGGATCTCTGAGTTAGGCTTTATCTTCTCAGGCAGATTCTGCAAGTACTGTGGCTTCAGCTTCTCATGGAGCAGCAAACAACTGTTATCAACCTCAAAATCCACCCCCTGTACAAAAAGGCAGCTTCCCCACAGCTGGGATGACCTGCCCAGCTACAGGTAAACCAGTATTGTCCCTAGAAGGCCCCTGGACCAGTGTCCAGGCTACTATTTTATTAACCAGCACTTTTTTAGATCCCTAAATCAAAGACCACAGCCTTCAAAGCTGGATTATGTCTCTCATCTTGATGTCAAGGAAACAAAGATCCTTACCACTGGGACAGTAGACAATGTCATGATAGATGGAGAAAGGATTGAAAATCTCAATGATTTAATCTTACTTGGAGCCACAATCAACACCTTTGATATCAGCAGTCAAGACATTAAGAGACTTATTGCTAGGGGAGCTCTGGTGGCCTAGGGGCAAGGAGCTGCAACTACAATCCCAGAGGCAAACGGTTTGAATCCACCAGATGCTCTGCTGGGGAAGGAGGGACAATCTCCTCCTGTACCAGTCAGATCTGATTTGATGGTATATGCACACAAAAATAATAAAATTTTTTAAAAAAAGAGACTTATTGCTTTGAGCAAGTCCACTGACAGAGACCTCTCCAAAATACAGAACAGCAATGATGTCAATTGTAAGATTAAGGTGGATATGTTTCAGGCCAGGGCCTTTTCATTCATTTGCTGTGCATCTGAGAGCTGGACAATGACTAAGAATGACGGAAGAAGAATGGATGCCTTTGAGCTGTGAGGATGGGGAAGAGTTCTGAATATCCATGGAGTGTTAACAGAATAAATAGGTATGTCCTGGAAAAGGTGCCAGAGTGATTCTTGAGACAAGGATGGCCAATCTTTGTTTTTCATACTTTAGACATGTTGCTAGGAGAGACTATTGTTGGAAATGCTTGAAAAGCTGGAGGGTCAGTGAAAGAGAAGAAGAGTCACACTGAGATAGATTGACACAGCGACTGCAGCAATGGAGTCAAGCATGTCAGAGAAGGTCAGGACGGCCCAGGATAGAACAGGGGTCAGAGGTTTTGTTCATAGGATCTGTATGAGTTGTATTTGACTCAACAGCAACTAACAACAACACAATGTAACAACCCCATCTCTCAGAGGCCTGGGAAGGCAGAGCAGAAAGCAGCAATGGCTGAATCTATCACCACTGATCTCCATTAGATACAGGAGCCTGTAAGTTATAGACCCTTGGCAGATGCACGACTTGAGTTGTTTCCTCAAATAGCAGAATCTGAGATGCTGAAAGGAAAGGAGAAGTGGGCATTGCTAGAAACTAAGTGAGGGAAAACATTATGTGGCTAAAATCAGAACACCCGCGACTCCTACCAGCATCAGGGAATAGACATTAGGAGGACAAATTACACAGTTTGTTCAGGAAACTAAGTCTACACCGGAGTGTCTAGATTTACTTTTATCCTAGCACTGAAAATCCCTGAAAACCAGAAGACAGACAGCCTTTCCTTTGAGTTTGCACACTGGGCCTGGACTCAAACACCTAAATTAAACTACCATTTATCCTAAACTTGGAAAGATATTGATCTGAGCTTTCATTTGATTTGGGGGTTTGAGGTCACTCTGAAGGCAGTAAAGTGCATGCCTGGGAGAATCCATAGCTGTAAGGAGTTTGAATGTCACACAAGATCACAGGATGGGAATGCAAGAGTCCTGACTCTGAATCCAAACACTGTCCTTGGCCAGCCCACTAAAAACCCAAATAATCAGGGTGGCAGCACATTCTCGCCAGTTCCAAGTTGTCGTCCATGGTGTGACTAATCAGAAAGTCTTCAGGGATCTTTTCTTCTATTTCCCCACCTGCGTCCCACCCCTCAACATGACAGACCCTCACCCTCAGCATCCTACCCCGGCCACGTCCAGGAAATGGTCACCTAGTGCCCACCCCACTACCATAGGTTGTACTTGTGGACAAAGTAGTGCAGGATGGCGTTGCTCTGAGAGATCTTGTAAGGCCTGTGCATTAGGGATGGCCCCTGCAGGGAAACCAGACAGGGCTGTTACACGTTCAACCCCATAGGATTTCTTTTTCTGTGCAAGGGGCACCTTCAGCCTCCCAGAACCCCTTCCCCTAAGCAAAGGTAGAGCTGAGATCTGGCATGATCAGGGCCTGCCCCAAGCTAGGCATGAAATAAATGTATATTCTGTTAGGTTAGTGGACTTAAAGAAGAAATCAGAGAGCACAAGAGAAAGTTTACTGCAGCTTTATTAAAAGAGGGAAAGGGGAACTCCCGGGTGAGTTCCTCATCCTGGAGAGGCAGGAAGGGAAGTCACACTGTGAACTCACTGGGGAGGATCTTTATAAACAGTCTTTAGGGAGGGACATTCCATTCTGATTTATGAGCCACCTGCTAGCTTAACCAGACAGGCAAGGCCGTTTTCTCTTCTTATCAGCAACAGGCAAGGCCATCAGCATTTGAGTTATGTATTCTTCATTCTTCTCCTTGGCCCTCTTTGCCCAGACTAACGTATTCTGGAACACAGAACACTGTGGAAAGGCAGTGAAAGAAGCAGGCATGAGAGAGGTGGAGCAGAAGGCACCTGATCTTACAGCCTCCAGGCTGGGAAGAGCAGATGGAGGGAGAGACCCCCTTCACGGCCCCCACACCCTGGGGAAGTCCACATCCAGCTTGGATTTTTCATTCAGCCACTGGTTTCTGTCACACTCAGGAGCTAAGATGCAAAAGAAGAAATGAGAACAAACTTTTCAAGACCCAATTTACCTCCTCACATACCATTCCAACAGTGAGCACATGACCCCCTGCCTGCCACAGGTGGTTCTGGAATCTAGCAGAACCACTGAGTCTCACACTCCTGGGAGTAAAGCTTCTAAAAGCTTTAGGCAAACCCTAAAATGTAATCTCAGTTCCATTACTGAGAAGGAGTGGGGCAGCAATTCCCTCCCAGCATCCTGAACTCACAGGTCAGAACTTGCCAAAGCAAAAGGGTCCTGAGAGTGAGCTGGTCCCAAATCCAACTCTAAAGGACTTGAAGAGGTGGACGACAAGTGGTCAGGGCAGCATTAGTTGGTAGAAGGGTTAATACCAAGAGTGCCATACTGTCCTCAATCATGTAGGTTTTTTCCATATAGTTTGATCCTGTGTATTCCAAGAGCAGGTGGATGGAATGAGCCAGCTGGGAGGTTCAGCCCATGTAATGAGTCAGAGATGGAGGAATCCTGATTCCTTGATTTCCATTCATCGATGTATATCTACACCACCTACACCCAAAGACACGGGTAAGGGACCCCTACAGAACTGGCTCCTGACGCCACTCACTATACCTCACCCCTATCCCATCTGGGCTCAGAGTTAACAACCTAGAACGAGCCAGGCTGTAGGTCCATTCAGTTCCAGCAATGCCCGAAGTAAAATCAATCTAAAACTGGGACCCGAGCTGCTTAGCAGTTCTCCACAACACCCTCAGCCCACTGGACCACTTTGAACCCATGCTTACCCCACAGATAACTCAGTAACCCCGAGTCACAGCCATGGCATTTATTACAGGGCATTCAGAAATTCCATTAAAAAGCAGCAGGACTGAAATTCAACTTCGTCCCCACTCTCCTGCTTTCTGGCTGTCTGTAATCCTTGTCCCTCCCATGCCCTGCCCACTGAAGTTCCTCAAGTGTCCAGAGTCTCCGCTATTTTCCAGGTTCCATCCAACTCTGGCACAGGACCCGGAAAGAGACCAAGAGGAAATTGCATTTCTGCCAGCAGCCTCTAATACTAGAGTATCTGAGATTCCTGAGCTCCAGATTTTTATTCCACCCCCACCCCGGGGCCTCTCTGTAGTTTTTCTCTGCCTGCACTCAAACCTCCTACATGTCCTTGGGGACAGGGTACACTTGGGAAGACAACTGAAACTCAGGAAGAGCAATGCTAATATTTGGTAAAGACGTATTGATAAGGGACTCATATCTAAAATTTATAGAATACTCCAACACCTCAACAAGAACAAGGTCAACAATCCAATCAGAAAACACACACAAGGTATAAATAGACACTTCTCCAAAGAAGACATTCAGTCAGATGGCAAACAAACACATGAAGAAATATTGACAATCCCTAGCTCTCAGAGAGATGCAAATCAAAACAACTATGAGATATCATCTCACCCCAGCAGCAATAGCAAAGTTCAACAGAACAGCAAACAACAAATGCTGGTGAGGTTGTGGAGAGATTGGAGCCCTTATTCACTGCTGGTGGGAGTGTAAAATGGTGCAACAACTATGGAAGGTGTTCTGGCGCTTTCTTAAAAAGTTGGACATAGAAATACTATTTGATCCAGCAATTCCACTACTAGGA
>NW_006400002.1:3091478-3093182 GCF_000299155.1 Elephantulus edwardii
TTTTTTTTTTAGTGAACTGGGGGCGGGATGGGTAGGGAGGACAATTTGCCATGATGAATGAATGAAAACCCAACTTTTCTGTACACTTTTGTTAAAATCACAATTAAAAGAAGAAGATGCAGCAATGAATGAATGGAAATCCAAAATCTCTGTAAATGCTTATTAAAATTAATAAAAATTTTTAAAAAAGAAGAAGAAGAACAATACTCTTTTCCTCCCTTTCCCCAAGGCCTTGCTCAGGCTTCAGTCCTTGATACTGAGTCTGAAGGCCCCAGGCTGAGTCCTGAGCACTGCCAGGCTCAGTGGACCAATTGTGTTGGTGAGTGATTCTGTGAGATCTGGTCTCCTTGCAGGCTGCACGAGAGTGTTCATGGCTGCACAGGAATGTTCTGAGCCCCTTTGTCCTGTTCAGGCTCCATTACATGTGTAAACCTTGGGGTCCAGGTAGAAAATCAGAAGGCTTCCTCTGCAAGAGATTATGTGTCCACACAGGGAGTGAGATCTCCTCCCGGAGAGGAAGGGGGTTACAGCAGAATAAGACCAGGACCTGGGAGAGACAGAGCCAGGCTGACTTCCAGTCCTGTCCCATGACCAGGTTGTTGTTGTTGTTAGGTGTCTTCGAGTTAACTTAGACTTATTGTGACCACAGGAACAATGGCTCTGGAACCTGCCCTATTCTGTGCCATCCGCATGACCTCTGACACCCTCAAATCCCCCCCATTACACTCATTGTGTCTCTCAATCCTCTCTGTTTGCTGACTGCTCCATCTTTCAAAGCATGATGTCCTTTTCCAAGGACTTATCCCTCCTAACAACATGGCCTAAGGATGTAAGATGAGGTTTCACTGTAGTTACCTCCAAGAACAGCATTGCAACTTGTCCAAGGCATATTTGTTTGTCATTTGGTAGACCATGGGACATTCAGCAATCTTCTCCAACACCACAACGCAAAGACATCGATTTTTCTTCTGTCATCCCTTGTGATTGTTCAACTTTTGACTGCATAACAAGTAATTGAAAAGATCATGGATTGGATCAAGGGAAACTTAGTCTTTAAATGGACATCATTGCTCTTCAGCACTTTGGAGATGTCTGTAACAACGAACTTTCCCAATGTAATACTTTTTTTTTTTTGACTACTGGTGACAAGGATGTTGATTGTAGATCCAAGCAAGATGAGATCATTGGTAATTTCTATCTCTTCTCTACCATAATATTGTCTGCTGACCCAGTGGTAAGGACTTTTGTTTTCTTGATGTTGAGATGCAACCCATATTGAAGACTATAGTACTGCAGCAAGTGTTGCAAGTCCTCCTCATTTTCAGCAAGCAGAGTTTTGTCATATGCATAAGGCAGGTTTCTGATGAGTCTTCCCTCAATATTGATGGATATTCTTCTTCATAAAGTCCAGCTTCTAGAATGAATTGCTCAGCATACAGATTGTATAGGTTTGGGGAAAGGAATCAGTCCTGACACACATCTTTATTGATTTTAGGCAATAAGGGAATGGAAAGAAGACATTTACCCTCAGTTTACTCCAATTTCACTTGTGATAAGTGGAGAGAGCAGACTGTCTTACAGAGTAGTTGGGAAGATTTTATAAGCCTATATTATAATCAGCCAGGAAATTAAAAGGCACATTGCCATGGGAAAGTCTGCTGTTAGGGACCTCTCCAAAGTACTGAAGAGCAATGGTGTCTCTCT
>NW_006400002.1:3094537-3113830 GCF_000299155.1 Elephantulus edwardii
GCACTTAACAACAAGAAGTAAGGAACTTAAAATCAAATCCAAGCCTCAAGTTGTAATACTTAGGGATGCTATAGGAAAAATCTTGAAGATCCAGGAAACAACCGAAGAAAATGGAGGGCATACACAGAGTCATTATACCAAAAAGAATTGGCCGACACTAAAATATTTCAGGAAATACCATATAATCAACTGTAATGAAGGAAGATGCTCAAGCTGCGCTAAGGATTGGCAAAAATATGACCCAGGGATCGATGACATACCAAATGAAATGTTTCAAATTACAAACAGGCGGCCCTGGATGTACTCACCAGTCTATGCCAGGAAATTTGGAGGACGGCTATCTGGCTGGCTGGCTGAAAGGACGAGATCCATGTTTTTTCCCATTCCCAAGAAAGGTGATCCAACAGAATACGAAAATTATTGAACAACATCATTAATATTACATATAAGTAAAATATTGCTGAGAATTATTTAAAAACACATTCGAATGATACATAGATAGAGAACTGCCACATGTTTATGCTGGATTTAGAAGAGGCCATGACACAAGGAATATCATTGCTGATATCAGATGAATCCTAGCTGAAAGCAAAGAATGCAAGAAGAATGTCTATTTGGAGGGAATACCATTCAGCACACAGAAGCAGTGATTTTATAAATCACTATCTAAACTGGGAAGGACTGGAGAGCATTACTAAGTGAACTAACATAGTTCCATAAGGACAAATACTGTATAAGATCATTATAGAAATAGATAATTAGATACTTAGTAAAATGTGTATGAGGATCTAAGTGGTAGTGGATGGAGAGCAAAGGGTTGAGAATGGGTGAGGGCATAATCATGTTGTTGTTGTTGTTATGTGCCATCGAGTCATTTCCGACTCATAGCGACCCTGTGCACAACAGCCCTAAACCCTGCTCTATCCTGCGCCAACTGCACCGCCTCTGACACACCCATCCCCATTACCCCAGTCACCGAATCAATCCATCTCATAGAGGGTCTTCCCCTCCTGCGTTGTCCCTCAACCCTCAAACGGATTTGTCTTGGAGAGGATTAAACCAAGCTACTCCTTGGAGGCAAGGATTCTGGGGCTTCGTCTGACATACTTTGAACATGTTGCCAGGAGGGACGGGTCCTTGGAGAGGGACATCATGCTTGGGAGGGCATAATCATAGAGACCTACAATTTGACAGATGTAGGGAGGAGTAGGTTAAGGAAATGGGAAATATCAGTGTGTAAAACTGTGTATATGAACTTTGTAAGTAAACCAGTATAAAATAAAAATACTAATTTTTTAAAAGACCAAAAACCCCACAATGCACAGAGTTTATTGTATAAAACAAAATGTACATGAATGAAAAAATGTTTATGAATGATATATAAAGCTGAATGATGCTATAAATAAATAATCATTTTAAAAATTCTACTAAAATAAGTTGGAAGTAGGAGTGGCATCCACTTCCTAAATGACATGCCTCCAGAAACCCTATGAAATTAGATAAATATCAATAGTTATAGAAAGGATTCAGGCCTTTTGTTCACAGAGTCACTATGAGTTGTGCTTGACTTGAAGGCAGTCAACAACAGCATTAAAAAAGAGTGTCTATTTGTGCATTTTTTATTATGCAAAGGCATTTGACTGTGTGGATCATAGTAAGTCATGGGTAACACTGAGAAGAATGGGAATTCCAGAACAGTTAATTGTGCTTATGCTGAACCTTAACCTTGACCAAGAGGCAAACAAAACAAGGAAACCTCTGTTGTTGTTGTTGTTGTTATGTGCCATCATGTTGCCTGCAACTGATAGCAACCCTATTCACAACAGCCCTAAACTCTGCCCTGTCCTAATCTCATGATCTCTGACACACCTTCCCCCATTACCCCAGTCACTGAATCAATCCATCTCATTGAGGGTCTTCCTCTCCTGCACTGTCCCTCCACCCTCCCAAGTGTGATGTCCCTCTCCTTGCAACATGTCCAAAGTACGTCACACGAAGCCACAGAATCTTTGCCTCCAAGGAGCAGCCTGGTTTAACTCTCTCCAGGACAAATCTGTTTGTTCTCTTAGCAGTCTATGGTACAGTCAATATTCTTCAACAACATAGCTCAAAGACATCAATTCTTCTATCCTCCCTAGTCATTGTAGACTTCTCTGATGCACAGTAAGTGATTGCAAAGACCATGGTCTGTATCAGATGCACCTTAGTCTCCAGAGTGACACCAGTGCTCTTCAGTACTTTGGAGAGGTTGCTAACAGCAGACTTTCCCACTGTAATGTCTTTTAATTTCTTGGTTACTGATGCCAAGAGTGTTGACTGTGGAGCCAAGCACACTGAAACTGTTTACAATCTCAATCTCTTCACCACCCATCCTGATGCTGCCAATTGGCCCAGTGGTGAGAATCTTTGTCTTCTTGATATTAAGCCTCAATCCATGTTGAAATCTGTAGTCCTTGACCCTCTGCAGCAAGCTCTTCAGGTCCTCCTCAGTTTCATCAAGCAGAGTTGTGTCATTTGCATAACACAAATTATTGATAAATCTTCCTTCAGTCCTGATGCCACACTTCTCATATAGTCCAGCTTCCCAGATAATCTGTTCTGCTTATAGATTGAAAAGGTATGGAGACAGGACACATCCCTGGCATACACCCTTCCCAATTTTGAACCATGCAGTGTTTCCTTGCTCTATTCTGATAACTGCCTCCTGGTCCAAATGTAGGTTTCACATTAACACGATCAAGTGTTCTGGGATTCCCATTCTTCTCAGAGTCAGCCACAGTTTGTTGTGATCCACACAATCAAACGCCTTTGCATAATCAATGAAACACAGATAGATATTCCTCTGGTACTCCCCGCTTCCAGCCAAGATCCATCTAACATCAGCTACAATATCCCTAGTACCATGACCCCTTCTAAACCCAGTCTGTACTTCTGGCAGTTCTCTGTTGATGTGCTGTTCCAGGAGAAGTGTGCATCAGGTTGTATCCTCTTTTCATACATATTTAATATGTATACTGAGCAAATTATTCAAAAAGCTGGACTCTATGAAGAAAAACATGGCATCGAGATTGGAGGACGACTTATCAGTAATTTCTTATCCAGATGACACCTCAGATTCAAGAAAACAAAAATCCTCTCCAATTGGCAACATTATGATGAGCCGAGAAAGACCTGAGACTGTCAACAAATTCATGTTACTTAAATCCACAATCAATATACCTGGTACCAGCAGTCATGAGTTCAGGAGAAATATTGGACTGAGAAAATCTGTAGTCAGAGACCTCTCCAAATTATTGAAGAGCAATGATGTCAGTTTGTGGACTAAAGCATGCCTGATTCAGGCCATGTTCACTTGCCATAATCTGAGAGCTGGACAATGACTAAAGATGACAGAAGAAGAATTGATACCTTTGAATTGTGGTATTGGAGAAAAGTACTGAAGATCCCATGGACTACCAAAAGAACAAAGAGTTATGTCTTAAAGCAAGAGTGCTCCTTGGAAGCAAAGATTATGAAGCTTCATTCACATTCTTTGGGCATGTTTCTAGGAGAGGTTATTCCTTGGAGAAGGGCATCATGTTTGGGAGGGTGGAAGAAAGATGAAGGAGAGGAAGACCTTCAACCATGTAGGTTGACACAGAAACTGCAGCAATGGGTTTGAGTTTATCAGAGATTGTGAGGATAGCACAGGACAGGAGACAGTTCAGATCTGTTGTTCAGAGGTTCACTATGAGTCATACTCAACATTATGACACCTAACAACAACAGCAGTAGAGGCATCTGAAAGTTGGAAATTGAATAAGGGAAACAGAAGAAGAATCAATTCTTTTGAGTTATAGTGTTGGCAAAGTGTTGAAGAGCAAACAAATCTTCTTAAATGAATTGCAACCAGATTGCATCTTAGAGGAATGGATGATGACATTTCCTCTCACTTGTTTTGGGTGTATTTTGAGGAGAAACCAGTCCTTAGAGAGAGATATCACACTGGAAAAAGAAGAGAGTCAGTGAAGGAGAGAAACTCTCAATGAGATGGACGAAGGAGCGACTATCCTTATGGACTTGACCATGACAGAGCTCCTGATAATAGTGCAGGGTAGGGCAAGGTTCCGATCTGTTCATAGCATCTATGAGTCATAGTCATTTTAACAATGGAGGCAAGGATGGGGAAACATCATCTCACATACTTTGGGCACGTTGTCAGGAGAGATCAGTTCTTGGAAAAGGTCAAAAGGGAGGAAGACCCTTAACCAAATGGGTTGACACAGTGACTGTAACAATGGGCTAGAGCAGACTGAACCATTGGTGATGGCACAGGATAAGGCAAGCTTGCAATCTGTTCTTCCTAAGGTCACAATGAGTCACTGTCGACTCAACACACAACAAGACTTGTTTTGGCAATTTTTATCTGTTTTCAACTAGAACTCTTTCTGAGGGAAAAATGTCATAACTGTTTTGCTGGCCAAAAAGAACTCAAATGGCATCTAAATTTATATCAGGAGTTGAAACGGAGTTGGGAATTTAGCCCTCTACTGACCAAGGGCTTCAGAACTTAAGCTCTCAAACAGCAGAAGTTCAAGTTATGTGTTTTTTCAAGACTGGGAGAATTACAACCTCAAACTCACTGTTAATGAGTCAGTTCCCACTTACAGCAACCCTTCATTGGAGAATTCTTGCATGGATTTCTGGTGGGTTCCCAACTGCAAGATATCCTTGAACTTTGGCTAAATCGTGCAACACACTAAGTAGTGGACTCTGCCATCAGAGCTCTTTCTAGGGGAGATTTCCCTTATTCAAATTCATTGCTGAAATGCAGAGGACTTGAAACAGAAAAGATGATATAGCCTTCAGTATGGATTACACATAAACATAAAGAAAGCAAAAATCCTTACAACTGCATCAAAGGGCAACGCCACTTTATAAATGCAGAGAAGATTGAGGCTGTCAGTTGTTCCATTTTACTTGGATCTACAAAAAGCACAGAAGCTGCATTTAAGAAAATAAAACACATATTGCATTGGACAAGTTTGCTGCCAAAGATCTCTTTAAAGCAATAAAGAGTAAGGTTGTTACGAGATACATCTGGTGCTTTCAAATGTTTCAACACACATTAAAGTTTGACAATGAACACAGAAGACAGAAAAAGCAGCAATGCCTTTGAACTGTGGTATTGGCAAAGAGTATTGCATATGTCATAGGCTGACACAAGAACAAGCCCATCTGTCCTTGGAGGGAAAGATGGTGAGATTTTTGTCTCACATACTTTGAGCATGTGACCAGGAGGAAATTGTCATTGGAGAAAGACATCATGCTTGAAAAGTAGAGGGTTGGTGAAGGAGAGGAAGATCCTCATTATTCACACAGTGACAGCAAAAATAGATTTTAAGCTCAGAAGAGATTGTGAGAACAGCACAGGATCAAGCAAGGCTTTCAGATCTGTTGTACATCAAGTTGCTATGAGTTGGACCCAACTTAAGCACCTACAATAACAACAGCAAGCATTTTTAAAAATTTTTAAACATTTTGAGAATTTAAAAAAATATAACCACGGAGACTCTATAGTGAACCCATGTAGTGACCAACATGGATGGAATCAATGGATTTGATCAATGAAAGGTTTTCACAAAACTTCAACTTGGAAAAAAAAAGCAATGTTTGCAAATCTCAATGAAGTAAAGGACAGTAGAATAAGGTATTCCAGTGTCTATTCACAGGATTGTTGTTGTGTTGTTGATTGCCATCGAGTGGAGCACAACTCACAGCAACCCTGTGAACAAAAGGCCTGAAGCCTCTCTACAACTATCGACATTTATCAAAGTTCATAGACTTTCCGGAGGCATGTTACTTAGGAAGTGGATACTAGGCCTCTCATTCTATGGAAGAATGGATTTTGATGGACAGCTACCATCTCTACTATCCCCAGAGAACTGAGTATAAAAGTCAATTAAACTTACATCTGAGAGAAAACTTGGGCTCCAAGCAATGGCTTAAAGTGGGTGGGGTAGGATTTAAGGTCTTAAAGACATCTGCAACATCAAGAGTATAAAAAAATCCTCTAGCTGTACCAAGAGGCAACTTGGTAGTAAATGACGAAAAGATTGAAGTCAGTGATTTCGTTCCACTTACATCTGCAGTCAACACCCACAGAAACAGCAGTGAAGAAATCAAACAAGCTCCCAGCCAAGATGTCTCCATGTGCAATGAGGGGACTACAGCTTAGGATACTCTGAAGATACAACTCCATACCAAATGTAGGCTTGGAAAACTAGTGCTACAATTCTAAAGCATTAGAAGAAGATGACCCAAATGCAATATTTCAGTAACTTCCAAAAGATTGTGGAACTTGAAAGTGAAAAAGGAGAATGGAGATTTAAAGCACTGAGATAAATGATTAAGATTTAACTTCAAGTTGACTAGAAAGATATCTAGATATGATGATTTCAAGAATTTCTAGACATGATGAAAAAATTTTTTTAAAAAATCCTCTTCACCTATATTCAGAGTGCAGTCATGAGGAACTATTTTTTAAAATATATTTTTTTTTCTTTTTTTATTATTAATTTCAATGAAAGTTTACAGAGACTTTGGATTTCCATTCATTCATTGTTGCACTTTTCTCCCTGCCCACCTGTCCCCCTCAGTTTGCTCTTTTCTTTGAAAAGTAAAAGAAAAATTCTTTCTTTGTTATACAATCACTCCCCCCCAAGTCCAATCCACTATGCATTCTGGACTCCTGTCATGACAATAATACCTAATCATATATTGTTTTTAAACAGTTCTCTCCCTCATCTGTTTCAATGCAGTATACATAATTTATCTCCTCTATCTCAGTCTCCTTCAACCTACACAGAAGAATTTACTGCATGAATTCTAGGAAACAATGCTCAAGTTTTTAAAAGATGTTAAGAGTGATATCCTATGGTTTAATATGAACACAAAGCTTGGGAAATTTTATTTGCAACAACAAATTTTATATTATCAGTTACATCAATCTTATCAGACTAATAAATGGAAAAAAGGCTTTTAAAGTGTAGACAGTAATTAGAAAATTATGTTTTGGAAGTACAAATGTATAAAGCACAGACAAATAATAAAATACTTATTTTATTAAATAAGTGAGTCGAAAGAGAACATGATGTTGTGGTTTCCAAGGTTTATTGTTCAAAATGGCTTTTGAAGCCATTGACTTTGACTTTGCCACTTGGATGGGTAAGATCATACAAATAGGGTCTATTAGTCTATCCACATGAGATTTGGCTTGTCTCGCCATTAAATTAAGCTAGTTCCAGAGCAAAATTTGAAAGTAAGAGGAAAAGGAAGCAGCATGCATTGTTTGGGGCCAGAAATTCTTGAGTCAGCCAGACCACAATCTACACAAAAGCAACAACAGCCTCAGCAGAGACACAGAGACCACTATGAGACAGAGCTGACTTGGGACTGTTGCCCCAAGGAGCCAGAGCCAGAGCCCTTCACCTCTGCTTGCTGGAGGACTAAGGAAAGATGCCAACCTGGCAGGACTAAGGGGACTTCATAACACTGACCTAATCTGTTGGGATGAAGGCCAAAGGGCCTGTGAGCACCCTTGAGAAACTCCCTGAACCAGAGAGTTGGATACTGCTATAGCTCTGGTGGCTTAGTGGTAAGAAGCTTTGCTGTAATCCCAAAGGCACAAGGTTCAAACTCACAAGTTGCTCCAAGTGAGAAGAATGGAAATCTCCTCTCATGTGATTTACTGCCTGTGAAAATCGACTGGAGGATTGGCTATGGGTCAGTTCTGACTTGATGGCAAATAACAACAAACACATAACCTGATATCCTCCCTAATAAATCCCAAAACCACCAGTATGGTTCTGAGAAATTTGTATGGTCATTGCAAAGGATTTTGGTCCTAAAACCCAAAGGAGAATAGTAAGATTGGTGTTGGAATTATAGAAGTAGGTGCAGGAGAATGGGAGACCATGCCTGACCTTATTGGAATTGATTTTTGTCATGTGGATGCTGTTGATGGGGACAGTTCCCCTTTGTGGAGTTAGTAGAGGTGGGACTCAACAATAATCATGCTACATACACACTTGCAAGATGGTAAAATTGAAAAGGCACATAGTGAATTTTTTTAAGCCTTTAAGAATTATGATGAATCTGGAAGTCTCAAACTATTTGCTTAAAATATTTTATTTTGGCAAATATTTTAATGAAATATGGAGTTTCCATTCAACTCGCAGGAAACCAAGCAGTACAAAAATGATCCGGAGCAAATTTAGTAAGTGTCCCTCTTTAAAATGACAGTACTGATTAAGAGAGAATTCGGAAAACTTCTCATAGCAACGTGTCGGATGACCCTTTCATAAGAGCATGTATTAAAGATTTTTCTCTAAACATCAGGACATATTCAATTTATTGCTGTCAGGTAGGAACCAACTCATAGCAGATCTTCCAGTTGATTTTCAGGGTCTAATTGTTTTTGGTCAAACTTTCTTCTAAGTTATATAGCACTGCTCTGTCCATTTGCTGTTCAGAGGTAACTCGTGGTTGCTGTGATGCTAAATACTGTGACACTGATGTGTCAAATGCAATAATGGCTACCCAGGGTGGACAGGGTTTAGTGGCGCTCCACAATTAAAACAAGCTTAGAAGCAGGAGTAGCATCCACTTCCAAAATAGCTTGCCTCCGGAAACTCTATGAACCCAAAGAAATGATGAAAGTCATACAAGTGTTCAGGTCTTCCATTCATAGGGTCACTATGAGTCACCTATGAATTGATGACACTTAACAACAACAACATAATTAATTCATGGGAGAAGATTGCCCACCTTTCCCCCTTGGAGCAGCAGGTAAATTCACACTGCAATCCCTACAGACGATGCCACCAGAGCTCCCTTGAGAATACAAGCACTAATAAAATTCACTAAGCCTTACACAAGAATACATACTCCTTTTATTTCCTTTTTTTCATTTATTATTAATTTCAGTGAAAATTTACAGACTTTGGATTTCCATTCATTAATTCATTGTTGCACTTTTCTCCCTTCCCAACCCTCCTCCATTGTACACTACCCTCTCAGAAAATAAAAGAAAAATTCTCTCATTGTTTTACAATCCCTCCCCCCAGGTCCAGTCCACTATGCAGCCTTCGTTCTGGACTCCCGTCATGACAAAAATATCTAATGACATATCCCTTTTAAACAGTTTTCTCCCTCATCTGTTTTAATGCAGTATACATTATTGAACCCATCTTTCTCAGTCTCCTCCCAGCCCCGAGGTCAGTCCTGTTTTACAACAGTGGCACCATGCAGTATATGTCCTTTTGTAACTGAGATACTTCACTCAGCATAATGTCCTCCAGGGTCACCCATTTTGAATAATATTGTATAAGTTCCTTGTTTTTCAATGTAGCATAGTATTGCATCGTGTGAATATACAACAGCTTCTCTATCCATTTGTTGATGGGCACTTAGGTTGTTTCCAACTCCTTGCTATTGTGAACAAGGTGCAATAAACATGGGTGTGCATATATCTGCTTGGATATCAGTTATGGTCTCTTTGGGGTATATTCCCATAGTGGAATTGCTGGGTCAAATGGTATCTCTATTTGCAACTTTTTGAGAAAGCACCATACTGCCTTCCACAGTGGTTGCACCACTCCCTTTATTTCTAAGGAATTAAGCATATATAGAGCCAATGTAAAGTGCTCACTGGTGTGGTACAAATTGAATCTTGCTATTCATTGTGGAATTGACCAAGTTAACCAACACCTTGTACTGGATAATCAGAAGATAGGTGGTGCATGAGACAGTGCACTGGATAAATGGACTAACCAACTAAATTATCTAAATCAGGCTGTAGTCAGTAAACCAATTTAACAGAGAACGTACTTTTACCGATGAAATTAAATCAATAGTGCAGAGATGTGATCCTTAACAAAATGAAATGAAAAAATTGCTTTTAGTTCATGTATCTTAAAATTATTGGCTTTATGGCAAAAGTGTTTTTTTTTAATCAACTACTTTATGTTTTGCTGCATTTATTCCAAGAAAAATAGCTTTAGGGGCTGGAGAACCTGGAGTTCTGCCTACAGAAGGCTGAAGCAGGATTGACATCTCACACTATACACAAAAGTCAACTCGAGGTGGATCAGATACCCATGAGTAGAGCCCCAAACCGTAAAGACCATAAGAGACTAAATGGGACCACACTCAAAAGGCCTAGCTTATAAATAGGCTTGCAAAGATAGCCAGAAATGCACAACCAGGAGAAGATAAAATTGATAAATGGAACCTCCTAAAAATTAAATTCCTGTGTACATCAAAAAATTTTCCCAATAGGGTGCAAAGAAAACTTACAGACTGGGGAAAAATATCTGTCAGTGACATCTCAGACAAAGGTCTGATAATGAAAGTGTGCAAAACACTGCAGGGCCTCTGGTGGTCTAGTGTTAAGAAGCTGTGCTGCAATCCCAAAAGGTATGTGGTTTAATGCTACCAGCTGCTTTATGAGAGAAGGGTGGACAATCTCCTCCTGTGCAGTAACTGCATTTGAAAACCAACCAGAGAGTCAGCTATGGGCCAGTTCCAACTTGACAGTACACCACCACCACCACCACCACAACAGAGCCTCCACATGAAAAGACTGACAATCTAATTGCAAAATATGCAAAAGATATGGTAAGACTTACCACAGAGGAAGACAGATGGCAGACAGACACATGAAGAAATGTTCAAAATCACTGCCAATCAGAATGATGCAAATCAAAACCACAATGAGATACCATCTCACCACAGTGGCAGTAGCAAAGTTTAACAGGACAGCAAGTAAATATTAGAGAGGATGTGGACAGATTGGAATTTTCATGTACTGCTGGAAGACTTGTAGCCACTCTGAAAAGCAATTTGGCATTCCTTCAAAAAGCTGGGCACAGAGACCCCATATGACCCAGTTATTCCACTGCTAGGAATACGTTGTTGTTGTTAGTGCCGTCGAGTCATAGATGACTCATAGCAACCCTATGAATGAAAGACCTGAACACTTGTGTAACTTTGGTTGTTTCTCCATGTTCATTGCTAGGAATATACCCAGAGGATATCAGAACTGAGACACAAATGGAGATTTGTACATCTATGTTCATAGCTGCAAGATAATGGAAACAGCCCAAAAGATCATCAAAAACTGAATGGATTGAGAAATTATGGTGGTACATTCACACAATAAAATTCTATGAACCATTAAGGAACCTTGATTTCCTTAAATTCTATATAATATGGGAAAGTCTAGAGAGCATTATGCTAAGCAAACTCAGTCTCCTAAGGACAAATACTGCATAAAACCATTATTGTAAAAATGGAAGGATAACTTGTAAGATCTGTATAAAAGTCCAAAAAGGAGAAAGGGCAAGGGGCCAGAAAATGGGAAGGGAGCAATTATCAGTGTGCTGATGGGTGGGAGGTGAAAGAACAGGAAAGAGCCAATGCAGAGTAAAGGTATGCATAGAGCAATGATGATTGCTTTTATAAAACACAATGTGTATGAATAATTGTATGAAGTATAATGTGAATGAGGAATTTATGAATATTCATGAATGAAACACCATGTATGCAAATCTTGTATGCAAACCAATATTAAATAAAAGCACATAAAAAAAAAGTCAAAGAAAATTCCTTCAGTGCAGTTTCCACTTCATCCTTCATTAGCATTGGCTATGGCCCTCAGGCCTGGTTTTAATTGTTTTTGTCATACATTCTTCTAAGTGGTATAGCACTGGTGTGTCCATTTTCTGTACAGAGGTAATTTGTGGTTGCTGTGATGTTGAACTCTGTGACACTGACATGTCAAATGCGATAATAGTTACCCATGGTGGACAATGTTTGGTAGCGCTCCCTGATCAAAACAAGCTTGGAAGCAGGAGTGAAACAACTTGCCTTCAGAAACTCTATGAACTTGGAGAAAAGATGAAAGTTATACAAGCGTCCAGGTCTTTTGTTCATAGGGTTGCTATGAGTCGTCTGCGACACAACAGCACTTAACAACAAAAACTACTCATATGGTACTTCCTGTGAGATATTTTTTCAGTGTCAATTAGTTCTATTTGGATCAGAGATTCTGTGTGTTCCCTCCATCTCCTTTTCATTCCTTCTGGTTCATTCAATATATTGCCGATAGCATCTTTCACTATTGCGACTCGAGTTTTAAATTTGGGGTTTTTTTTTTTTTTTCAGTTATTCCAGCTTAAGAAACGCAAAGTGAGTTCTTCTCTTTTCATTCTCCAATTCTAGCCCTCTGCACATTCATTTATGATCATTTGCTTTGTCCACTTGAGCTTCCCTTTGAAATCTGTTCAGCTCTCTTTTTTCAGCATATTTTCCCCTTTGGTTTGGTTTGCTGATGCTCTAAGTGTCATTTTCGGAGTCTCTTCTAAAATCTATTTAGGTTTTTTTTCTTTCTCCCCTATATTTGTAATAAACTTTTGCTCTCTTCATGAATGATATCATCCCACAACATATCCAGTTTTTTATTATTGGTGTTCAATACCTCAAATCTGTTCCTAAGATGATATGTAAATTCAGATTGAATAGATTCAAAATCATATCTTGGTTCTTGTGGACTTAATTTCATTTTCTTTGTCCTCACCTGTCAACGTCATCTTACTCAGATCCACAATTAATACCCTTGGTACCAGCAGTCAGGAAATCAGGAGATATATGGCATAGGAAAAGTCTATAGTTAGATATCTCTCCAAACTACTTAGAAGTAATGAGGTCAGTTTGAGGACTAAGGTGCATCTGATTCAGACCATGGTTTTTCTGATTATTTGTTATGCATCTGAGAGCTGAACAATGAATAAGGACGATGGAAGAAGAATTGATGTCTTTGAGTTGTGGTCTTCGAGAAGAGCACTGAACATCTCAAGGACAGTAAAAAGAACAATTAAATTTGTCTTGGAGAAGGTGCAACCAGAGTGCTCTTTGGAGGCAAGGATAATGAGGCTTCACCTCACGTAACTCAGGCATGTTGCTAGAAGGGGCTATTCCTTAGAGATAGACATGATGTTTGAAAGGGAGGAGGGTTAGCAAAGGAGAGGAAGACCCTCAACCAGTTGGATTGACATGGTGACTGCTGCATTGGGCTCTAGCATGTCAGGAAATGTGAGGATGGCACAAGATAGGATGGGTATCAGATCCACTGTTCACAGGATTGTTATGAGTCGTACTTAACTAAACAGCACCTAAAAACAGCAATAACAACAAAAAAAGAAGGGGGGAAAGTCCAACTTTAATCTCCAAAAGAAAACCAAAATGCCATGGGATTTCTGTTGAATTGACATCTTGCCGTAAACATACTACATCATAGTAGTTGCCATGGGCAATATGACCAGATGGAAGATTTTTGTTATGATTTTAAATATATTTAAAAGCTACTGTTGATTAAATTTAAATATGTCTAACTGCATAAATTTTCTCACAAATAATCCCTTCAACAAGTTTTCAGAAACCATAAATTTTCAGGGAAGCAGTGGTCCATCTTTCACAGAGGAGCTAGTGGCTTTGAACCATGTGACTTTGGCAACACGACTTCTTGCCCACTAGAGGCCACCAAAGCTCCCTGCTTGTCCTTAATCATCATTATTTGGAAATAATTGACCTTTGATAATTTCTAAGAAAAACAAACTTAAACTTTTATCTCAGGCAAAAATTTAAAAATGTGCAACCAGCTTTAAAGACACAAAATATTGAATGAGGCTGGAAGCTTCTGGAGACTTGGAGGATGAATTTTACATAATTGAAATTATAGAACATGTTAAATAAATTATACAACATGTACTTGTTTGTGTATGGTTCTTCTATTCAGAACTGTTTGTATAAAAAGAATTTACACTGTTACGTATATTTGTAGCTATTCATTCTCTTTGCTATCTGATAATTCATTGTGTAAATATGCCAAAATAGATCCACTTATCATAAGAGATTCATATTTGTTCCCATTCCCAAGAAAGGTGATCCAAGAGAATATGAAAATTATTAAACAATATCATTGATTTCACATGCAAGCAAGATTCTACTGAAGATCAACCAAAAATGATTCAACTTTAGCAGAGAACTTCCAGAAGTTCAAGTTGGTCTATTTGTGGTTTATTGACTATGTAAAGGAACGCGACTGTGTAGATCATGACAAACTACGGATAACATTGAGAGGAATGGAATCCTAGAACACTTAATTGTTTTCATTTGAAACCTATAGTTAGACTAAAAGCTGTGGTGTGAATGGAGCAAAGGAATGCTGCATAGTTAAATTAAGAAAAGTGTGTGTCAGGGCTGTATTCTCTCTCCATATTTATTCAGTCTGTGTGCTGAGCAAATCATTCGGGAAGCTAGACTCTGTGAAGAAGAATGTGGCATCAGGATCAGAGGAAGGCTGCTCAACAACCTGTGTTATACATATGATACAATCTTGTTTGCTGATAGTGAGGAGGACTTGAAGCTCTTACTCCAGAAGATCAAAGACTACAACCTTCAGTATTGATAACATCTCATCAACAAGAAAGCAAAAATTCTCACCACTGGAGTGATGGGCAACATTATGCTAGAAGGAGAAAAGATTCAATTTGCCAACAACTTCATCTTTCTTGGATCCACAATCAACATGTTTGGTATCAGCAGTCAATATATCAGGAGACGTATTGCATTGGGAAAGTCTACAGTCAGAGACCTCTCCAAATTACTGAGGAGAAATGATCTCAGTTTGATGACTAAGGTGCACCTGCTTCAGGCCATGGTCTTTTCACTCACTTATTATGCATCTGAGAACTAAATAATTAATAAGGATGAAAGAAGATTTGATGTCTTGGAGTGGTGGTGTTGGAAAGACTGTTGAATATCCCATTGTTTGCCCAAAGAGCAAGCAGATGTCTTGGAGAAAGAACAGGCAGAGAAATTCTTGGTGGCAAAGATGGCAAAGTTTCATCTCACATTCTTTGGGCACATTCCTAGGAGAGGGTATTCCTTGGCAAAGGACATCATACTTAGAAAGATGGAGGGTAAGTGAAGGAGAGGAAGATGCACACAGATGAACTGACAAGGTGACTGCTGCAATGGTCTCAAGTCTGTTAGCAATAATGAGGGGGGCACAGGATAGAAGAGGGTGCAAATCTATTGTTCATAGAGTTTCTATCAGTCTTATTCAACTTAATGGCACCTACCAACAACAAGTTTATTGACATTGGACAGTCCCCAGGATTAAGCTATAGGAATAGAAAAAAAACTCAAACTCATTGCCATTGACGCAGAACAACCTCATAAGTGATTTTTCAATTAACCTTTTCAGAGGCTGTAAATCACTTCGGAGGAGATTTCTTACATTTCTCCTGAGAAGCTATTTGAAGACCTGAAGCACTTGTTGCAGAAGGTCAAGGACTGTAGTCTTCAAAATGGATTGAAGTTCAAAATCAAGAAGACAAAGGTTCTAATCATTGAGTCCATTGGCAGCAACATGATAGATGGAGAAGAGATTAAAGTTGTTAGCAATTACAGCTTGCTCAGCTCCACCATTAACACTCTTACTCCAGCAATCAGGAAATCAAAAATTAATTGCATTAGGAGAATCTGCTGTCAGGGACCTTTCCAGAGGGCTGAAAAGGAACAATGTCAGCCCAGAGACTAAGGTGTGCCTAATCCAAGCCATGGTCTTCTCAATTACTTGTTATGCTTCAGAGAGCTGGACAATGACTAAGGAGGACAGAAGAATAGATACCTTCGAGTTGTGGTACTGGAGAAGAGTCTTGAACATGCCATGGACCACCAAGGAAACAAATGGGTCTGTCATGGAGAGAGAGAAACCAAGTTTCTCCTTGGAGGCTAGTATTTTTAAGTTCCGTTTCACATACTTTGGGCACGTGGCCAAGAGAGACCATTCCTTGGAGAAGGACATCATGCTCAGAAGGGTGGAAGGACAGTGCAGGAGAAGACCCTGGATTGATACATTGTTGTTGTCGTGGTTATGTGCCGTCAAGTCGCCTGTGACTCATAGCGACCCTATGTACAACAGCCCTAAACTCCGCTCTGTCCTGTGCTAAGTCGCACTGTCTCTGACAATCCCATCCCAATTATCCCAGTCACTGAATCAATCCACCTCATAGAGGGCCTTCCCCTCCTGCGCTGTTCCTCCACCCTCCCAAGCATGATGTCCCTCTCCAAGGACCGGTCTCTCCTCACAACATGTCCAAAGTATGTTAGACGGAGCCTCAGAATCCTTGCCTCCAAGAAGCCACCCGGTTTAACCCTTTCCAGGACAAATCTGTTTGTTTTCCTAGCAGTCCATGGTATTCTCAATACTCTTCTCCAGCACCACAGCTCAAAGGCATCAATTCTTCTATCCTCCTTGGTCATTGTCCAACTCTCTGATGCATAACAGGTGATTGCAAAGACCATGGCCTGTATCAGACGCACCTTAGTCTCCAAAGAGATACCATTGCTCTTCAGCACTTTGGAGAGGTCCCTAACAGCAGACTTTCCCATGGCAATGCCCCTTTTAATTTCCTGGCTGCTGGTGCCAAGACTGTTAACTATGGAGCCAAGCAAACTAAAGCTGTATACAATCTCAATCTCTTCACCATCCATCCTGATGCTGCCAATTGGTCCAGTGGTGAGAATCCTTGTCTTCTTGACATTGAGCCTCAATCCATATTGTAGGCTGCAGTCCTTGACACTCTGCAGCAGGCGCTTCAGGTCCTCCTCAGTTTCAGCAAGCAGGGTTGTGTCATCTGCATAATGCAGATTGTTGATAAATTGTCCACCAATCTTGACCCCACATTTCTCCTCATAGAGCCCCGCCTCCCGGATAATCTGTTCTGCATATAGGTTGAAAAGGTATGGAGATAGGATGCATCCCTGGTGTACGCCCTTCCCAATTTTGAACCATGCAGTGTTCCCTTGCTCTGTTCTGACGACTGCCTCCTGGTCCAAGTATAAGTTTCACATTAGAACGATTAAGTGTTCTGGGATTCCCACTCTTCTCAGAGTCAGCCACAGTTTGTTATGATCTACACAGTCAAATGCCTTTGCATAGTCAATGAAACACAGATAGACATTCCTCTGGTATTCCCTGCTTTCAGCCAAGATCCATCTAACATCAGCTACAATATCTCTAGTACCACAACCCCTTCTAAAACCAGCCTGGACTTCTGGTAGTTCTCTGTTAATGTGCTGTTCCAGTCGTTTTTGGATAATCTTCATTAAAATCTTGCTTGCATGTGAAATCAGTGAGATTGTTCTGTAGTTTCCACATTCTGTTGGGTCACCTTTCTTTGGGATAGGAACAAAATACCTGGAGAATAGGGGCTGGTGTGTCAGAATTAGTGAGACTGGCTCAGGACAGGGAAGGATTCGAATTAACCACATACAACAAACAACAACAGGCAAGGATGGTGAAACTCTGTGTCACATACTTCAATCATGGTTGTAAAGAGGAGTCAGTCCTTGGAAAATGGCATCACACTTGGAAAGTTAAAAATCAGGGCAAAAAAGGAAGATCCTTAACAGTATGCCTTACCACAGTGACTAATAATTTGTTCAAGTGTATTAGAGATGGTGAGAATGGCACAGGATAGAGCAGGGTTCAGATCTGATGTTCATAGGATCACTATGAATCATGGTCGACCAGATGACACCTAGCAACAAGTGCAACTAATGCACCTAGGAATGGAATCCTTGGTCATTGGTTTTGCTATTTTGCTTTGGCACAAACTGCTGAACAGTGCTCAAAATACTTGGACCAATTCACACTTTCACCAGTAATGAATAAGAGTGCCCATTGTTCCACATTCTCACCAGCACTTGGTATTACCAAGCTTTTTCCTTTTAGCACATTTGCTTGTTATTGTGTTTTCTGGCTCAGTCATACAATGAATAATGCATTGGATTTTAAAATTTGTTAAAGTGTGAAAATGTGTGCATTAAATTAGGTTTCCACTTAATAATTGTTATAAAAATTGTTCTGGGGAGTTGGCTACATTTTCACAATATATAACTTTTTCATCTTTCCATTCTGTTCTCTTCCCATTAATCTACCTTTCAGTCCATCCTTGGCTTCTCATCATTGTTTTAGGCTAAACATTGACCCTCTGATCTTTGAAATTTTAAATAGCATTTTGTTGCTTTGATAAAGAAGTCATTTAAGCACATGTTCACATGCTTATTGGCTATTGGACATTTTCTCTTGTAAAATGCAGAAGACATCTCGTTTTTCATCAGTTGCTGTTTTGGTTTTTTTTCCTTTTTGGGTTTTTTAAAACTCACATTGTCTTTCATATGATCATTCCCATACAATGTTGTTGTTGTTGATAAGTGCTGTTGAGTTGTAGATGACTCATAGCGACCCTATGAACGAAAAGACCTGAACGCTTGTATAACTTTCATCATTTCTCCAGGTTCATAGGGTTTCCAGAAGCAAGTTATTTCAGAAGCAGATGCCACTCCTGCTTCCAAGCTTGTTTTAATCGGGGAGCTCCCCCAAACACTGTCCACCATGGGTAACCATTCTCACATTTAACTCATCAGTGTTACAGTGTTCAGCTTCACAGCAACCACGAGTTACCTCTATATGGCAAGTGGACAGACCAGGGCTATAAGACCTAGAAGAATGTTTGACCAAAAACAATTAAAAACAGTATTTTACAATTCTAGCACACCCAAAAGCTGGTGGACTCTGGGCCAGAGACACTCAATTTATCTAGCATGTCCCCTCTGCTGACACCCACTTGGGATGAAAAAAAAAGCCCCAAGAGCCCTGAGCATTCCCTACTTGTCCCTCCTCAAGATGCGAGAGGCCATCCTAATATCCAGCTGATATGGAGATTCACAACACACTCACTCTCAGCCTGCAGGTGTGGCCAAACATTTCAGTACTTTATAATTCTGGCATTCCCAAATGCTGGTGGGCTCTGGGCCAGAGACCCCCAATTCATCTGGCAAGTTCCATACACTATGTCTTCTAAAATTAATCACCACTGGTCTATGCTCACTATTAACCTGTCTTTTCAGATAGTTACCTTTTTCCTTATTGATTTGTGTTTGTTGTATAGATTCAAGTCTTATTTTATGTGTGTCCTATAAAAAAAAAAAAACAACTCTTATTCTGTGAGATATTTTTTATTATTCATTTCAATGAAAATTTACAGAGATTTTCTATTTCCATTCATTCATTGTTGCATTTTTTTTCCTTCCCAATCATCCCCCCTAGTACACACCCCTCTTGGAATAAAAGAAAAATTCTCTCATTGTTTTACAATCCCTCCCCCCAAGTCAACTCCA
>NW_006400002.1:3114177-3117432 GCF_000299155.1 Elephantulus edwardii
TTAGGTTGTTTCCAACTCCTTGCTATTGTGAACAAAGCCGCAATAAACCTGGGTGTGCATATATCTGTTTGGGTGGCAGTTATGGTCTCTTTGGGGTATATTCCCAGTAGAGGAATTGTAGGGTCAAATGGTAACTCTATTTGCAACTTTTTGAGAAAGTGCCATACCACTTCCCACAGTGATTGCACCATTTTACACTCCCACCAACAGTGAATAAGGAATCCAGTTTCTCCACAATCTCGCCAGCATTTGTTGTTTGCTATTCTGTTAAATTTTGCTATTCTGACTGGGGTGAGATGCTATCTCATAGTTGTTTTAATTTGCATCTCTCTTAGAGCTAGGGATTTTGAACATTTCTTCATGTGCTTGTTAGCCATCTGAATGCCATCTTTGGTGAAGTGTCTGTTCATATCATGTACTCATGTACCCATTTTTCTATTGGATTATTTACCTTTATCTTGTTGTGGTGCTCAAGTATCTTATAAATTCTAGATATAAGTCCCTTATCTGACATGTCATTACCAAATACTTTTTCCCAGTTGGTGGTTTCCATTTTTACCCTGTTGGAGAAGTTTTTGCATGTACGCAGGGATTTGATTCCTAGAAGGTCCCATTCATCTATTTTATCTTCTCCTGGCTATATTTTTATACACATGTTCTTAACAGAATATAATTTCTCAACTTTTCCCCTTCACAATTAGTGTTTTTTGTGTGTCCTGTTTAATAACTCTTTGTCGAGGATTATGACAATGTTCTCTTACTTTTTTTTCTGAAAATAGAATCCTTCTGAAGCTGGACTTAATTTTAATGTGTGAGGTAGAAATTGGTATTGCTATTTTTCCCATCATGCCTACGCAATTGTCCCTGCACCATTTATTGAAATGCCCACCCCCAGCTCTGGGATGAGTGGGAATCACAAAGCTTCTTTTCTGCTTAAGGCTGGTATATTGAAAGGCATTCTGTTCTCTGAGTCTTGCAGAAGATTGCAGGGCTGTGCCTGCCGTAATTACAAAAGCAGCAAACAGGAGAAAAAACATTTTGCCCAGAATCCAGTAAGAAAATCTCACCAACCTGGATTATTCTTGATGCACTTGTGACATAAGACAGAAACAATTTCTTTTAACTTAATTTTAACTCTAATGAATACAGTGATGAGGGGGGACTATTAAGCATGAAACTTGTAATTAACAGTGATTTTAAAAGATCCGTGCAAAAGACACTATGCAGGCAGTCATCTGGGCAGAGAGATGCCTCTCTCCATATCCAGGCAGCACTGTGATAAGGTCTGAGCTCTGGAAGCGAGTGGCCTCAAAGTGCCCAGCTCTCAGAACTTCTGGATCCAGGCCACAGCACATCCGTCTTTTTGGAGTGCCTTCACTTAAAGGATACAGCTGTGCTACTACCACTGCCCAAGACTTGGAAATGTGTTTTCTTTCACATTATCTTTTCATCACAGTATTTAGAAAATGTGTTTGTGTACAACTATCTTTTATTAGATCATTTTAAGCATTATTCTTTGGTAACTTTTCATTGACAATCACTTTCATAAAGATTCAGCCAACTGCAGCCAGTTCTTTTTTTAAAATGAAATTGTATTGTGTTACAGCCCAGCCATTTGTTTTTGGATTGTCTATCCTTGCTTTCACAGGATAGGGGTGAGTGGTTGGCAGATTGTCGTCTGCAAAATCCATAATTTCTGCCTTATAGAATGTTAGCTGACTACTGCTGCGGGCATCTAGATATTTGCTAGTAGCAACATGATTTACTATTTTCAATCTAATTCTCTCTCTCAATGCCACTGAATCAGAACCAATTCAGAGGATGGCCCTCCATTAGGTTTCTGAAACTCTAATCATTTATTCAAGTTTCACTTCTGACTTTAGTACATCCTTTGTCTTTTAATCAAACTGACCTTGAGTTTTTACGGTTTAAAAAACTTTTGACTTAACTAAAGTTTGTGTTACCATGTACATAAACTTGTAGCTTATTTGACCTTACCAATTTTTTTGTTGTTGTTAATCACTTACTTGTTAACTTTTAACAACTCCTTTTAACTCTTGCTTCCTTTTTGTTCAATAACTGCAGGAAGTGCACTGCAGGCAGTGACCATCTGGACAAACACTAGAGACTTTTCTCCAAATCGTCTCTCTACTGTGAACCAAATCTGAATGAAGGTTGCTCCTCTACAAGGTCCCCCACAGAATCCAAACTCAGGCCACGCTGTGAGTCTCCTCAGCCGCATGGTTTAGTGAGCCCTGCTCCTTAGAGGACAGCCTGATAAATGTCCACACCAGTCTGTCTACCGAGATCTGCTCTATTTTAGCCCACCAAATTAACCCTTCCCATCTCAGGCCAAGGTTTCCAACCAGTAGCTAGAGCCTATTACCACTTAAGCTAGAAAGAACTTAAAAGGGGGCTTAGAAAGGGCTCATTTTCCCCAGACATATTGAATTGAAATCTTCAACTCCTGATCGCATATGCTTAATATTGCAGAGAAGGCGTCATTCAGAGCTTTACAAACCAGTCACGACGGCAGAATTCTGCAAGGTCTCTTCCTTAGAAATAATTTTCAAATTTTCATCATTTGTGGAATCTTTACAGTGTGTATGACACTGTAATAGACAGAGATCAAAAGTCAAGACATGGATCCTCTTCTCAGTGAATTTATGCTCGGATGTTGTAGTACCATCAAACAGAAACTGACCCATAGCTGACTCTCCAGCAGATTTTCAGAGGCAGTTAATCGCACAGGAGGAAACTGCCCACCCTTCTCCTGTAGAGGAGCTGGTGGATTCGAACTGCATACCTTTGTATTGGCAGAATAATTCTTTACCACTAAGCCACCAGAGCTCCCCAATTTATGCTCTAGTAGAAGGAAAACCAAGTAAAACGAGTTTCAATCCAGTGGGATATGTTCTGTTTAGATTTATTATGGGACTGGAAGGGGGGGTGTGGATTTGGATCAGCAGGAGCTTCTAGGTGAAGGTGACCAGAGTAGTCTCCCTAGATGTGATACCTTTGGTGTAATACCCTAAACACTTAGAACCACAAAGGTTGTCATGACTGGAGGGCAGTTGAATTGAGGAGCTCAGGAAGAGAAGGACCCTCCTTTCTGCAGAGGTCTCCATGAAGTGAGACAGCGAAGCATGTGGAGGTGTAAGAAAGAAGCAAGAATCATCATTCTATCTTCCTCATCTCCCACAGACCCTGCAATCCACCAAGGCCCTGGACACCAAAACAAAACGGAAAAGAGTC
>NW_006400002.1:3117919-3135919 GCF_000299155.1 Elephantulus edwardii
GCACACAGCCTAATTATTGCCCCATAGGGCCTTTTTTCCAAAAAGAGGTCGTGGGAGGAACTTGCTGGACTTCATGTAGGCAGAAATCTTATCCAGGCCCTGAGGGAGAAAAGGAAAGCCGGAACTCAGGCCCGCTTAAACTCTAATGAAAAAGAATGTGTTAGGTTTTTTTGGCTCAATTTTTTCTTCAATCTCTTTTCTTAAAAAGTGTCCACAAAGGAAGGGCCTCTGACAAATGCTAGGTATCTATCAGAGACTCAACAGTGGGTTAGAAATTTTCCCAGGCAATGCTTCAAAGTAGATTACACTCTTGTCATTTATCTGAAGGGAAATAGGTGCACAGAAATTACAGACCTGTTCACCAAGCCAGTCTTGGAACCAATGTGGACTCCACCTGACTGTCTCTCCACAGTCCTGGCTCCTTCTGTTGCACTTTCTCCCCTCCCTGCTCCCACAAGACATTTTGCTTCCAATGAAATGAATGGTTCCTTTTTCACAAAGAGACCCCTGGTTCATGATCACTTTCTTGAAGGGGGTCTAGTGGAATTCTGGTGTCTAGTCTGCAGGGAGTCGCATTGTCAACCCCAAGGCAGTGCCTCTCTGACAGTCTGCTGCAACGAATGAGTGAAGCAGCACAAAGAAGCTCAGAACGTGTTACTACAGACTGATATTCCAGAACGACGCAGATGAAGTCTGGATGACGTTTCTCTGGGGTGGTTGGACTAGCAGGCCAGGCTCTAATTATTTCATTTGCAGGAGTTGAGTTAGCTTCTCAGCCTGGTAACTGAGTCCAATCCTGCTGTGCCCAATCTATCTCACCTCTAACTACAGACTCACCTATATAAGGAGACAAGGTTGTATGAAACTCAAGTGTGTTACGGACTATCTAGCAGGAGAGAGGATCTGCAAAGGATTCAAATACCTCTAGACCTTTCTAGACCCAGTGGGATAAAGCTTTGAAAGACTGTAGGCCCTTTCATAGTCATCTTAGCTCCTCTGTGTCATCCCCAAGGTACTTAGAATGAACCAGAACCAGGAAATGATGAGAATTAGCGAGGAAAGGCAACCTCTTGGTGGGGAAAGTAAAGAAACAAGACCTTTAGTCTGACTGCCTCAAATTCTCAACTCTAATAAAGCCGACTGGGCTGCTCTCCAACCAACTGGCCATGTGGACTGGATGGCTGGCTGTGAAGTGGGGCCCAGGTTGTGTCTGCTTTAATGCAGTTGGCACCTAACATCCCACCACTGTCTACAGCTACAGTTATCCCAGCACACTGAGCTGGTGAGGGCAGACTCTGCATGCCTCCCTGGGCCTCACCCACAGAAGGCCACCAGTGAGCCTGAGTTAAAATCGATTTACTGACATCCCAGTGTCTGCAGCATCCTCCAGCATCAGTAGGCCCAGGTTCCTGGAGAACTCCCAGTGCCTAGGTCACCGCCTGCATCAAGGAGCTTCAGCAGGCAGGGACCTGGGTCAAAAAGATGCATTCCATCCCTGATGATGGATTCCTGCTGGCACTGAGTCTCCCGTCTCAGCTCCCTTTCCTCTCCATTTGTCTCCAGTGAGATCAAAGCTATTAAAGGGCACACTGGAGGGGAACTTCTCTTCCATTTGATTAGGGCTGTCACGGGATTAAGGACAGCTGCATTCTACTGTTCCTGTAACTGGTCTATCAAACAATGAAGCATCAGTATTTCACATTATATCATTACACATAGTATTCTGGGGGACACAGATAAACATATGGCAATCCCAGACATGGAAAAACATTAGACAATGAAGCAGGAGAGAGCAAAAATAGGGCAAAACGCCACTCCATCATGTTATGTGCCACTGAGTTGCTTGCGACTCAAAGCGACCCTTTGTACAGCAGCTCTGAACACTTCCTTGTCCTGAGCCAGTCTCATTTATTCTGACACACCAAACCCCATTGCCCTAGTTGCTGTATCAATCCATCACAACCTGTGTCTTTCTCTCCTGTGCTGTCCCTCTACCCTTCTGAGCATGATGTCTTTCTACAAGGACTGGTCCCTCTGGGCCACATGCCCACAGTATGTAAGATAGAGCTTCAAAATCTTAGCCTCCAAGGAGAAACTTAGTTTCACCCTCTCCAAGACATACCTATTTCTTTTCTTAGTAATCCATGGTGTGTTTAAGACTCTTCTCCAGCACCACAACGCAAAAGCATCAATTCTTGTGTCATCCTTAGTCATTGTCCAGCTCTCTGAAGCAAAGACCAGGGCCTGGATCAGGCACACCTGATGTCTCTAGACTGACATTGTTCCTTTTCAGCACTCTAGAGAGGTCCCTGACAGCATATTTTCTGAATGCAATTCATCTTTTGATTTCTTGACTGCTGGGGAAGACCTGAACCACTTGCTGCAGAAGATCAAGGACTGTAGCCTTCAATATAGATCCAAGCTCAACACCAAGACAAAGATGCTCACCACATAGCTAATTGGTGGTGTCATAGTGGATGGTGAAGAGATTATGACTTAATAGCTTTGGTTTCCTTGGGTCCACAATCAACACTCTTGGTACCAGCAGAAAATCAAGAGATAAATTGCACTGGGAAAGTCAGCCATCAGGGACGTCTCTGGAGTACTGAAGAGCAATGACATCAGTCTGGAAACTAAAGTGTTCCTGGTCCAGGCCATAGTCTTTGCAATTGCTTGCTATGTGTCAGACAGCTGGACAATGACTAGGAATGATAGAACTGATGCCTTTGAGCTGTGGTGCTGGAGAAAAATATTGAATTTATCATGGACTACAAAGAGAACAAACAGGTTTGTCATTGAGAGGGTGAAGTCAGGCTGCTCCTTGGAGGCAAGGATTCTGAGGCTCTGTCTGACATACTTTGACCATGTTTCAAGGAAGGTCCAGTCCTTGGAGAGGGACATCATGCTTGGAAGGATGGAGGGATGGAGAAAGAGGCAGACTATTAATAAAACAGATTGATACAGTGACTGGGGTGATGAGGGTAGGTGTGTCAGAGATAGTAAAGTTTGGACATGATAGAGGTTTCAGGACTGTTGTACATAAGGTCACGATAGAGTCACAAGCTAAATGACAGCATATAACAATAGTGTTACAAGTGCTGATTGTGGAGCCAAGCAAGCTGAAATTGTTAACCACAATCTCTTCTCCATCTATCATGGTGCTGCCAACTGGCCTAGTGGTGAGAATCTTTGTCTTGATGTTGAGCTTTGATCCATATTAAAGACTATAGTCCTTGACCTTTTGCAGCAAGCACTTCAGGTCTTCAGTTTCATCAAGCGAGGTTATGTCATCTGCATTATCAGGTTGATGAGGGTTTCTCCAATTTTGTTGCCACATTGCTCTTCAAAGCCCTGCTTCCAAAATTATCTGTTCTGCACATAGATTGAAAAGGTATGGAGACAGGATACATCCCGGACACACTCCTTTCCTGACTTTGAACCATGTGGTATTTCCCTGCTCTGTTCTGAGGACTACTTCCTTGTCCAAGTTTCGCATAAGCACAATCAAGTGTTCCGGGATTCCCACTCTCAAGGTTAGTCACAATTTGTTGTGATCCACACAGTCAAATGCCTTTGCACAGTCAATGAAACACAGACATTCTTCTGGTACTCTTTGCTTTCTGCCAAGATCCATCTGACATTGGCAATAACATCTCTAGTGCTGTTAAACACAGCTTGTACTTCTGGTAGTTCTCTTTGATTGTACTGTTCCAGTCATTTCTGGATAATCTTCAGCAAGATTTTGCTCGTGTGTGATATTAGTAATATTGTTCAATAATTTCCGTACTCTGTTGGGTATGGACCCCTTCCAGTCAGCTGACCAAGTAGTTGTCCTCCAGATTTCTTGGCTCATCTTGGTGAGCACATCAAGGGCATCATGTGTTTGCTGAAATACCTCCATAGGTATTCCATCAATTCCTGGGGCTTTTTTTTTTTTTCCCCCAAGTCCTTCAGACCAGCCTGAACTTCCTCCTTCATCACCAGTGTCTCTTTTGAGTGATTGGTTTGATTTTTTTTAACATTCTTCTGTGTTGGCCCACTCTACCATAGATAGCACAAAATACTTCAAAGGGGTACCAGCAAAATTCTCAAATCCCAGCACCTCCACAGACCTTGGAACTTCAGGGCTCCCCTAGACATTGGTCACATTGTTCTAAGCTTTCCAGAGATCAAATATGTTGTTTGTGTCTCAGGAACTTACTATCAATCCTCCCATGTCTGTCCTACAAGTTCTGGCTCCATGCACACATAAGGTCTACATATTCCTACTTTCTTCAGTTGTGAACCTTAAGAAGGGTCTTAGCCTCCCTTTCATTGCTGGGGGGGGGGGCGGGGTAGACAGCTTCTGTCTACAGAGGCTGACAGGGAGCCAGCATAGCCTATGCTGGCTTTGTGCCCATCATGGATTAAATTGCGCCCCCTCACCCAATATGTGTCCACTTGGCTATGTAGTGATTCTCAGGTTTATGTAATTATCCTACATGTTGTTTATCCTAACCTACATATTAATGACACAGGAATAGAGGCAGTTCTGTAAGGACATAATCATCCCCTAAGGTGATTTTTTATATAATTAGCCAATTAGCCATAAATGGATTAGGTGAGATGCAACACAATAAGGTGATAGCACCACCTGGAGAAAAAGGAGCTACTCTGGGGTGTGGTTACATTACATTCTGTCCTAAAAGAGATGAAAGGAGAAAGAAAAGGGGTGAGTCCAGGGAAAGGTTGGCTTCGGTAGCACCAAGAAAGAAGTCCTGGGAGTGGAGACTATCCTTTGCACTCAGGTTCCTACTTTGAGAAATTCCTAAGGCAAAGAGACACGAAGAAAGCAAGCCATTCGCTGGATTCTAACTCCTGGGTTCTTAACTATCAGAGAAAGCACTTCTGTTTTTCTAAAGCCCTCTACCTGTATATCTCTGCTACAGCAACACTCGAAAAGTAAGAGTTACCTAGAGCAAATTCTTCTCTCTCCTCAGCCTCAGTTCCGCATCTATAAAGTATACTTGTACTAACGTTAAGAAAATTAATCAGTCCTAACATAAAATGTTTAGCATAAATTCTGACACTCTATGAGTACTAGTTATTATAACTTCTAAAGGAGGAGAGCATTATGGTGGAGAGACAAGGAAACAAAGACAAAATAAAACAGGGATCAGGGGCTTCACCTCAAAGCGGGCCATGAAGTCCTTCAGGTTTGGGAAGGCATCCAGGCACTTAGGCTCAAAGATCCGGTTCATGTCAAGGACGTCATAAGCAAGGAAGTCGACGAAGGTGATCTGCAGAAAGCCCAGCGGAATCAGTAAGACGCTCTGACAGCTGGGAGGAATCACAGGTCCATGTCACCCATCTCCTTCCACTTTTACCTTGTCCCCTGAAAACCACAGTCGATTCCCCAAGAACTGCGAGTAGAGCTTCAGCTTATCAGGCAGCCCCTCCAGGTATGGTGGCTTCAGCTTCTCCTGGAGTAGAAAACAGCTGTCACCACATGAAGACCCAACTCCCTGGACAGAGAAACGGCACTCCCACTACTGGGGTGATGTGTGAGCCTGTAGCCTCCACAGAACGTTCCTACGGCAGTCTCTAGGCTTCCATTGAATCCAACCTCCATTTTCTAGACTCCTACTATATACCAGCGCCATCTCCCAGAGGCTCAGGAAGGCAGAGAAGAAACTAAGAATGGTTTGAGTCCATCACCACTGATCTCCATCAGCCCCTCTACCAGTCACATGTGGAGTGCTGGGAGCTGCTGGTGAGGGTGGGACTCATGTAATAGAACAAGAACTACAAGAGCTCAGAGAAAGAAGACAATGTTCTGGCTGGCTATGCGGCCCAGGAATTCAGAGGACATGTGAGTAGTTTCCTGGAAGATAAGGAGAATTTGAGAGGGAGGAGAGACAGGAGGACATTCCTGCAGAAACAGATTATAGTAACATGAAATGGCCAATAATCAGGATTATATGAGAATCCGGTGATTAGCAAGGGAAAGAAATTAAATACCCAGTTTAAGAATTTAATTTCCACATGGGAAAGTGTAGAGTTTATCCTAAAATTTGAGAGAATCTATTATGAGTTTTCATTTGATGATATTTAGAGTTATAAAAGTGATTCTATTAAAAAAAAAAAAAGTTATTCTACCAGCAATAAAGGTTGAATCCCAGGCTCTAAGGAATTCAAATGTCACATGGGACCACTGCTAATAACAGTGCAAAATCTCAGCTCCTAATCCAATCTGAGTCATGGCCAAGTTCGTCACAAACTCACAAAATCAAGGCTGTAGCACACTCTGATCAGTTCCAGGCGGGTGTCCGTAACCTGGTTCTCCAAGATGTCCACTCGGATCTTTTCCTCTTCTGTCTCTCCACCTGCAGCCCATATATGAAGCACAGCCTCAATATCTCCACTCAGACCAACAAGGTAATAGCCACCTGGCCTCTTATGATCCCACACCTGCCCACCCCACTCACACAGGTTGTATTTGCGGGCAAGGTAGCGCATGATGGCGTTGCTCTGCGTGATCTTGTGAGCCCCATCCAGGAGGTAGGGCAGCTGCAAGGGAAACCAGGCAGGCCCGTTACATCACCACTCTCCCCAGCACCCCTTCTTCTGAGGACAGAGGGCTGAGATGCGGCACACTCAGGGCCTGGATGATACTACATAAGCACAGATTATGGAACACAGAACACCATGGAAAGACCGTGGAAGAAGCTGAAATGACAGGTGGAGCAGAAGGCACTGAACCTACAACCTCCAGGCTGAGGAGAGGAGATGGAGGGAGAGACCCCCTTCAAGGCCCCACACCCAGAACCTACATTAGGAAAGTCCAGGCCCAGCTTGAATTTTTCATTCAGCCACTGGCTTCTGTCATAGTCAGGAGCTGTTGTAGAAAAGATGGAATAAGAACAAACTTTTCAGGGTTCAAGATAGTTCTCCACATACAGTTCCAAACAAGACCCCCTGAGACAGGTAGTTCTGGAATCTGCAGAACCTCAAAGTCTCACATTCCCAGAAGGAGAAAGGCTTTAGCAAACTCTAAGGGGTACTGCATTATAATCACTGATAAAGGGTTGGGCAGCAGTTCCCTCCCAGCATCCTGAACTGGCAGGCCAGGGTTTGCACAGACCAAAGAGAAGAGAGCAAAGGGCAGTTCTCAGATGCAGCCACTGGATTGTCTGTGGAGGCCCTGCCCAGGTGGCAACAGGTGCCCAGGGGCACAGGCTGCTTGTTAGTAAATCAGCATTAGATGACAGGGGGCCACACAAGGGTACCATACCGTCCCCCAACTTGTACTTCTTTTCTTCATACTTTGAATCTGTGTATTCCAGGATCAGGCGGATGGCATGAGCCAGCTGGGAGAGATAGTGCAGGGAGAGTTAGAGATGGAGGGGCCCTGACAGCCTGACTTTACCTCCTCCCTCCGGGTAAACCAGTGTCACCCACACCCGAGAGAGGTAGGGGAGAAAACTCCACAGAACCCCCTCTGGAGGGCTCTCACTAAGCCTAACCTTCCACCCCATCGAGCCCCCAACTACCCGCCTTGAAAGGCCAGGCTGCAAAGGGACTCAGCTCCAGCCCTGGGATGAATCTTCTCCTAGATCAGGGCCTCTGGGGTGCTCAGCATTTCCTCAACACACCCCTGTCCCACCAGAACTGATGGACCCTTGCTCACCCCGCGGATGTCCCAGTAACCCAGAGTCATAACCATATTGTAGGTTTCCGTTGACTGAGCCACCTAGCCTCCAGAAAGATGAAGTGTAAATTTATCAGACTGCGAAGAGAAGGGAAGAGAGGAGAGAGACCAGGGATCTGCCCTGGTCCGTACATATCTTATCCCTTCTACCTGGCCCCACCCCCTCATCCCTCATCCCCAATCCTGGATTTCCCTACTCCCGCCTTTACTGCAGACACCTGATCCTCTCCACGCCTCCTCCACTGAGTTCTGGGATCCTGGCCCAGAAAGCAGTGGGGAATCAATTCCTTTTCTTCAACTGGCCCTGAAGATGCTGGTCGCTAAAGTTTGTATGCACAAACTCGCAAGGCTCCTGGGCTAGATTGTCAGAGTTGGCTGGTCCCGTCAGCTGCTTCCTCTGCCCGCATTCAACAGCTGTTCCTCGTCCCAGGCAGGGATCCACAGTATGCTTAGGAGACAAAAACCTAAAGGCAGAAAGAGGGATGCTAATTCTCTCCCTTTTCCCCAGGACTGTGCACAGCCTTCGTTTTGCTCCTTCACTCTGAGGCTCAGGCTGCCAGAGTCATGCCCTATACATAGTACAAAATTCTACAAACTGAACTGGCCAGCCTCCACAGGGTACAAAGAATAGGAGCTGTGGTTTCTGAGTTTGCCCACCACAGACTGTTAAGGACCTTGTCCGATGTTACTCATCTGGCAAAGGGTTAGAAGGGCCAGCTGTAAATTCATCAATTACCAATTCATCCCCACTTGTGAAACTCAAGCCAAGAATCAGATCTTAAAAACAAAGGCTGCGTAGTGGAGTGGACTTGAGGGGAGTGATTGTATAACAATGAAAGAATTTTTCTTTCACTTTTCAAATAGAAGAGTGAACTGTGGTGGGGATGGGGAAGGTTGGGCAGGGAAAAGTGCAACAATGAATGAATGGAAATCCAAAGGCTCTGTAAACTTTCATTAAAATTAATTAATAAAAAAATTATTAATTAAAAAATGTATCTACATATCTGAGGTGGTGATGGTTTTTTATTGCCTTTGAGTCAAGCACAACTCATAGTGACCCTATGAACAAAAGGCCTAAAGCCCCTCTCTGAAGTACAACACAGAAATGTCTACATGAACCCTGTGCTGACCCCAATAGTAACATCAAAATGCTGGTCACAGAGGGCATGTGAGCAAAGGCAGAGAGAGGGTCTCCTCAGAGGGGCCAGATCTCTGTCCTGCTGCTGAGGAAGGACAGAGAGTGGAGGACTTAACACAAAACCACAAGAATGTTCACAGAACCAGTGTCACAGGGACACCAGAGTCCCCTCCTCACACAGGAAGGGACATACCCAGGGCCATGGATTCGAGCCCTAGATGAGAACTCCCTGAGCCTATTTCCTTACTAACAATGGGAGATAGAACTCAGGTGCCTATGAGGTCTCTCTAACTCGTGTGGTCCTCAAAGCAATACTTGACCAGCTTGCTTTTCTATTTGAAGCCAGAAGAATATTCCAAAACTCAGGTAATGTGAAAGAATTTAATGAGTGGTTGGTTTTCTTTTGTTGCAGGAATAAATAGATCTATGAAAATAGTTAAGATAAACTTTAAAAAGAAACTGGTTTACACTCAATGAAGTTCTAATGCATAATACAATAAGGATGAACCTTGAATACATTATACTGAGTGAAATAAGGCAGATGAACATTTTAAAAGGAACAAACTTTCTTTTTTCCATTTATATAAACCAAACGCATGAGGACAGCAAGTAAGTTAATGGTTACCACGGATAGGACTGGGTAATAAAGAGTTACTGTTTAATGGGTACTGACTTGCTGTGTGAGGTGATGGAAAAGTTTTGGAAAAGAATAATATTATGGTTGCACAATTTGTGGGTGTGATACTATCCTCCCAAAATACATGTTGTAATTCCTAAGCAGAGTCACAGACTGGTTCGTTCTAGCTCCAACTCTGACCACTCCAAGAGACTCCTAGATGAAGGGAGAGGAACACAGGAGTAAAACTCAAAATCCTAGAAACGACCACGCTCACTGGTCTGTTAGAGACTGGTAATACCACCCAGGTGTTGTCTTCAGTCACTCCAGCGCCCGAGGGTATTCTCAATTAAGTTGCTTCATGACTAAACCCTTCTGAGAGCACTCAATATTATCTTTATGCAAGGCGCTTCCTAGCTTTGAAATTCTCCACTGTCTCTGTCAGTTAACAGTACACACTGCTGACAAGTGGATTCAGACTCAAAACAACACTACAGAACAAAGTTTTCCAAACAGCAGACTGGCCACAACTTCCACAGAGCCAGACAGCACCAAACCACCAATCTGCCACTTAGTAGCCAAATGCTATAACCACTGCACCATCGGGCTCCACAGTTAACATTAAAACAAAAGTAAATCCTCTGCCATCTAGCTGATTCTGGCTCATGGAAACTTTGCACTGGATTTCTGAGACTCTTGAGACTTTACAGGAGATGACTGATCTCTTTTTCATGCTGAGTGGTTGATGAATTCAAACTCTTGATTTCTCAGTTAGCTGAAGAATGGGGAAGTAACAGCAGAGTATTTCTTATATTTTGTCACCCAAAATTACAAGTTTCTGTCAGGGTTGATTTTGTTTGTTTGTTTGTTTCCAAAACATTCCAAATCTGTGGACTATCCCATAAAACTGCCATTAGAACTGTAGTAGTCACATAGAACTAGCGCATCTACCATTACCATGAATACTAATGGGATTGGGGGAGAGGGTAGTTTGCCAGCTGACAGAATTGACAACAATTCTTTAACACAGCTGAGCTGAATCTACTTTCCTTAATGTAAGGACAAATTCAGGTCTATGGTTATTGTCGTTGTTGTTGTGTACCGTAGAGTCAAAATCGACCCATAGCTGACCATAGGTGTGTTTTCAGAGGCAGTTAATCAAGCGTGTAGATTGCCCATCCTTCTCCCGTGGAGCAGCTGGTGGAATTAGAACCAGATGCCTTTGAGATTGTGGTGCAGTTTCTTGCCATGGTAGCATTTTTAAATTTAAGCAATAAAATTAGATCAGGACCATCCGAGAGGATTTCTAACAAAATCACTTGTTGTTGTCATGTACGGTGGAGTCGGAGCCAACCCATAGCTGACCCTCCAGCAGGTTTTCAGAGGCAGTAAGTCGCACAGGAGGAAACTGATCATCTTTCTCCCGTGGAGCAACTGGTGGATTCAAACTATATACCTTAATGATTGCAGCACAGCTTCTCACCAATAGGACACCAGAGATCATTTAAGAGTACAAAATAAAGCACTGATAGGTTTTGAGTTTTGTTTGGTTGGTTTTTGCTGTTGTTGTTGTTGTTGTTGTTGTTGTTGTTTTTTAAAAAAGCACTGATAAAAATATTCGGTGGGAAATTGTTTTAATTAATTTTTAATGTTATTTTATTAACTTTTTATGATGATTTGATAAATTTTGGTTCAACCATTTCTACACGTTGTGTTTTGTGACATTGATTACAATTCCCACATTGTAAAAGCACTCTTTCCACTTCCTTGACTTCTTGCTTCCTTCCGTCCATTTTCTTTTCCTATTCTTTCTGGCCTGCCGAGGTTTAGTCCTGAACTAATGCTGCCCTTTTCATCATGTATGGCTGATTGTTCTAAGGAGCGTGTATTCCTCCCTGCTATTATTTACCACTTTATAGACAAGTCTGTTGTTTGGTTAATCATTGAATCACAGGAGTCATTTCATTCCAGGCTTGAAGGATGACTATAGGCCATAGCCTGGTTCCATCAGACTCTATCAGACCAAAATCTGATCTTTTTTATGATTTTGAGTTTTGTTCCACATTTTTCTCCCATTCTATCAATGAGCTTACATTGTGACCTCTTTCAGGATGGCCAGCATGGATGATATTGTTATTGTTACATATCATTGAGTCAACTATGACTCGTAACAATCCTATGAAAACTGCTTTGAAACTTACTGTAGCCTGAGCCAACCGCATCATCTCTGACACACCTGAACCCATTGCCAGAGTCATTGTGCTGATCAGAGTTGTCTTCTTCTGCACTGACCCTCTGCCCTTCCAAGCATGATGTCCTTCTCCCCATGCTACAAAAATCCTTGCCTCCAAGGAGCAACCTGGCCTCACTTTCTCCAGGACAGGTTTGTTCTCTTAGCAGTCCATGGTATGCGTGTTCAATCCTCTTCTCCAGCACCATACCTCAAAGGCATCAGTTCTTCTTCTACCATCCTTAGTCATTTCCCGACTCTCAGATGCAAATCAAACAGCTGAGAAGACCATGGCCTGGATCAGGTACAACTTAGTCTCTAGACTGACATTGTTCTTTGGAATTCCAGAGAGGAGCTGTGGTGTTGGAAAAGAGCACTGAACATCCCATGGACAACCAAGAGAATGAACAAATATGTCTTGGAGAGAGTGCAGCTGGAGTGCTCACATATTTTGGACATGTTGCTAGAAGGTGTTATTTCTTGGAGAGGGACATGATGTTGGGAAGGGTGAAGAGCCTGAAGGAGAGGAAGACCCTCAACCAGGTGGATTGACACGGTGACTGCTGCAATGGGCTGTTGTGTGTCAGAAAGTGTGAGGATGGCACAAGATAGAACAAGGTTCAGATCTTTTGTTCATATCTTTTGTCACTATGGTCGTGCTCAACTCAATGGCATCTAACAACAGTAACTATCTTTGTAATCATCTTTTGCTTTCTCCATAGATGATATCTTTAATATCCTACAGCTTATCTAGTTTCATTAATTAGTGTTTGGCCTCAAATCTGTTCTTAAAATGATTTTTAAATTCAAGTGGGATAGACGAAAACACATTTTGGCCCTTGTGGATGTTTTCATTTTCTTTGGCTTCAATTTGAACTTACATATGAGTGGTTGATGGTCTTTTTACACGGTAAGCGCCTCATCTGATTTTCACAGCTGATACTGAGCTTTTCCAATGATTCTTTCCACAGATATACTCAATCTGATTCCTGTGTAGTCTATCAGGTGATGCCCATGTTTTTAGTTGCTGTTTGTGTTTTTTATAAAAGTTATTTAAATGAGTATATCATTGACTATACAAAATTCTATCATTCTTTATACAGTGCCATGTTATCCAGCTCATAGTTTCCAACTGTTAGTCCTTCATCCTTGTTCCCAACTTTTGCATTCCTGTAACTATTTTATTTGTTTGTTTGTTTTAGTCACCAATTATCAATTATTATTGTTTGCATGTTTGATAAATTTCAGAATGCAAAAGTTGGTAGAAATCTTCTAATTTTTTTCTCTGTGTCTTTAGTTGTTGGTGCATGTATTTGATTAAGAGTGATATTAACAGGTCTTCTTTGTATGCATATGGATAGTGTCCTGTCAGAACACTATACTTCAAGATGGATCTATAAATGTTGGTTTGGTGGTTTGTTTGGTGTTTCCCCCTATGAATGCATCCTTATTTTTCCCACTTTTTCATTCCTGGCATAGTAAATCATATTAATTTTCTGATTCAAAGTGGCCAGTGCCAATCCATCTCATCTTGGCAGTGTCAATATTTTACATGTTCTTTTATTTTTACCAATGTCCAGTTTTCTTACATTCATACTTCTTTCACTCCACTTTCTAATTATTAGTGCCTTTATTATTGTTATATTCTAACTATTCTGCCTCATTTTTGGTGACTCCCAATATAAGGCTCAGCTTCCAATGCTTTTGTTAATCATCTAAGAGTGCTCTATTGTTCATACACTTTTCCCAAAGGCAGAAGTAGGCGGCCAATCCTTCTTCCTACTCTATCATAATCTGGAAGCTCCAATTTAGTACAGCATCTGAGAGATAGACGCTGTACCCAAAGCTGATAGGCAAGCAAATGTAAGCATCTAAGCTGTTAAGAGCAGAAACATCCAAAGACACAAAAACTGACAGATAAATGATACCCTTAAGAACAAACAGGAAGTCATTAGCTTAGTTGTAAATGAGTCTTCAGAATATCTTGTGTTAACTTTCAGGCATCTTAAATCTCTAAATAAAAAGCATGACTTGTTGACTAAAAAAAAAAAAAAGAACAAACAGGAAGGTGGTGGGAAGTGGCAGCTTGGTGGAATTTATCATTCTATGTCCAGTTTGTGGCATGCTGCTTACCTGGATGTGCTACAGGAATCTGTCATACCAAGTAGTCAGTGTCGTTTGGGTACAGAGAGGTACTTCCAGCAAGATGGATCACCACTGCTGTTATCGCAGTGTGAAGGCCTATTTGATTGAATATCCGGTAAACAAATGGGTAAGGTGAAGAAATGTCATTGAATAACCCCCGCCCCACTCACCAGAACGGACCCTAATGGACTTCACTTTACGGGGACGCCTCACACATAACGTTTATAGTGCAAAACCAGCAATAGTCAATGAACTGAAAGCAGCCACAGCCAGCAGAGCAGCAGCAGGGCCTGGACAATAACAGCCAACAATTAGAAGATGGACTTTAGAGACAAGCTTTGTCACTAGTGTTCATTCATTTGAGTTTTGAAATTTTGCTATATGTTAAGCATCATTATTACAGTCAGTACACTTCATTTGGGACACCGTATATTGCTATTCAGTATGTAGTCAATATTAAATGACAGTAAAATATACAATATTCATTTGAAAGCTAAAAGAAAGAAAAGAACAAACAGTAGAACAAGCAAGCATTTAGATATCATGGCTCAGATGGCAGGGATTCCTATATCAAAGCAGATGCACAAGGTCCAGAAACCTGAAGGTTGTCTGGCCTTTGTTGGGAGTAGTCAGTATTGATATTTCCAACTACAACCTCAACTACTTCCCAACTACTACAAGGCACGGTCTCTAACTAACCTCTAATATGATGGCTCAGGATCCAGTCACTTCCATCTGTTATATGGTTGCTCCTTGGTGAAGGTGGCACTCCAGGCCTCCGGACCTGGCTCCTCAGCTTATGCCTGGGCACTGCTTGCAGCCAGCAGGGGTAGGTAGGCAAAATCAGTTACATCTGGTCATCAGAGGTGTGGAGGCTGGGGTTTGTTTATCCACTAACTCTTCTAACTAATTGTTTCTACTCGTCTGTTGTGTACCTCTCCATATTTTCGTTGCCCTTAACGATACTATGCCAATGGCTTCCTTTTTCTTAGATTGCCTTTCCTTTCACTCAATAAAATTGTCTTTTCGTGGCCTAGTGGCAAGGAGCTGCAACTACAATCCCAGAGGCACACGATTCAAATCCACCAGATGCTCTGCCAGGGAAGGAGGGACAATCTCCTCCTGTACCAGTCAGATCTGATTTGACGGTACATGCACACAAAAATAATAAAATAAAAAAATATATCTTTTCTTAATCTAGTTAGTGGTTTTCCTTTTCTCTCCTCTCTCACCCTTTGTGGACATCAAAGAATACTTCTCTCTATGTGTAAAACTTGGCCTTTTGTAGTTGTTTGTAGTTAAGTGTTGTCTAGTTGGTACCGATTAATAGCTGACCCTCCAGCAGGTTTTCGAGGTTGTACGTTGCAGAAGAAGAGATTGTCCATCTTTCTGCCATGGAACAGGGAGCTCTGGTGGCTTAGGGGTAAGGATTATATTGCTAACCAAAAAGCACATGGTTGGAATCCACCATCTACTCCACAGGAGAAAGATGGGCAATCTGTGCTATTTCCTACCCTTGAAAACCCACAGGAGGGTCAACGATGGATCCATTCTGACATAACAACTCCCATAAAAAGAAATGTGGCACCAGGATTAGAAGGGGGCTCATCAATAACCTGAATTATGCAGATGACATAACCTTACTTGCAGAACGTGGACTTGACTTGAAACACTTGTTGCAGAAGATGAAGGAATGCAGCCTTCAATTTGGATTGCATCTCAATAAAAGAAAACAAAGATTCTTACCACTGGACCAATAGGTAGCATCATGAGGATGGAGTAGAGATTGAAGTTGTTAAAAACTTCATCTTAGTTGGATCCACAATTAACACCTTTAGTAGCCACAGTCAGAAAAGAAGGGGACACATTGCACTGGGGAAATCTGCAGTTAGGGACCTCTCCGAATTATTAAGGAGTAGCGATGTCTGTTTGAGGACTAAGATGTGTCTGATTCAAGCCATAGTCTTTCCAATCACTTGCTATACATCTGAGAGCTGAACAATGAATAAAGAGGGCAGAAGAATTGATGCCTTTCATCTGTGATATTGGAGGAGAGCACTGAGCATGGATGGCCAAAAGAATTAACAAATATGTTTTGGAGAGATGATACGACTGGACTGCTCTTTGGTGCCAAGAATGATGAGGCATCACCTCACAAACTTTGGACATGTTGCTAGGACGTGTTATTCCTTTGAGAGGGACATGATGCTAGGAAGAGTGGAGGGTCAAAGAAGGAGGGGAAGACCCTTAACCAGGTGGATTGACACGGTGACCACTGCAATAGGCTCTTGTGTGTCAGGAAGTGTGAGGATAGAGCGGAATAAAACAGGTTTCAGATCTTTTGTTCATAGGGTCACTATGAGTCATAGTTGACTCGATGGTCCCTAACAATAACCACTTCTGTGAAGCATTTGATTCTTGATTGGCAGCACAACTTAACCACTGGTCCACCAGAGTTCTTTTTTACAGTAGTGAACTCATACAATATTTATATTTTCAAAATTATGCTATTTCATTCAACATAAAGTCTTCCAGGTAAATCCAGGTAATAAAGTATTTCCTAGATATTTCATAGCACTTTAATGCTGCATTTTTTTATGTCTTGTCTTTTCTTTTTCTTTTTCTTTTTTTTTTTTAGAAAATGCAATGTGAATTCACACATCTCTGCTCAGACCAGCATCCACGTTTGAGACCAGGGCTGCAGCCTAGTCCTGGAGGGGGCAGAGGCCGAGGCCAAGCAGCGGCCAGAGATGCTGGTTGAAGATGAAGATGATGATGAGACGCTGCCACACTCAGAGGTTGTGGACGTGTTCCAAGAGGGTCTGGCCATGGTGGTACAGGACCCGCTGCTCTGCGATCTCCCAATCCAGGTAACTTTGGAAGAGGTCAGTTCTCAGATAGCACTGGAGTATGGCCAGGCCATGACAGTCCAAGTGTGCAAGATGGACAGGGAGGTCATGCCTGTGGTGGTTGTACAGAATGCCACGGTCCTGGACCTAAAGAAGGCCATTCAGAGATATGTACAGCTGCGGCAGGAGCGAGAAGGGGGCATTCAGCACATCAGCTGGTCCTGTGTGTGGAGGACATACTATTTGACCTTCACAGGAGAGAAGCTCACAGACGACAGGAAGAAGCTCTGAGACTATGGCATCCGGAATCGGGATGAGGTCTCCTTTATCAAAAAGCTGCGGCAAAAGTGAGTCCTGCTAAGGACAGAGGGATGGGGGTCAAGCCCCTTAAGGACACTGCCCTCAGCTACCTATGTCTTTCACCCAAAGCCACTTGCCACCTCACCTGACCATTCTGCCTCCTTCCTCCACCATCTGGAATCAGCAGCTTCAGCTGAGGTCTGTTGGGGGAGCCTCACACCCACTTACTAAGCGCAGGTCTAACCCCCTCCTAAGGCCTAAATCTGACCACGTATGTGCCATGCAGGGTCATGGGCATGTTTTTGTACACAAAATAAACATGTTTGCTCTTTTAAAAAAAATGCAATGTGAAATAATGGACTCTATTATTGGCATAATTTGTTTACCTGTACATCTCTTGATAAGTATTTAAACTATTTCTATCTCTTTGTTGTCATAATAAACCTAGTAGTTGAATTGCTAGCTCAAATGGTATTTCTCTTCTCAAATTTTTAAGAAGGAATAGTACCACTTTCCAAAGTGATTGCAAGATTTTTGATCAATATGTTAAGAAGGCTTCTATCAGCAATCAAAACAAGGCTAGGGACTAATTATGGAGCAGACTACAGCCTTCTATATAAATTATGTCTCAATATCAATAAAATAAAAATCCTCATCACTAGACCAATAGGCAACATCATGATAGACAGAGAAACGATTGTGTCAACAGTTTCACTTTGCTTGGATTAATAGCATCCATGGTGACAATAGTTAAGAAATTAAAAGATGCAGTACATTGGGAAAATCTGCTATCAGTGACCTCTCTGAACTGCTCAAGAGAAATAATGTCACCTTTTAGGCTAAGGTTCACCTGATCCAAGCCTTGTATTTACAAATGCTTCCCATGTACCCAAAAATTGTACAATGAATAAGGATGACAGAAGAAGAATCAACGTTATTGAAATTATAATGTTGTAGAAGAGTACTAAATGTCCCAGGAACTGTCAAAAGAACAAACTACCCATCAACAAACAAATGGAGGGGAGCTCTGGT
>NW_006400002.1:3136359-3154439 GCF_000299155.1 Elephantulus edwardii
GAGAACAATTTAAAAGCAATATATGATAGGGTATTATGGTTATCACAAAGTCCAGAATTAAGGTTCCATAGTGGAGTGTACTCAGGGCACGGGGTGATGCAGGGGGATTGTATACTAATGAAAGAATTTTTCTTTTACTTTTTGAAGAGAGAATTAGGGAGAGGTGTGGGCAGGGAGAAAAGTGCAACAATGAATGAATGGAAATTAAAAATCTCTGTAAATGCTCATTAAAATTAATAAACTAAAATTTTTTAAAATGCTGAAAGAAAATGGCATGAAGCTTTCCATTTTATAATTTTTTTTTAATCTAGATTTGTTTTCTTTGTGGAAAAACACCTGACTCTTCTTCATACTTCTGGTGCCTCATAGGTTCTTCACAATTTCTCAATAAAATGCAAAATACTTCCAGGAAATTTTTAAAAAAAGAACAAACTAGAGTCTTGGAGCAACTAGGGTGCTCCTTAGAGACAAGGATAGTGAAACTTTGTCTCATAGACTGTGAGTATGTTGGGAGAGACCAGTCCTTGGGGGGAAAAAAAAACACCCTCCTTGTGGTTACTATTTTTATCCCTATGGTCACTATTGTTGATGTTGTTGGATCTCATCAACTAGAGTATAATTCATAGTGACTATATGAACAGCAAGCCTGAACACTGCCCTCTCTTGTGTCATCTTCATAATTTCTGACACACTCAAGCTCATTGATGTAGTCATCATTTCAATCCATCTCACTGGGAAGAAGCTATTCCTTGGAAAGGGACGTCGTCCTTGGAAATGTAGAGGGTTAGAGGAAAAAAGGAAGTCCTTCAGGACATGGACTGACCCAACAGGCTCAAGTGTGTCAGAGATGACAAAGATAGCATGGTCTGTTGTTCATAGGATTGCTATGAGTTGTACCTGACTCAGTGGCAGCTGACAATGAGAACAGCAATGAAGATTATGCTCAAGAATACCAGAACCATAATTTGTTATGATTTACACAGTCAAATATTTTTTCATGGTCAATAAAACACAAGTAAATATCTTTCTGGTATTCTCCACTTTCAGCAAGATCTACTTGACATCAGCAATGATATCCCTCCTTCCATAGTCTCTTATGAACCCAGCTTGAATTTCTAGCAGTTCCCTATCCATATAAGTTCAAGTTGGTTTTGAATAATCTTCAGGAAAATTTTACTTTGATAAGATATTATATTATTTGATAATTTCCACATTCTAGTAGATCATCTATTTTTTTTTAATGGGAACAAATATAGATGTCTTTCAGCCAATCGGTCAGGTACCTCTCTTCCAAATTTCTTGGAAAAGATATTCCAATTAGGCAGGAAAATAAACTGGTCAGACATTGTAGAAAAACAAGCAGAAGACTCAGAACCCAGAATCTCACAGGCAGTCTCTGGTTATGGTATGTGATTGAGTCTTAATTTTGCTCTTGCCATCTACAGGACATCTGCTATCAGGGACCTCTTCAGAGTACTGAAGAGCAACAGTATCATTTTAGAGACTAAGGTGCACCTGATCCAAGCCATGGTCTTCGCAATTACTCGCTGTGCATTAAAGACATGGACAATGACTAAGGATGATATAAGAAGAATTTATGCCTTCAAGTTGTGGTGCTGGAAAAGGGCATTGAATATGCCATCGACTGATAGGTGAACAAACAGGTCCATCCTGGAGAGGGTGAAATCAGGCTGCTCCTTGTAGGTAAATATTTTAAAACTTCATCTAACATACTTTGGGCATGTTGCCCGAAGGGACCAGTCCTTGGAGAGGAACATTATGCTTGGAAAGGTGGAGGGACAGCACAGGAGAGGAAAACCCTGGAAGAGATGTATTGACTCAGTGACTATGGTAATTATAGGCATGTCAAAGACAATGAGATTGGCTCAAGATTGAGCAGTGTTCAAAACAGTTGTACATAGGCACTCTATGAGTCACAAGCAACTCGATGGCACATAACAGCAACAACAAAACAACCTTCACTGAAGGAAACTGACAATATTCCTCCTGCAAAGCAGCTAGTGAATTCAAACCATGAACCCTTAGGTTAGTAGCATAAAATGTAATACACTATGCCATCAGAGATTTTTATCTTTCTAATATAGAGACAAGGATTCTGACGCTTCATCTTACATACTTTGGACATATTGCAAGGCTGGACTAGTCCTTGGAGAGGGACATCATGCTTAGGAGGGTGGAGGGATAGCACAAGAGAGGAAGACCCTCGATGAGGTGATTATTTTTATTAGGAGTCAGGCCACTACAACCAATGTGGTTTGTTTTTTTTTTTAAAAAAAAAAAAAAAAAAAGAAAGTAACATTCTATTGCAACACAATCAGGCTGTGGTTTTGGATTGCCTGTGGCTGTTTCCACATGAGGACAGGATGTAGAAGTTGGCAGAGACCATGTTATCTACAACGTCTATAACTTCTACTAGCTAAACTGTCAGCTGATACTGATCTACACTGGTATGTATTTTAATCTGATTTAACATATTACTCATAGGTATTTCTGTTTTATCAAAGGATCACCCCTCATTTCTAGCATTTTCTTTAACCTGCTGACTACGTTTTTATATTGATATAGGCCACAAATGCAATCTATCTTTGATAATAAAAAACACTACTTCACACATTAACAGGGTTGAAACTTGGCCACACATTAGTAAGGACCACATTTATAGTTTGCAATTCTTTTTTCCTGTTTTAACAAATGTCAATTTTTAATTCATTGCATAACTAGTGAATTCATCTCATTAATTTTCATTAAATGTATAGTGCACTATTTCTTTACCAATTAATTCATCATTAAATCTAATACAGATTACCGGTCCATTTTTTAGTAGAAGATTCTAAGTAGAATAAAATAGTAACATGATTCAGATCTAATGGACATTTAATATTGTTTTAACATCGAAATGTTTTCTTTTAAAAATTTCCCCCATTGTTGCCATTTTCTTCTCCCCTCCGTTCCTCGCATCTTCCCCCTCCCTCCCCATTATGCATCTCTTGTTCCAGATTGCTGTCATACATATAATCCCGAGTCATATGTTCTTTTTGGACCGTTATTCCACTCATCAGATCTAATATAGCATTCATTATATATCCACTCTTTTCCCATTCTCTCCCCAATCACCAACATCCCCCATGTCCGTACTATTATTTTTTATTTTAATGAAAGTTTACAGAGTCTTTGGATTTCCATTCATTCATTGTTGCAATTTCCTCCCTGTCCACCCCTTGCCCCAGTTCACTTTGCTCTTTGAAAAGTAAAAAAAAAAAACAAAACCTTATTTCACTAGTATACAGTGTCCCTTCCCCCCACAACCTCCAGTCCACTCTACTGTGCAGCTTTCCTTCTGGACTCTTGTCACGACAATAAGACCTAATCATATATTCCTCCTAAATAATTCTCTCCCTCATCTATTTCAATGCAGTATACATTATTTATCCCCTCTTAGATTCCCCTCAACTTCGATGTCAGACCCACTTTACAATAGTGGCACGACGCAGTATTTGTCCTTTTGTGCCTGAGATATTTCACACAGCATAATGCCTTCCAGGGTCACCCATTTTATATAATATTTCATGAGTTTCTTGTTTTTCAATGCAGCATAGTATTCCATTGTGTGAGTATATCAAATCTTCTCTAGCCATTCTTTTGTTGATGGGAACTTGGGTTGTTTCCAGCTCTTTGCTATTGTGAACAAAGCCACAATAAACATGGGTGTGCATATATCTGCTTGGGTAGCAGTCACGGTTTCTTTAGGGTATATTCCCAGTAGTAGAATTGCTGGGTCAAATGTTATTTTTATTTGCAACTTTTTGAGAAAGCACCATATGCCTTCCATAGTGTTTGCACCATTTTACATTCCCACTAACAGTGAATAAGAGTTCTGGTTTCTCCAGAACCTCGGCAGCATTTGTTGTTTGCTGTTCTGTTAAATTTTGCTATTCTTACTGGAGTGATATGATATCTCATAGTTGTTTTGATTTGCATCTCTCTTAGAGCTAGTGACTTTGAACATTTCTTCATGTTTGTTCACCATCTGAATGTCTTCTTTGGTGAAGTGTCTGTTCATTTCCTATGCCCATTTTTCAATTGGGTTGTTTTTTATCTTGTTGTGGTGTTTGAGTATTTTATAAACTCTAGGTATCAGTCCCTTACCAGACATGTCATTACCAAATATTTTTTCGTGTTCTATGGCTTCCCTTTTTTACCCTGTTGGGAAGGTTTTGGATGTGCATAGGGATTTGATTCTTAGAAGGCCCTGTTCATCTATTTCATCCTCTCCTGGTTGTAGGTTTTTCGGGATACTTGGAAGTCTGTTTATGTTATGGATTAGTGCTTTTAGAGTTCTTTCAAGCTTTTTCCTAATGAAGTTTATATTCCTTAGTTTTAGTCCTAGGTCCTTGATCCACTTTGAGTTGCTTTTGTGTATAGAGTGAGATGTGGATCTTACTGGAGTTTTCTATAGATAATTTTCCAATTTTGCCAACACTATTTGTTAAAATAGCTGTCATTTCCCCACTTAACTGATTTCATCTCCTTGTAAAAAATCAGTTGACCATAGGTAGATGGCTGATTTCCAGGTTCTCAATTCTATTCCATTGATCTATGGTTTGTCATTGTATCAGTACCACATTGTCTCTTGATCACCATGGCAGTGTAGTAGGATTTGAAATCAGGAAGTGAGATGCCTCCTGCCTTATTTCTCTTTTTTAAGGAGTGCTTTGCTTATCCTGGGTCTTTTTCCACTCCAAATGAAATTGAAAATTGCCTTTTCCATCTCGTTGAAGAATGGAATTGGTATTTGTATTGGGATTACATTGATTGTTTACATTATCTTTGGTAGTATTGTCATTTTAATAATATTGAGTCTTTCTGTGCATGAACAAGGTATATTCTTCCATTTCTCCAGTACAGTTTCTTGTAGTAATGCTTTGTAATTTTCTTTGAATAGATCCTTTGTTCTTCTGGCTAGATTTATTCCCAAATATTTAGTCTTGTGATTAACTATTGTAAAGGGTATTGTTTTTCTTAGCTACAGCTCTGTATTCTCTTTGAAACTGTAGAGAAATCCATTTGATTTTTGTAAGTTGATCTCGTATCCTGTCACTGTGATTATTGGTCAACTATGTCCAGTAGTTTTCTTGCTGAGTCTCTAGGATTTTCTAAGTTTACTACATATCATCTACATAGAGAGATAATGTTACCTCCTCTTTGCCAATATGGATATCTCTTATTTCCTTCTCTCATCTTATTGCTATCACTAAGAGAAAACTATATTGAATAGGAGAGGTGATAGTGGGCATCCTTGCTTTGTTCCTGTTCTCAAAGGAAATGCTTTTAATCTCTCTCCATTGAGAACAATGTTGGCTCTTGGATCTGCATATATACTTTTTACTACATTGAAGAAATTTTCCTCTATTCCAATTTTTTTAGTGTTTTAGTCAGGAAGGTGTTAGATTTTGTCAAAGGCCTTTTCTGCATCAGTTGATAGGATCATGTGGTTCTTGTTCTTTTGTTTATGTGATGAATGACACTGTTTTTCTTATGTTGAACCATCCTTGCATACCTGTTATGAATCCCACTTGGTGGTGGTAATTTTTTTTTTTTTAATTTATCATTGGATTCTATTGGCCAAGATTTTATTCAGGATTTTTGCATTTGTGTTCATGAAAGATATAACCCTATAGTTTTCTGTTATGGTGTTGTCTTTACCTGGATTTGGTATCAAGGATATGTTTGCTCCATAGAATGAGTCTGGAAGAATTCCATCATTTTCTATTTTCTGAAATAGTTTATGGAGAATTAGTGACAGAGGGTGTTGGGTTTTCTTGACATTCTTTTTTTGTTTTTTGGAGATACCGAGTTAGTGAGTCAATGATCATTTTTTTCCTGCCTTTTGATGTGTTTGCTTATTGCTATAAATTTACCTCTGATTACTGCTTTAGTTGTATCCCAGAGGTTTTGGTAAGTGGTGTTTTCATTGTCATTTGTTTGAAGAAACTTTAATTTCATTTTTTATTTTTTCTAGTACCCACTCATGTTCAAGCAAGGTGTTGTTCAGCTTCCAAATGTATGGTTTTTTTCTCTTTAATCCTCTTGTTATTAATTTCTAATTTTGCAGCATTGTGGTTTAAGAAGATGCTTTGTATTACTTCTATGTTTTTTTAATTTACTGATGCTTGCCTTGTGGCCCAAAATGTGATCTGTTCTGGAGAAAGTTATATGCACTTTGGAGAGGAAGGTATACTATATTTTCGGGGGGTGCATTAGCATATAAATATCTATGAGATCAAGTTGGTTTATTGTATAGTTTAATTCTTCAGCATCTTTGTTGAGTTTCTTTCTGGTAGTTCTATCTTTTCTTGAGAGAGTGAAGTTTCCAACTACTATAGTAGTGCTGTCTATTTCCTTTTTCAGTTTTGTTAATGTTTGTTTTATGTATTTTACAGGTCTTTCATGTGGTGCATAGGTATTTATTATTATTATGTCTTTTTGTTCTATTTACCCTTTAAGCATTATGTAATAACCTCACTTGTCCTTTATGACGGTTTTTGCATTAAAATTTATTTTATCAGAGATTAATACCACTACTCCCACTTTTTCTGGTTGCCATTTGCTTGGTATATTTTCTCCCATTCTTTTCTTTTTAGTCTTTATCTTCATTTTTCAAATGTGTCTCTCATAGACAGCATATTGATGGATTTTGGGTTTTTATCCACTCTGCTACTCTTTTTCTCTTCAGTAGTGCATTTAAACCATTCACATTCCATGTGATTATTGAGAGGAAGGGTTTATTGTTATCACTTTATTGAGTACTTTTTTGGTATTATTACAAGTTACTTTGGTCCATCCTGCTTTTTGTGGCACCTCTGTAGGAAAGATGTCTCTTAATGTTTCCTGCAATGCTGGTCTTGTTTTTACAAACTCCATCAGGTTCTGTTTTTCTGGGAATGTCTTGATCTCTCCTTTATATTTGATGGACAGTTTTTCTGGGTACAATATTCTTGGTTGACAGTTGTGTTCTCTGAGTGTTTGATATATATCATTCCGCTGTCTTCTTGCTTGCATGGTTTCTGCTGAGAAATCGGCACTTAATCTTATCTGCTCTGCCTTATAGATTACTTACTGTTTCACCCTCACTGCTTTCAGAATTCTCTCCTTACCTTTGGTTCTGGCAAATTTGACTATGATATGTGTTGGTGTTTTTCTTTTGGGGTCTATTCTATATCGTGTTCTCTCAGCTTCTTGAATATATATTCTCTCATTTTTCATTATGCTTGGAAAGTTTTCTTCTAGTAATTTTTTCACAACTTTTTTGGTGCCTTTACTTGTTTCTTCCTGTTCTGGAAATCCAATGGTGTACATGTTACTTCTGTTAATCATATCCCACATTCATGTTAGGTTTGAGTCTGCTTTTTGCTCTAGTAGATCAGTGGTGACAATTCTATCTTCTATTTCACTGGTTCTGTGTTCCATCTCTTCGACTCTTTTCAAATGTCTTTCCATCATGTTGACAGCGTCTGAAACATTGGGCCTCATATTTTGGATTGTGGTTTCTTTTTTTACCAGTGTCTCTAATGCCTCATTTGTTTTGTCTGCATTGTTTTGTTTGGTTGGTGTTTTGTTTTGTTTTGTTTTGTTGTTAAGGTACTACTGGTTTTTGCTTGCAGTGTCCTGTAATTCTTCAAGTTTGTCTTCCACCCATTGAAAATATTCAATCATTGTTCTTTTAAATTCTGTGTCAGAAAGTTCCATCAGACTTTTTGGATTCAGGAAATCCATTGATACTCTGTCATTTTTTGGCGGGTGATATCTTGCTTTGGGCTTGTGTGGGAAATGAGGTAGTCTGCTTCTTTCATGGCATTGCTATGGTAGAGTTTTTTATGCCTGAGGAGATAGCTGGTTCTTAATTTGATGTCACTGCTCCAAAAGAAGGCTGGGCTGGTGCATGCATGGATGCACATAGGGTGAGCACATGTATGGATCCACATAGGGTTGAGGCACGCATAGATGCACATAGGTTGTGCACACGTGTGAGTGCATGTAGGGGGGACACTCACAGAGACCCATAAGGATAGGGCATGCATGGGGGACCTGAATGGAAAACCAGGAAGCCTTATTTCTTCCCCTCAAGAACTGGGTCTGCCACCCCAGTTGAGCTCCAGCTGTCTCACTCCCTCTGCTAAGTTGAAAGGGTCCCACAGTTGGTCTAGCAATCATCAGTGATCCCCCTAAGTACCTCACTCAAATTCCTGCTGTCCTACTTGCTCCTGGTGGGTGGGTCCCGCCATGACTTTCTCTCCCTGCTGAGGCACACTGCTCCTGCGGAGGGTTGCTGCTTTCTGCCACAGCATGCTGCTCCCCACCAAAGCACACTGCTCTTCGCTGAGGCATGCTGATCTGTGTGGAGTGTTCCTGCTCCCTGCCGAGGCTTGCTGCTCCCCACTGAGGCTCGCTGCTCCCCACCAAGGCTCTCAAAAGAATTATTTTAATGTATTTCAATAACAGTTCTCACTCAAATTTCATCTGTCCTCCTCAGCTCAGCTTTTCTGCAATTGCCCCTCTCTATTCCATGTCTGTATTATAACAGAGGTTTTATACTGTGTTTATCCTTTTCTGGCAGATATATTTCACTCAATATAATGTTCCTCCAGGCTTCCTCATGTTGTGTAATGTTTAAGGAGTTTATTGTTTTTCAGTGTTGCATAATATTGCACTGTATGTATGTACCATCATTTTTCTATTTATTCATTTGTTGATGGGTTCTCACATTGTTGTTGTTGTTGTTGTTGTTATGTGCCGTCGAGTCGTTTGTGATTCATAGTGACCCTATGTACAATAGCCCTAAACCCTGCTCTATCCTGTGCCAATTGCATTGCCTCTGACACACCCATCCTGATTACCCCAGTCACCGAATCAATCCATCTCAGAGAGGGTCTTCCCCTCCTGCGCTGTCCCTCCACCCTCCCAAGCATGATGTCCCTCTCCAAGGACCCGTCCCTCCTGGCAACATGTCCAAAGTATGTTAGACGAAGCCCCAGAATCCTTGCCTCCAAGGAGTAGCTTGGTTTAACCCTCTCCAAGATAAATCTGTTTGTTTTCCTGGCAGTCCATGGTACATTCAATACTCTTCTCCAGCACCACGGCTCAAAGGCATCAACTCTCCTTCTGTCCTCCCTAGTCATTGTCCAACTCTCTGATGCATAACAAGTGATTGCAAAGACCATGGCCTGTATCAGGCGCACCGTAGTCTCCAGAGAGACACCGTTGCTCCTGAGTACTTTAGAGAGGTCCCTAACAGCAGACTTTTTCACTTTCTCCTTTAAGTTCTTAAATGTTATTTTTCCTAAGCTTTGGTTTAACTAAAGTGTATGTTAGCAGCTGTACATCTTTTAGTAAGCATATACCTTCTGGCTTGCCAAATTTTCATCTTACACATTTTACATTTTTAAATAAATCCCTGCCCATTACACAAAAAACTGATGGAAGGCACCCCTTCCCTTAGGCACCACCACCACTTCCAGAGTTATTTCTGTATCCAGACATCCAGGAGGACATGCAATAGCAGATGGGGCCCACCCATTTCTTTAGGATCAGACAGGATTGGGGCATAGAGCATGTGTGAGCAATGCCCCTAGAAAGAGCCTATTAGGACAGACCAGAAGCCTGGGCAGGTCCTCCAGCAGAGGTAACAGAAGAAAGTCAGTCAGATTGGCTTCCATGCCAGAGAGGTCAGGCAGAAGGACCCTGCTGTAGAAAAGTGGGACCTGAGGCTTTAAAAGGCCTGAATGGGTAGAGTTAGCGTAGAAAAGGGGGTCAATAAGTCCTCAGAGAGACTAGAGTGAAAATGAGGGAAAGCAGGCTGGGCTGCAGGCAGCAGGTCCAGGGCTGCCTCTCTTCCATCTCCAGGATTCATCGAGTTTACTTATGCCCCACAAGGCTGGCTTTCCAAAGAGAAGTAAGTGATCAGAGGAAGATAAGCAGAAATCTTATCCAGGCTGTGAGGAAGAAAAAGCAATAACCCAGGATCATAACTACAGAGAAACTTTCTGTGAACTCAGTCAAACCATCTCCAGAAAGCTGAAGAAGGAATTTATCAGGGCGCTTCTGGTTGGGAGGGAGAAAGCGGGGGACCAATCACACTGAGCTCCACCCCTCACACACCCCCACCCAGAGTCAAGCAGTCTTTACCCCACCTCCTACCCCTGCCCCAGCTACCAGTTGTGCCATGGACCCCAGAACTCCCTTCATCCCACCCTCTGCCTTCGTTCTAGCATCCTGATCCAGAAGTTGGGGTAAAACCCCTTTCTTCAACCAGCCAGAAAGGCTCCAGCTTCCCAAATTTGTAAGCACAAAATCCAAAGGTGCTTGTATCTGGTTTCCTGATTTCCCTGGTCCCCTCAGCTGCTTCTTCTGCCCTCCCCTAATTCCTGACTCAGCTAGACTCAAAAGGCATGTGAGCAAGGGAAGAAAAAGGGTCCCCTCAAAGGAACCAGATGCCTGTCCTCCTGCTAAGAGAGAATAGAGACTAGACAACCCAACATAGAGCCGCAAGGGACTGTCCACAGAGCCAGTGTTACAGGGACACCGGAGTCCCCTCCTTACACAGGGAGTAGGACCCTCAGATACCGAGGTCCATGGGTTCTGGTCCTGGTCTGCCCTCTGAATCATGCATGGTCTAGGAAAGACAAAGAACCTCCCGAGCCAATTTCCTCACTTGCAATGAGGAAGTGAGTGGTGGCCCAGGCAGCTTTGTGGTCTCTATGACCTGTGTGACCCATGATACAACCTCTACAAGGCCAATATTGTACTTGTCAGCTTTTCTGTTTGAAGGCAGGAGAGTATTGCAAAATTAATATGACAGATTATATAACTTATGCTTGGAGATTATCCAAAAACGACTGGAACAGCACATCAGCAGAGAACTACCAGAAGTCCAGGCTGGGTTTAGAAGGGGTTGTGGTACTAGGGATATTGTAGCTGATGTTAGATCGATCTTAGCTGAAAGCAGAGAATACCAGAGGAATGTCTATCTGTGTTTCATTGACTATGCAAAGGCATCTGACTGTGTGGATCATAACAAACTGTGGCTGACTCTGAGAAGAATGGGAATCCCAGAACACTTGATAGTTCTAATGTGAAACCTATACTTTGGTCAGGAGGCAGTCATCCGAACAGAGCACGGGAACACTGCATGGTTCAAAATTGGGAAGGGCCTACGCCAGGGATGCATCCTATCTCCATACCTTTTCAACCTGTATGCAGAACAGATCATCCAGGAGGCTGGGCTCTATGAGGAGAAATGTGGGGTCAAGATTGTTGGAAGATCTGTCAGCAATCTGTGTTATGCAGATGACACAACCCTGCTTGCTGAAACTGAGGAGGACCTGAAGCACCTGCTGCAGAGGGTCAAGGACTTCAGCCTCCAATATGGATTGAGGCTCAATGTCAAGAAGACAAAGATTCTCACCACTGGACCAATTGGCAGCATCAGGATGGATGGTGAAGAGATTGACATTGTTCACAGCTTTAGTTTGCTTGGCTCCACAGTCAACACTCTTGGCACCAGTAGACAGGAAATTAAAAGGCACATTGTCATGGGAAAGTCTGCTGTTAGGGACCTCTCCAAAGTACTGAAGAGCAATGGTGTCTCTCTGGAGACCAAGATGCATCTGATACAGGCCATGGTCTTTGCAATCACTTATTATGCATCAGAGAGTTGGACAATGACCAAGGAGGACAGAAGGAGAATTGATGCCTTTGAGCTGTGGTGCTGGAGAAGAGTATTGAGAGTACCATGGACTGCTAGGAAAACAAACGGATTCATCCTGGAAAGAGTTAAACCGGGTGGCTCCTTGGAGGCAAGGATTCTGAGGCTCCATCTAACATACTTTGGACATATTGTAAGAAGAGACAGGTCCTTGGAGAAGGACATCATGCTTGGGAGGGTGGAGGGACGGCGCAGGAGAGGAAGGCCCTCTATGAGGTGGATTGATTCAGTGACTGGGATAATCGGGATGGGAGTGTCAGAGACAGTGAGATTGGCACAAGACAGAGCAGAGTTTAGGGCTGTTGTGCATAGGGTCACTATGAGTCGCAAGCGACTCAACGGCACATAAGAACAACAACAGCAATGCTTGATGGTCTTGTTTAAAGGGCATTTCAAGACTGACGGCTATGAAAATAGACAGGGAGATCTGGTGGCATAGCCTGCAGGAAGTTGTAGTGCTAACTCCCAGGAGTCTCCTCACAACAGTTCTAATCCACCAGGCACTCACAGGAGAAAAAATGGCAATCCCCTCCCAAGCTATTTACATCCTTGGAAAATTCATGAAAGATCAGTTATTAGTTGGTTCCAACTCCACAGCAATGATTTTAAGTCACTTTTTTATGAAAATAAATGAGTTCTCATGGTTTGATTTTTAATGATTCATGTACAATGGCTGATAGCTTAGCCATATGGTCAGGCAAATGGGTGATGGAAAACTAGACTATTGAGAAGGACATCAGTGTGGGGCATGGTCCTGTAAAGAGCACTGTAGGAATTAGGGGATGCAGTAGAAGTGGACATGTCAATGACCATCAAAAGAACCCTCTGCCAGTATCAGAGGGCAATTGGAATAAGCAGGTAGACCTATGTATGTACTCCCTTGAGGTAGCAAATTGAATGAGTGGACATGAGGGAGCTGCAGCATTAGAGAGATGTGCTATAGCAAACATATTCCTCTTCTGTCTCTGAAGGGGGAAAAAAGCCAACAAAGATTGCTCTGCCTGCCAGCAAGAGAGAGAGAGAGGCTGCAGATGGCTGTGGGATACATTCCAAGGGAAATCCCTGTACATAATTGGCACATAAATTATATTTGACCAATGGCGCCAGTGGCACGAGGTGGCTCAAATGGGTCCTTACAGGAATAGATACTTAATCTGGACTGGACTTCACATATTCTGTATTGATGTAAATACCAAAAACATTACTAAAGGACTGAATGAAAGATACCATACCAGTTTCAATCATCAAGCTTTGTGTCCTCAGAGCAAGGAATATACTTTACAGCCCACGGAGTGCAGCAATAGGCTAAGCAACTCATATTAAATGCACATGCATTGTTATCTAACACTCTCAGAGAAATAACCTGATAGACAATTGGAATGGACAGTTGTAAAAGGAGCAAAGGATAGCCACATCTCACCTCTACTAATTCCATGAAGGGTTACTGCCCCCATCATCAACATCCACAATACAAAACCAGTTCTCACGAGGTCAGACATGTCCCCCAACACTCTAGTATCTCTTTCTACTGATTCCAACACCAGTCTTACTGCTCTACTGGGAAGTAGAAATCTATTGCACTAACAGACAGGGCACATAGAACTATACTCATGATTCTGAGGTTTATTAGAGAAGTCAAAAGGCAATTATTCAGGTTGGTAGCAAGATAATATCAGCAGTCAGAACAGCTGCTGAAACACTCACAAACGCTTCAGCTTTCAGCCTTACGATTTAGGCCACTGTTATAAAGCTCTTAGTACTGTCAATTATGGTTCACTCCCTAGTTCTCCAACAAACTTGAGCAAAGGCTTCTAGCTCTGGGTCCGTGGGATAGCAGTCCCACAGGTCAGCTCTGTCTTACGCCAAGTCTCTGGTTCTCTGCTATGGCTGCTGCTGCTGTTTCTATCAGCTGCAGTCTGAGTGGCACAGGAATCTCTGTCTCTGAAGGATGTGCACTCTGCATTCTCAACTTCTTTGCTGTTGGTAAGATTCCCAAAATCTGCTGCTGAGTCTTCTCAATCTAGTGGTCAGATTAGTCAGTCCCCTTGTGGATAGGCTAACACACCCTATTTGTATATTCCAGCTCATTCATATGGCAAAGTCATTGTTAATGGCTTGGAAAATCATTTTGAACAACAAACCCTTAACACCACAGCAATTGAAATTTGTTACCTAAAACGGGGAAAGGGATATGAAGGGCTGGTTCACACACCTTCAAGAGTACATGCTCACACTCATGAGAGGGGCTAAAGGGGTTCATCTGCACGGATGCTTACATTTCTCCAGGATATCTGGAGAAGAAGAGATAGGGGAAGATACTGGTGCTACTATACAATTGTTCCCCACATCACATGAAATTTTTTTTTTCTTCTTATCTGATGCTACAGTTTCAGATCCAGAGATTCAGGAAAGCAGGAGTGATTCCTGAACAAACAATTGTAACAGTATCCGTGACGTAAAGGATTTATTGTTCAAAATGGTTTCCCTAGCCATTTGACTTTGACTTTGCCATGTGGATAGGCAGGAATATGCAAATAGGGAGGGTTAGACTATCCACAAGGGGATTGACTAGTGTCACCATTAAAATGAGCAGTTCCAACCACAGAAGAAGAATCTCACCACCATCAAAGAAGAAGCAAGAAAATGTAACATATCCTTTGAGACCAGAGATTCTCGTGGCAGCCAGAGTAAGGTGTACAGAGCAATAGCTATAGCAGCCACAGTAGAGAACCAGAGATCTGACATAAGATGGAGCAGGCCTTGGGACTTCTACATAATTGAACCAGACCCAAGAGCCTTTTACCCAAGTTTCTTGGAGGATTGTTTAGGGGAGAGCCATAATTGACAGCACCAAGAGCTTTGTCACACTGGCCTAAAGCTGCAAGGCTCAATGTTGAGGCACCTATGAGCACATTTTGGAAGCTGTCCTGACAGTATTCTTCCAGAATTATACCTATTATCATTCTCTGTAGTCTGTGAGCTTTGCATTTTGAAACCAGTAAAGCAGTAAGATTGGTTTTGAGATGAGTAGAAAGATATGTGGGAGCGTTGGAGACATGTCTGACCTCATTGGTTTTATGTTGTCGATGCTGTTAACAGGGACAGTTGCCCTTTGTGAAGTTGTTAAAGAACAGATGTAGCTCTCTCCAGGAGGCCTTTGCTTTTTTTACAATATCCTTAAAATTGTATACAAGAATTCCAAGGGTCTGATGGAATGGATTGTATTTTCACCCCATTTTGCAAAAATTGGGTTAATGGTGAATACAGCTGTCCTGCTCAGTGGCCAAGATAGACCACTGGTGTTGTACCTATGTAACCTTACCCAACATGATTGAAATTGAACTTAAAAATGAAGCACTTGTCAGGCTGATCTTGCTACCTGTAATTTGGACTGGAACAGTAGCTGAACATGATGTCGCCTCCTAAGCTGGAATGTTTGGGTAAAAATAAATGACAAATGAAAGGAAAGAGAAATAATAGCCAAAGGTAAAGGAATGAATAAATGGGTCATGCAGCAAGGAAAAGCTAACATTATATTAATACTTTGAGAGAAACTCAGAGCAAGGAAATCACTTTTTCCAACTAAAGGTCAGAGACCAGAAAACTGAAGCCAAGATATACTTAATGATTTGAGATTAAATATATTAAATTGAATGCATCATCTATTAAATAACATCTATTAAATGTTTTTATTTTTATGTACTTGATGGATACTTTTGTTTCTTCTACATTGTAGTTAAGATATGCTGTAAAAACTTACACTGAATGTTAGAATGTCAAGATATATTGTAAAAATTAATGTGGAGGGCATTTAATGGTTAGATATATTATAAAAGGGAAGGGTATACACCAGGGATATATCCTATCTCCATATGTCTTGAATCTATATGTAGAACAGATCATCTGGGAGGCTGGGTTCTGTGAGGAGGAGTGTGAAATCAAGATTAGAGGAAGACTTATCTACAACCTGTGGTACATAGATGATACAATCTTGCATGCTGCAGAAGGTCCAGGAATTCAGCCATCAATATGGATTGAAGCTCAACATCAAGAAAACAAAGGTTCGCACTACTGGGCTGATTGACAGTATCATGACAGATGATGAGATTGAGATTGTTAACAGCTTCTACTTGCTTGCCTCCACAATCACCATTCTTGGTACAGCAGCCAGGAAATAAAAAGACGTATTGCATTGGGAAAATCTGCTATCAGGGACTCCTCCAGAGTACTGACGTATGGGAAGTCAAATTTCATACTAAGTATTTGCAATAAACTGAATGCTACTTCAGTTTATGCGGGAGGCTGGAATTCACCCTGAAGCACTAAAGCAATCTTTATGTTTACAGGGGTAGACACTAAGGCAATCCTTAAGCGTTTACAGGATTCTTGTGTTGTATTTGCTAACCCCTCCCTCCTGAGTCAAGCAGAAGGTTTTCAATAGAAAGAGCTTAGATTCCTTTGCATTGAATTCTCTCGGTGATTTGCTCCCTTGCAAATTTCAATAAATACACAGGGAAGCTTCAGTTCGCTTGAGCTGTTCAAGAAATGTTTGCCTCCTGCTTAACCTGTTTTCTCTTACATTCTTGGTATTCTGTCTAGTTATTAATACTTATTAATATATTTTAGCCTCAGTCTGCAACACTGAAGAGCAACGAGGTCAGTCATGAGACTAAGATGTGCCTGATCTAGGCCATAGTCTTCACAATTACTTACAATGCATCAGAAAGCTGAACAGTGACTAAGGATGACAGAAAGAAAATTGATGCCTTTGAGACGTGGTGCTGGAGAAGAGTATTGAATATACCATGGACTGCTAGGATAGAACAAACAAGTTTGACCTAGAGAAGGTGAAACCAGACTGCTCCTTTGAGGCTTCATCTGACATACTTTGGGCATATTGCAAGGAGGGACCAGTCCTTGGAGAGGGACATCATGCTTGAAAGGGTGGAGGGACAATGCAAGAGAGGAAGACCTTCAATGAGATAGACTGATTCAGTGACTAGGGTAATAAGGGTAGAGTTTTAGAGACAATAAGGTGGGCACAGGATAAAGCAGGTTTCAGGGCTATTGTACATACAGTCACTATGAGTCACAAGTAACTCAATGGCACACAACAGCCACATAACACAACATATAAAAATGGATACTGAATATTACCATGTCAAGATACATTGTACTTATCAAAGAGAGGAAAGCAACCTAGATACCCATCAACAAATGAATGGCTAGAGAAGCTGTGGTATATTCACATAATGGAATACTATGCAGCACCAAAAACCAAGGAACTCATAAATTATTATAAAAATGGATGAGCCTGGAAGACATTATGCTGAGTGAAATATCTCAGTCACAAAAGGACAAATACTGCATAATGCCACTGTTATAAAACAGGACTGACATGAGGTTTGGAGGGAAACTAAGAAAAGAAAGGATAAATAAAGAACACTACACTGAAACAGATAAGGGAAAGAACTCTTTAAAGGAATATGTAATTAGGTATTATCTGCATGACAATAATCCAGAACAAGAGGTGCATTGCAAATTGGACTGGGGAATGAGGGAAGGAGGAAAATGTGCAACAATGAATGAATGAAAATCCAAGTTTTCTGTAAACTTTATCAAAATATATTTTAAAAAAATGGAAGGCATATGGCACTTTCTCAAATGTTGCAAACAGAAATACCATTTGACCCAGCAATTCCACTAGTGGAAACCATAACTGCCACCCAAGCAGATATATGCACACCCATGTTTGTCACAGCTTTGTTCACAATAGCAAAGAGCTGGAAACAACCTAAGTGCCCATCAACAAATAAACGGATAGATAAGCTGTGGTATATTCACACAATGGAATACCATGCTGCATTGAAAAACTCATGAAGAAACTCATGAAATATTATTCAAAATGAGTGACCCTGGAGGACGTTATGCTGAGTGAAATATCTCTGTCACAAAAGGACAAACCTTGCAGAGTGCCACTGCTATAAAACAGGACTGACCTCAGGGTTGGGGAGAGACTGAGAAATATGGGATAAATAATGTGTTCTGCATCAAAACAGATGAGGAAGAAAACTGTTTAGAAGAGATATGTGATTAGGTATTATTGTCATGACAGGTGTCCAGAACAAAGGCTGCATAGTGGAGTGGACTTTCAGGGAGGGATTGTATAACAATGAAAGAATTTTTCTTTTACTTCTCAAAGAAAAGAGTGAACATGGGGAGAGGTGGGCTGGAAGAAAAGTGCAACAGTGAATGAATGGAAATCCAAAGTCTGTAAATTTTCATTAAAATTAATAAA
>NW_006400002.1:3154539-3201412 GCF_000299155.1 Elephantulus edwardii
ATACACTGAATGTTACAATGTCAAGATATATTATAAAAATGAATATGAAGGACATGTACTCTTAAGACAATTTATGAAAATTATTATATTTGTGTTGATTTCGTATTAAAATATATTATAAAAGTTCTTAAGGTATTTGTTTCTTTACTGGATATAGAAAAAAGGAATACTAGATGTTATAATGATGGGATATATTATAGATTCTAGAAAGAATGTGAGCCTATCTTCAGCTAATTATTAACTGGATATTAAAAAAGGGAAAATTTGTCCTAAAGAAATTCTTGCAGTAAGTAGTAGATTTGGTAAAAAGTATAAGTCAAAGCCTGGAAAAGACTAAGTCTCACTCAGTGGTCTGAAGATATTTGCATCTGAGTGAAATTTGGAGACAGACTTTTCATTGAAGAGATTTACATTTGAAAGAAAGATAAATATGAAAAGTAAAATATTGACTTTTAAAAATTGAAGCAAGTCTTTTGGCTTTCAATGCACTAAGACAAGGAAAAGTTGGTACCCATCAGAGCCACTTCTCAGGACTTCATATTAAAAAGAGCTAGCAAGTATGCTCACTTGTGGTGACCACCTCAGTCAACTGAAATGATTAACTGTTTATTTTGTGATGAAGTACTTATTATGTTAAGGAGGTAGGATTACGGTGGGATACAAGTACCACCTTACCATTGTCATTGTTGTTCTTGTTGTTGTTATTGTTATTCTTGTTGTTGTTATGTGCCTTTGAGTTGAGTATGACTCATATCAACCCTATGAATAGTTGACATAAATCTTGGCCTATCCTGTACTATCCTCCTGATCATCATCTCTAACACACTAGAGTCCATTGCTGAAGTCATTGTGTCAAGCCATCTCATCGAGCATCTTACGCCCATTCGCTGGCCTTCCATCTTTCCAAGAATGATGTCCCTCTGCAAAGAAGAGTTACACTTAGCTAGAAGTCCAAAGCATGAAAGACAAAATTTCACCATCTTCGCTTCCAAGGACTTCTCTGATTATACTTTTTGCAAGACCTACCTCTTTGTTCTTTTGGCAGTCCATGGGATGTTCAGTACTCTTCTCCAACACCACAACTCAAAGGTATCAATTCTTCTTCTTCTGTCATCCATGCTCGTTATCCAGTTCTCTGATGCGTAGTAGATGATTGAGAAGACCATGACCTGAATGAGGCACATCTTAGCCTTCAAACTGACATCAGTGCTCTTCAGAATTTTTTAAGAGATCCCTGACTTGCCCAATGCAATATGTCTGCTGGTACTAAGGGTGTCAATTCTTAATCAATTGTTAAATCATTGACAGCTATAATCCTTTCTCCATCTATCATAATGTTGATTGTTGATCTTCCAGGACCTATTTTCTTTATGTTAATATATAATCCATACTGAAAGCTGTAGTCCTTGATCTTCTGCAGCAAGCCTTTTACATCCTCTTCACTTTCAGCAAGCAAAGTTGTGACATCTGCATAATGCAGGCTGTTGATGAGTCTCCCTTCAGTCCTGACACTCCATCTTACAAGAAGCCTATATAAACTCATGGGAGTTCAATACTAGATTTTTTTTTACTCTTACACAGCATCCAGCTGGGCCTGGACCATCCTCCCCAGTCTGCAACACCAGCCTGCATCATTCACAGTCACATAACTCATTTCCCTAATGGGTTTGAGTCTTTTCCAGCCAACCACCAAAACCTACGAATATAGAGGAATTGGGGAACTGAGCTAAGGAGGAATAGTTAATGTTAGAAATCATGGAATGGTACAGCAGATCAAACATTTGGGACACTGTTGGCCTCTTATTGTAACTAGTCTGATCTTATTGTTATTGTCTACCATACCATCAAGTCAGAACAAACCCATAGATGACCCTTCACTGGGTTTTCACATGCAATCAATCACATGGGAGGAAATTGTCCACTTTTAGCCTGTGGAGCAAGGTGGCTCTGAACTGTGTGCCTTTGCACTGATAACACAATTCCTTACCACTAGGACACCAGAGAAATCATCAATGCAGTGTCTGTGAAGTATTTTACCTTGAAGGTTCTAAAATTGAATGGTATCCTTCTCTACAATCTTCTGATCTTTCTACTTCTCCATTCTCGAAGGCTTTCCACATCTGAAATGGATCAATGCAACTATCTTAAGTCATATCCACTCACCATCTCCTGAAGATGAAACATTGAGTCAAGCACAATGGGATCTGCTTGACTCAGAGATGGTCCTTCCCTGGAGCGCCCCTCTCCAGGAGCTCAGCGTGGCGGGGTCACTACAGCCACAGCATGGGTGTGGGTATGAGGAGCCAACTGGGTTCAAGGGTTTGAAAGTCTAGACCCCACATCACGACTAGTCATCCATCACACGTAGTCAATTGGTTTGAGAGAAATCCGGTCTCTTGGATTACAAATTAGATTATTTGAGGCATTTAACCTAGAGTTTATGTTCTTTTACCCTTTCTCATTAAGAGAACTGTTTTCTAGGCTAATTATTATTATCTTCTGGTTCTGGTCCAAGCTAAGCACTGTGGAGATGACAAAAGAACTAAGATGACCATGAAGGTCAATATAGATAGAGTCTTGTATGATACTATCAGGTTTAAGGAGGCTTTTTAATTTTTAAAACATTATCCTGTTATGATCTGCCAGACCATACCTGAGTTATATGACCTTGTCATAGAGAAGGAGATCAGGTGAATCGGTGCTCAGTGAGATTGGGCTCCATGATGAGACGGATTAATACACTATCTAGGACAATGGGGTTAGGTATATCAGACTCAGTGAGACTGGCTCAGGACCAGGCAGGCTTCAGAGCTACATAGGGTCACTGAGTCGCAGGTGACTTGATGGCACATAACAACAACAACATCAGGCTGACATGCTTGGACTCCCTCTTGTAACTACAATAATTAAGGCTAGACCCAGCCCAGCTTTGCAAGTCCAACTTCCTCTGTTAAGGTTAATCCAGATTTTCTGACTCTTTCCCTGGATTCCAGGCCTGTTGCCGCTTCCCCAGGCATGTTCAGAACCCATTTTCCTAGCAAGATCACATTTTGCATGCAAACTTTGAGGCACTGGTCATGAACTAGGAACCTCCTGGTGCAAAAGGAGAAAGTTTGCTCCATTGGGAGTGTAATGTTCTCTTGTAAGAGTGGGAAGGGGGACAATGAAGTAGAAAAAGTCCAAGACTAGGTAAAGGAAGCAGGTGGGTTTCAACGCTGTCCTAGGACAAGCTCAGTAAGCAGGGGAAGATGTCTCTGTGCATCTCATTATCCTCTAGATAAATGCTGATAATAGAATCTATTTGTAGTCCAGTCCAGATACTTTTCTAATCCTATGTTTAATCCCTCACAGATATAAATCATCCAGCAGTAGAGAGTCTTCATTTGTGGGGATTTTTATTAGGATAGAGACTTTGAGTAACAAAATATATGGATTATTAGTTTCTTGAACAGGGCCACAAACCTCATCTCTAGTCTTCTCTTTCCATCCTCAGGACCTGAAGAGGATTTCTGCTTGTATTAAGGCCAGCAGGTTCTTCCCATGGCCTTTCTTGGGGAAGGAGGCCATGTGGGGCAGTAAGCAGAAAGGGAAGAGACCCAGCCCTGGGCCTGCTGCCTGGAGAACACATGGAAGGAGAAGTGATTTTTAAAAAGGAGGGAAAATGTACTAGAGATCAGGTGACACTATGATGAAAGACAAAGAACAAACATATTCAATGACATGCAAACAGTTATATAGCTAGAGCAGAGTTCATCAAATATTCCTTCTAAAACTTAAGACAGTAAAAGTTGCCACAATGAATGAATGGAAATCCATGTTCTCTATAAACTTTCATTAAAATCTCTATTAAAAAAAAATACAGACTTTACAGGTCACATGGTTTTTGTCAACCACTCAGCCCTGCCTTGTGGGAGAACAGCCACAGTCAAATCCTATAAAAGAATGGCAGAGCTATGTTCTAAGAGAACTTTTTACATAAAGAGGTGACTGTAGTTGGCTAATATGTTGGTGGTGGTGTTAGGTTAAGTGTTAATTGAGTCAAGTATTACTTAAAACAACCCTGTGAACAACAGATCTGAACCCTGTCCTGTGTCGTCCTTACACTCTATGACACACTAAGCTCCTTGCTGCAGTTACTGTGTCAGTCCATCTTTTTGAAGACCGTTCTCTCTTCTTCAACCCTACACCTTTCCACAGATCATCAGGGAGGCTGGGCTTTATGAGGAGGAAAGTGGTATCAGGATTGGAGGAAGACTCATCAACAAGCTGCATTATGCAAATGACAGAACCGTGCTTGCTGAAACTGAGAAGGACCTGAAACACTTGCTGTAGAAGGTCAAGGACTGCAGCCTTCAATATGAATTGAAGCTCAACATCAAGAAAATAAAGATTCTCACCACTGAGCCAGGTGGCAGCATCATGATAGAGGGTGAACGGTTTGAGATTGTTAACAGCTCTAGTTTGCCCGTCTCCACAATCAACATTCTTGGTAACAGCAACCTGGGAATCAAAAGACAAACTACACTGGGGAAAGTCTGCTGTCAGGGAACTCTCCAGAGTACTGAAGAACAATGATGTCAGTCTTGAGACAAAGGTGCACCTGATCTAGGCCATGGTTCTCGCTATTACATGCTATGCATCAGAAGGCTGGACTATGACTAGGGATGACAGAAGGAGAAGTGATGCCTTTCAGCTGGAGAGTAGTATTGAATATACCATGGACTGCTAAGAGAACAAAGAGGTTCATTCTGGAGAGAGTGAAATCAGGCTGCTCCTTGGAGGCAAGGATTCTAAAACTCCATCTGACAAACCTTGGGCATGTTGCAAGGAGGGACCAGTCCTTGGGAGAGGGGCATGATGCTTGCCGGGGAGGGACAGCACAGGAGAGAAAGACCCTTGGTGAGATGGATTCATTCAGTTAGTGGGGTAATGGGGGTAAGTGTGTCAGAGACAATAAGATTAGGTCAAGATAGAGCAGGGTTCAGAGCTGCTGTACATAGAGTCGCTATGAGTCGCTGGTGCCTTGATGGCACATAACAACAATAACAACAACGCTTATCCAAGCATGTTGTCTCTCTCCACGGAATAGTTTCTTCTAGCAAATTGCCTTATCATTTTTGCCTCAATACCAGGCTGGGTATCTTGGTTTTTCCTTATAGAGTTAAAGAAATAACATGATGAGCTGTTAGTGGACTCTCCTTGCCTCAAGGTCCAACTCTGCCATTGCTGAGAGCAGGCCACATTGCATCTGCCAGTCGTGCCAAAGGTAGGATGAGCTTCGGTACCCTTGCTTCAAGGTCACCAACTCCTGCCGTCAATTGCAGCAGGCCAGGAAGAAGGCCCTGGCTGAACGAAGAGAAACAGGGGGTCCCCTGTAAAAGTGTCTCATCTGCAAATATGGACTGATTTACTGACTGCAAGAATTGATAAAGAGTAAATAGACTATCAGCCAAAAGAAGATTTGTTAGCACTGTAGAAACCACTATCTGTGAAATGGAGATTCCAAAAGAAGTTTTGTCAGTCCTGACAAAGAATGTGCACTGTAAAATCTGTAATACGAGGCCATCCTTATCAGCCTCTGGTGAGATTGGCAGCAAGTTCAAGCAACGGACACACGGAAATAGGACAGACTGTGCTCCAGTCGGAGCAAGCTGGTATGATTCCAGCTACTGATTCGAGCTACTCTAGCCCATATAATTGCCCTGTCAAGAAACCAGATGGAACTTGGAGGATGACTGTTGACTGCCATGGTTTTCACACTGCAATGCCCTCTACAGTGGATTTAATGGATCCATTGACTGTTTGAGGGACAATGGCCTTCTGTCATCCTATAATATACCGTGGGATGGTGGCACAAGACGTAGGAACTTACTCCCATCCTCCTACTATGATACTGGTTTATTACATTGATATTATGCTAACCTGTGATTCTCTTTCAGATTTAGAAGCAGTTGTTCTGATTTGAAACACAGGAAACATGAGGATAGGCACTCAATACCTACAAGGTCCAAGGTCTTGGTTTATCTGTCAAATCCTTGGGAGTTGTCTGGTCAGGTAAGACCAATGTTATCCCAGAAGCTATGACAGATAAAGTGTGAGCTTACCCTAAATTTACTACAGTTAAGTAGTTAGAGGCTTTTGCAGGTTTGCTGGGGTGTATTCATATCCCACCTGGCTCAAATACTAAAACCTCTGCAGGTTTTAAGGAAGAAGAATACAACCTGGGGAGATAAGGCACAATCTGCATTTCATACTGCAAGGCCAGTAGCTCAACCACAGACCCTGCAAGTGGGAGATCCAACTTTGCCTTCAAGTTGGATGTATCAACCGCTAGCGAAGGCTAGTGAGGACTGTGGTAGACCATCAAGTGACAGAGTGTCTCCATAGGATTTTGGTCTCAATTATGGAAAGAAGACTACTGTAGGCAGCAGGTCACAGTGTGTCCCCAAGGAATTTTCTCTCATACTGTGCAAAGGGGTCAGAAGTCATAAACCCCTTGAACAGCAACCAGCTGCTGTTTGTGTGGTCTTATACGCAAGTGGAGCAATTACTGAAATGTATAAGGTCCAGGTCAGATCTAAGTACCTTATAATAGGATGGAGTAAATCTTAGGCTACCACTCCCGAGACGGGAGTACTTAAGTGCCCACTTTAGCAGACTTGGGTGGGGTGTTTGGAACAGAGAAATTAGTTGACTAGTGGTCTCCTTTCTCGGGAGCTGAAACAGGTTGTTGCTGAGTGCTATCAAGTCAGAAGTGGTTCAGTTATGAGCCAATTCTGACTCAACTGCACATAACAGCAAGTATTAATGACCTTATATTTGTCTTTTTATGTCTTCCTTTATCTCATTTAACAATTATTTCAAGGTTTGTTCAGACTATCATATGGTAAAAAATATCATATGGTTTAAAAATATTGCAATGTATACACCACATTTTGTTTATCAATATATCTGCTAATAGAGACTTGGATTGGTTCCACCCTTTGGCTATTGTAAATAACACTGTCATGAACCTTTGTGTACAAATCTACTTGAATTTTTGCTGCCAATTGTAAGGAACATATACGTAGGATTGGGATTCCAGGCTCACATGGGGATTCCTGGCTCCGGCATCATGGTCCACGGGGATTGCATTGCTAACCTAAAGGCCAGTTTTCTCTGGTGGTTGATACCCACCAGTGTCTCTTCTAGAGAAAGATGGGCAGTCTCTTCCTATTAATGGTTTATAATCTCAGAAACCCGATGACAGGTTGCTATGAGTCAGAAACAACCTGACAGCAAGGAACAACAACATGGAATTGAGTAGATGGTCAGAAGAAGAAACACATCTGTTTGGAGGAAGTGCAGTCAGAATGCTCCATGGAGGTGAAGGGAGTGGAACTTCGGCTCACACACTGTGGGCATGTTGTCAGGAGGGGCTGATTCCTGCAGAAGAACAGCATGCTAGGAAAGGTAAAGGGTCAGTGAAAAGCAGGGAGACCCTCAATGAGATGGGTGAGCACTGGCCACCACCATGGGCTCCAGCACAGCAGGGAACATTCAGTCAGCAGCCCCATGCTTGACTATAAGGATTGTGCTTTCTCCAACTATCGAGGATTTCAGTGAGGGCTGTGTCTGCTGTAACCACAGAACAGGCAAATATGCTCAAGAGAGAAAGAGTTCTGCTCAGGAACCGGAATGCAAATCTCCCCAGTGTGGATTGTTCCCCAAGGACCTGTGACATGAACAAGGATCAATTTCTCTTTTTATAAGCTGTGGTTTTCAAGAGTCTTTCAGCTTAATCATTTCTCTATGGATGGAGAATATTCAGCATGGAATGTGTGATGTACAATGGTGATGAGAGAAAAATACAGATGACACCGTAACAGCAGTCATGCCTGCAGACAGCTAACCCTCCCCATCCAGGAGACACAAGCTCCATGCACCCCACTGCATGTTTCAGAACTTTCACTCCTTTTAAAACTTAAAAATATTGTAGTGTAAATACCATCTTTGGACTCTGCATTTGCTGATATATGAGCACCGAGGAGGGTCCCAAGGAGCCCAGGTCCTACGACCTCTGCTAGATCCTGCACACATCACACTCAACTTTGTTGACAGTCTTCACTTGAAGGATATGCATGTGCTACGTCTAACCCAGGTTCTAAAATATATGCTTTTATCTTTTACAATATAAATGACCACAATGTTCACAAACTGTTTTCATTTACAGCTGTCTTCATTTATTAGATCCTCCATCACTTGTCAGCCTTTTTGTTCTTTTTCTATTGAAAATGGGCCTTTAAACCACAAATCTAAAATTTTACTTTAACATAGTAATGCCTTTGAAATGTCAGCTTTTAACTCCATCAACAATAGTCATTAATGTATGCAAAACAAAGGACTTTTATTGGATCACAGAGAAAGATTCAATGAATCTGGTTAGCAGTTCACAGAGGAAGTTGATCTGGCAAAACTGGGCAGGATCAGATTCTACTTTTTCTACCTGCAGGACAGAGTCCAAGATTCTCAGCCTAATTAAGAAAATCAATCTCATTGTGCCTCAACTCACCTCATCTCTAGTTAAAGTAATCAGGTGTGATGCCTCGGATTTATTGGTCAAAATGTTCTCCCTGTGAATAGACATTGACATTGACATTGACTTTGATTTCACCATAAAGATGAGTGGGATTCTGTGAAAAGGATATGTTAGTCTATTCACAAGGGATTGGCTAGTCTTGCCATAAAATCGAGCAAATTCTGCATCAGGAATTCGAGATTGTCACCAGCAAAGATGTAGCCATGCAGCAAGTGTCTTTTGGGCCGGAGATTCTTGCTCCAGGAAGACCTACAGCAACAGCAGCAGGGGCCACAGTAGAGAACCAGAGGCCCAACATGTGGAAGACCAAGCTTGGGACTGCTATCCCACAGAACCAAAGCTAAGACCTTTGCCCAAGTGTATTGGGAAAGCCATAATTGATAGGACAAAGAGCTTTGTAGCACTGGTATAAAGCCCTAAGGCTGAAAGCTGAGATGCCTGTGAGCACATTTCTGAAGTTATCCTGACTGAGTGTAGTTTGTTGCCAACTTGAATTGTAGCTGGGCGTACACCAGGGATGTGTCCTGTCACCATACCTTTGCAACCTGTATGCAGAACAGATTATTTGGGAGGCTGGACTCTATGAGGAGAAATGTGGGGTCAAGATTGGTGGAAGATCTATCAACAATCTGTGTTATGCAGATGGCACAACCCTGCTTGCTGAAACTGAGGAGGACCTGAAGCGTTTGCTGCAGAGGGTCGAGGACTTCAGCCTCCAGTATGGATTGAGGCTCAATGTCAAGAAGACAAAGATTCTCACCACTGGACCAATTGGCAGCATCAGGATGGATGGTGAAGTGATTGAGATTGTTCACAGCTTTAGTTTGCTTGGCTCCACAGTCAACACTCTTGGCACCAGTAGTCAGGAAATTAAAAGGCGCATTGCCATGGGAAAGTCTCCTGTTAGGGTCCTCTTCAAAGTACTGAAGAGCAATGGTGTCTCTCTGGAGACTAAGGTGAGTCTGATACAGGCCATGGTCTTTTCTATCACTTGTTATACATCAGAAAGTTGGACAATGATTAAGGAGGATAGAAGGAGAATTGATGCCTTTGAGCTGTGGTGCTGGAGAAGAGTATTGAGGGTACCATGGACTGCTAGGAAAACAAACAGATTCATCCTTGAGAGGGTTAAACGGGGCTTCCCAGAGGCAAGGATTCTGAGGCTCCATCTAACATAGTTTGGACATGTTGTAAGGAGAGACTGGTCCTTGGAGAGGGACATCATGCTTGGTAGGGTGGAGGGACAGTGCAGGAGGGGAAGACCCTCTATGAGGTGGATTGATTCAGTGACTGGGGTAATTGGGATGGGAGTGTCAGAGACAGTGCGAATGGCACAGGACAGAGCAGAGTTTAGGGCTGTTGTACATAGGGTCGCTATGAGTCGCAAGAAACTCGACGGCATATAACAACAACAACAACAGTATGGTTTGTGTGGTCTGTAAGCTATCACAATGGATTTCAGACCCAGTAGAACAGTAAGGGTGGTGTTAGGATGAGTAAAAAGAAGTATGAGAAATCAAAAGACATCTTGCAGCAGGCAAATCTGATGGCAAGGGTCCCTTGGAAGTGACAAAGAGCAAGGATGTTAGTTTAAATACTATGATGTGCTTGACCCAAGACACGGCCTTTGGAATTGCTTCACATGCATGTAAAAGTTAAGAAAGGGAATAAGGAAGACAAAAGCAGGATTGATCCTTTGAATTGTGGTGTGATGAAGACTGTTGGATATACCGTTGGCTGCCAAAACAACAAACACATCTGGATATTGGAAGAAGTATCTGGCTTTTCAAAGAAATCCGGTACTTGAAGAAGTACAGCCAGAGCACTCCTTAGATGCTAAATTTGTGAGACTCAGTCGACGAACTTTGGGCAAGTTGTCAGTAGGGGCTAATCTTTAGAAAAAGACATTGTGCTGGGTAAAGTGGAAGGTCACTGAAAAAGAGGAAAATCTTCAATGAAAATGATGCCACAGTGACAATGGGCTTGGGCATGGAGCAGAGGGTGAGGATGGTGCAGGAGAAGACAAGGTTTAGATCAGATATTCATAAAGTTACCATGAGTCTCAGTCAACTTAGCTGTACCTAATACAATAAAACTGGGAGAGAACAGGTTTCTGTTGAAGTCATCCACCAGTGACATTTCTGTTAAAGCAGCTCCAGATTTACTAAGATAGTGACCTTGAGCAAATTTCCTTACCCTTTCAACCTCACTTCCCTCTTCTGTCAAATGGGTGCATTAGTAGTATCTACTTCATAGAAAATGTTATGACCATTAAATCTGGCACCATGTATTAAAATGCTTATTATGGATCCTGGTATAAAGCAAACCTCCCCATAAATGTAGTTATACAGTTTCATTTCAACAGTAGGAAAGTATCATGAAGAAGAAGGGAAAAGAAGCATCCAAGAAGAAGAGAGATCAGGCATCTCACCTCAAAGTGGGCCACGAATTCCTTCAGGTTCAGGAAAGAATCCAGGTTCTTAGGTTCATAGATCCGGAAGATGTCAAGGATGTCATAAGCAAAGACGTCCACAAAGTGAGCTGCAGAAAGCCAGGAGGAGTGGGTGAGAAACCCCATCATCTGGGACAAATAACAGCTCCATGTTCCTCCACTCCTTCCAGCTTTACCTTTCTCCCTGTAAACCACAGCAGATTCCCCAGGAACTCTGAGCAGGGCCTTATCTTCTGAGGTAGCTCCTACAGGTACTGTGACTCCAGCTTCTCCTAGAGAAAAAAACAACTGTTCTCATCATCAGACTCCACACCCTGGACAGAAAGGCAGCTCTCCCACTGTTAAAGTGTCCCAGCCAACTACACGTTTATTCCTAGATGTCCTCTAGCCCAGTGTCCTGGCTTCCATTTTATCCAACAAAAATCTTTTCAGAGCCCTATTATGTATCAACTCCATCTCTCAGAGGCGCAAGAAGGCAGAGAAAAAAAACAATGACTGAATAGATATAGGAGTCTGTAAGCTATAAGCCTTTGACTGAATGCACAATTTAAGTAGTTTCCTAAAACAGGAGAATTTCAGATGATGAAAGGAAGGAGGGAGAAGGAGGCATTCCTTAAGGAACCGAGACAATGGTAACACTGTGTGGCTAACAATCAGAACACATGAGACCCCTTTCAGCATCAAGGGATAGATATTAGGAAGACAAATTAGATACTTTGTTCAGAAAATTAATTTCTGTACTGGTGTGCCCAGATTAAATTTTACCCTAAGACTGGGAATCCTTTAGAACCAGAAGACAAATAGAAACCCTTTCCTAGATCTTTTCAACCTGGATCTGAATGTCAGTCTCCTATATTAAACTAGCATTAATACTAAAAGGAGATTGATTCTGAGTGTTCATTTGACTTAGGGTTTTGAGGCCACTTTAGATACAGTAAAGTGCATCCCTGGGAGAATTCATAGCTCGAAGGAGTTCGAATATCACACAGGAACATGTGGATGGGAATGTAAGAGTCCTGACTCCCAACCCAAACCCTGCCCTGGCCCAGCCCGCCACAGACTCACACAGTCAGAGCTGTAGCGCATTCTTGCCAGTTCCAAGTTGTCATCTGTTGTCTGATAAATCAAAATTCCTTCACAGATCTTTCCCTCTTCTGTCACCCCACCTGAGGCCAAGCATGTCAGACACTCACCCTCAGCATCCTCCCCCGGCCACATCCAGGAAATGGTCACCTAGTGCCCACCCCACTCCCATAGGTTGTACTTGTGGACAAAGTAGTGCAGGATGGCGTTGCTCTGAGAGATCTTGTGAGGCCCATCCATTAAGCAGGGCATCTTCAGGGAAGCCAGACAGGGCTGTTACACTCTCAGCATCCTCAGCACACCCTCCCCTGAGCAAGGGCAAAGCTGAGACCTGGCACACTCAGGGCCTGGCCCCAGCTAGACATGAAATAAATATCTACTCAGAAACACAGAACACCACGGAAAGACAGGGAAAGAAGCAGGCATGAGAGAGGTGGAGCAGAAGGCTCCTGATCCTAGCCTCCAGGCTGGGAAGAGCAGATGGAGGGAGAGACCCCTGTCACGGCCCCCACGCCCTGCACCTACACTGGGGTAGTCCAGGCCCAGCTTAGATTTTTCATTCAGCCACTGGCTTCTGTCACACTCAGGAGCTAAGGCGGAAAAGATGAAATGAGAATCAAGTTTTCATGGTCCAAGTCCAGTTCCATAGGTATCATTACAACAGTCAGCACACAAGCCGCTGCGACAAGTGCTTCTGGAATTTCACAGAATCACTGAGTCTCACACTCCCAAGAGTAAAGTTTGCCTATGGTTTAGTCATACAATAAAATATTATCTCACTTCAATTGCTGATAAAATCTGGGCAACAATCCCTCCTAGCATCTTGAACTGGCATGCAAGGGCTTGCAGAGGCAAAAGGGTCTCAAGAAGGAGCTGTCCCCAAATCCAGCGGGTGGAGGCCCTGTATAGGTGGGTGACCAGTGGCCAGGGCAGCATTAGTTGTCAGAGGGATTAACACCAAGATATCTTTTTCAAGTAGCTTGATCCCATGTATTCCAAGAGCAGGTGGATGGAAGGAGAAAGCTTAGAGAGACAGTATGGGTCAAAGATGGAGGAATCCTGAAATCCATCCAGAATTTGACCTTGAGTCTATCCCACTTAAATTTCATAACCATCTCAGGATTAGGTTTGAGGACTTAAACACTAATGAGTGAAAACCAGATGAGCTGTGGGAGCATATCAAGAATACCATCCAGGAAGAATGCAAAAGGTCATTATAAAGACAGAGGAGGAAGAAAAGACCAAGAGGGATGTCAGACGAGACTCTGAATATTGCACTAAAGTGCAGGGAAGCCAAAGCAAAGCAAAGCCAAGGCATTTAGGAGCTGAACAGAAGATTTCAAAGGGCAGAATGGGAAGACAAAGTAAAGTATGATAATTATTGCAAAGAGCTAGAGTCAGAAAATCAAAAGGGCCGAAAACATGCAGCATTTCTTCAACTGAAGGAACTGAAGAACAAATTCAAGCCTTGAATTGCAATACTTAAGGATGCTTTGGGCAGAATAGTGAATGATCCAGGAAGTATTAAAAGACAATGGAAAGGAAAAAAAAAGACAATGGAAGGAGAGTGGAGGGATGGTGTAGGAGGGGAAGACCCTCTCTATGAGGTGCATTGATTCAGTGACTGGGGTAATCGGGATGGGTGTGTCAGAGGCAGTGCGATTGGCACAGGATAGAGCAGGGTTTAGGGCTGTTGTACATAGGGTCGCTATGAGTCACTAGTGACTCTACGGCACATAACAACAACAAAAAAATATCAAAGGAATTGGCTGACACAGAAGAATTTCATGAAACAACATATGAGCAAGAGCCTGTGGTGATAAAGAAGTTCAAGCTGCTCTGAAAGAATTGGCAAAAATAAAAGCTCCAGGAATTGACAGTGTACCAATTGACATATTTCAACAGACAGATGCTGCCCTGGATGCACTCACCAAGTTGTGTCAATAGATCTGGAGGACAACCACCTGGCAAACTGATGGGAAGAGATCTATATTTGTTCCCATTAAAAAGAGAAAAATTATCGAACAATATAATTGATATTATATGCAGGCAAGATTCTGCTGAAAAGTATCCGAAACCAACTGGAACAGCATATCAACAGAGAACTGCCTGAAGTGCAGGCTGAGTTTAGAAGAGGCCATGGTAGAAGGGATACTATAGATAATATTAGGTGGATCTTGACTGAAAGCAGAAAGTACCAGGAATGTCTAATCTTTGTTTCATTGACTATGCAAAGATGTTTGACTGTGTGGTTCACAACAAACTGCGGCTGACTCAAAGAAGAAGGAGAATCCCAGAATATTTGATTGTGCTTGTATGAAACCTATACTTGGACCAGGAGGCAGTGACCATCTAGAGCCTCTTCTCCAAATAGTCTCTCTACTATGAACCAAATCTAAAGGCTGGTCCTCCACAACATCCACCCAGAATCCAAACTCAGGCCATGGTGTGAGTCCCCTCAGCCACTTGATTTAGTGAGCCCTGTTCCTTAGTGGACGGCCTGATATAAAATCTGCTGTATTTTGGCCCACCAAATTATGCCTGCTTATCTCAGGCTGGTGTCTCTCTGGAGACTAAGGTGCGCCTGATACAGGCCATGGTCTTTGCAATCGCTTGTTATGCGTCAGAGAGTTGGACAGTGACTAGAGAGGACAGAAGAAGAGTTGATGCCTTTGAGCTGTGGTGCTGGAGAAGAGTACTGAATGTACCATGGACTGCCAGGAAAACAAACAGATTCATCTTGAAGAGGATTAAACCAAGCTACTCCTTGGAGGCAAGGATTCTGGGGCTTCATCTGACATACTTTGGACATGTTGCCAGGAGGGACAGGTCCTTGGAGAGGGACATCATGCTTGGGAGGGTGGAGGGACAGCGCAGGAGGGGAAGACCCTCTATGAGATGGATTGATTCGGTGACTAGGGTAATCGGGATGGGTGTGTCAGAGGCAGTGCGGTTGGCGCAGGACAGAGCAGGGTTTAGGGCTGTTGTGCATAGGGTCGCTATGAGTCGCAAACGACTCGACGGCATATAACAACAACAACAACAATCTCAGGCCAAAGTTTCCAACCAGCAACTAGAGTCTATTACCACTTAAGCTAGAAAGAGCTGAGGGCTCATTCCCCCAGACATCACCCAGTTGAGACTGCAGAATTCTGCAGGGTCTTACTTAGAGATAATTCTTGCAAAGTTTCATCATTTTTGGAATATTTATTGGGTGTTCGAAACTGTGTTAGATATCAGAGATTAAAAAAAATAAAATATGACATAGAGTCTCTTCTTAGTGACTTTATGTTCTAGTAGAGGGAAAACCAAGTATAATTACAATTGCAATCTAGGGGGATAAGTTCTGTTGAGATTTCTTGTGAGAAGAGAGAGAAGGGGTATATGCATCAGCAGTGGCTTCTAGGTGAAGGTGACAGGAACAGTCCTCCAAAATGTGATACTGCTGGTGTATCAGGCCAAGCATCCTCAGAACCTCCCCAGAGCACACACACACACTCACACACGGTCATCATGAACAGGAGGGCATTTGGATTGAGGAGGACCCCAGGAACATAAGGACCTTTCTTCTGTAAAGATCTCCATGACATGGGACAGCAAGACATGTAGAGGTGACAAGAAGGGACAAGAATTCTTATCATTCTGTCTTCCTCTTCACCCACATACCCTGCAATCCATCAAGGTCCTGCACTTATGTCAAAAACAAATGGAAAAGACTCCTTCTCCCAACCACCATCATTTATATTAAGGTTATTTCTGTGTCTAGGTAGCCAGGGGATAAGCCACATTAAGCATGAATCAGCTCTTACCTGGAGAAAAGATATGGCTGAGGTGGGGCCCACTCAGGAGCAGTCCTCATAGACTGGCCATACTGGTCCCCCAGGACAGAGAAGGAAGCCTACACATGACCTGACCAGGCCAGGGGTCCAGGCAGCTCCTCCAAGGAGAGAGGACACTAGAGAGAGGTTAGGTTAGTTGACTACCATGCAGGGGGAGGAGAGATCCAGAGGGGGACCTTGCTGAAGGAAAATGGAGCTGAGGCTTTAAAGAGCTCAACTGGGATGTAAGTTGGGAGAAAAGGCCTCGGGGAGAGAATGGTGTTAAATGTGGTAACAGAAGAGAGGTCTGGTGCTGTGGGGCAGGGCAGCTGGGAGTTCTCCAGGCAGCGGCTGGCTCTCTTCTGGCTCCTGGAAGCACACAGCCTACTTATTGCCCCACAGGGCCATTTTTCCAAAAAGAGATCCTGGGAGGAACTTGCTGGACTTCATGTAGGTAGAAATCCTATCCAGGCCCTTAGAGAGAAAAGGAAAGCCAGAGCTCAGTTTTGCTGCCCTGTTAAAGACTCTAAAGAAAAACAACTTTAAAAAAAAAATTCTTATCCCAATAAGAGTCTCCACTTATGAAGGCCCTATACTGATTGATAGATGATAAACATCTTTTTTTCCCATTCTTTTTTTAAAATTTATTATTAATTTCAGTAAAAACTTACAGAGACTTTGTATTTCCATTCATTCATTCTTGCACTTTTCTCCCCTCCCAACCCTCCCACCTAGTACACTGCCCTCTTGGAAAACAAAAATTCTTTCATTGTTGTACAAACCCTCCCCAGGTCCACTCCACCATGTAGCCTTCGCTCTAGACAATAAACATCTTTTACAACAGAGATTACAACAGAGGGTTCGAAAATTATCCAGGCTCTGCTGCAAAATACATTTTATATCTATCTAAAGGGAAACTGAGGTGCACTGCTCATCGAGCCAGTCCTGGGACAGAGCTGGAGTCCACTCAGCAGTCTCTCCCCAGTTCTGGTCTTTTTGCTACACTTTCTCCCCTTCCTGCTCCCACAAGAGAATATCTCACTTCCTGAGGAACAAATTTCACTTTTTCACTAGGAGGCTTTTTGGTCATGACTGTAGTTGTTGTTGTTGTTGTTGTTGTTGTTGTTGTTGTTGTTGTTGTTATTGTTGTTGTTGTTGTTATGTGCCATCGAGTCACCTGATACTCATAGCCACACTATGTACAATAGCTCTCAAGCCTGCCCTATCCTGAACCAGACTCACTGACACCAACACACCTACTCTCATTGTCCTAGTTACTGTATCATTCCATCTCATCTAAGATCTTCCTCTCCTACGCTGTCCTTCCATCCTTCTGAGCGTGATATTTTTCTCCAAGGACCGCTCCGTCCTGGCCATGTGCTCAAAGTATGTAAGACGGAGCTTCAAAATCCTAGCCTCCAAGGAGAAACTTGCTTTCACTCTCTCCAAGACAGATCTATTTGTTTTCTTAGCAGTCCATGATATGCTCAAGACTCTGTTCCAGCACCACAACTCTAAGGCATCGATTCTTCTTCCATCATGCTTAGTCATTGTCCAGCTCTCTGATGCATAGTAAGTGATCACAAAGATCAAGGACTGGATCAGACACTCCTTAATCTTTAGACTGATACTGTTGCTTCTCAGTACTCTGGAGAGGTTTCTGACAGCATATTTACCTATTCATCTTTTGATTTCCTGACTGCTGGTGTTGATTGTAGAGCTGAGCAAGCTGTAGCTGTTAATAAACTCAGTCTCTTCTCCATCCACCATGGTGCTGTCAGTTGGCCCAGTGGTGAGAATCTTTGTGTTCTTGATGTTGAGTTTCAATCCATATTTAAGACGACAGTCCTTGACCTTCTGCAGCAAGTGTGCTTCAGGTCCACCTCAGTCTCAGCTAGCAAGTTTGTGTCATCAGCATAACGTAGACTGTTGATGAGTCTTCCTCCAATTCTGAATTATCTGTTCTGCATATAGATTGAAAAGGTATGGAGACAGGATGCATCCCTGAAACTCTCCCTTCCTGATTTTGAACCATGCAGTGTTTCCCTGCTCTATTCTGAGGACTGCTTCCTGGTCCAAGTATAGGTTTCACATAAGCACAATCAAGTGTTCTGGGGGTCATGATTACACTTTGTAAAATTTCACAGTAAAGGAGTTCTGGTATCCTAGTCTACACGGGGTCGCATTTCTAAACCAGAGGCAACGCCCCCTCTGGTGGGTCAGTGCCAAAGAGTGAGTGAGTGAAGCAGCCCAGAGGAGCTTATAACAAACTTGAGTTTATAACACACTTGAAAGAAGCCCAGATTACACACAACAATGACTCAGCCAAGCAATGACTCTGCAAAACGGGTGACATTTCACTGGGGTGGTTTTCTTGTGTTAGTTATCTAAAGGCAAGAGGAGTTATTTACTATAGCACAGATTCTATTTTGCTGGGCTACTGAAAACACTAATGTGGGATTGTATCACAATGAAAGAACTTTTTCTTTTTTCTTTTCAAAGAGAAAAATTAACTGGGGGGATGGGTGGGCAGGGAAGAAAATACTAGCAATGAATTAATGGGGGGGAAATTAAATGGAAAGAATATGTTGTAATAATAAAAAAATTAATAAAATTTTAAAAAAATCTAATGCTTATCTGTCACTGAGTGTGACTTTGGCTAAAGAAACTAGTGCTTGCAGTTCTTTTTCTAAAACTGCAGCCACTTTATCTGCAAACTGTTACTTGGTAATAGATAAGTTTCTTAAAGAGTTTTTTCAGTTCTATTACCCTATATGTAGGAATCAAGGCTCTTAAGAATTACTATCTCCCATCTGACCAGGACTAAAGGATTTTTTACTCTGATGCTCATTTTACAATATGAGATGGCTTATTAACACTTTTCCAGTGTTTACTGGTATTTTGGTTGTGGACTTTTTTATGACATTCCTAGATTCTCCAGTATAAACTAGCCAAAAATCTAAACAAGAAATTGCCCAAGTGAACTAGTTATCTACTGGGGAAGGATCAACCAAATTAGTATGATTAGATCCATCACATAAAAATACATATTCTTAGGGAGCAAAGTATTTGATTGGAGGAAACAGAAGGTATAGAAAAGTGACAAGCAAAGTTCCATTAAAAAATTATCATAGATAGCAACTACAATCCCAGAGGTGCACGGTTCGAATCCACCAGATGCTCTGCCGGGGAAGGAGGGGCAATCTCCTCCTGTACCAGTCAGATCTGATTTGACGGTACACGCACATAAAAATAATAAAATTAAATAAAAAAATATTTTTAAAAAAATTATCATAGATAGACCTATTGTTTCTTGTTATTGTGTACCATCAAGTTGGAAACAACACATAACTGACCCTCCCACAGTGTTTTCAGAGGCTGTTAACTGCGAGGGGACATTGTCCATCCTTCTACCCCAGGCCAGCTGGTGGATTTGAACTGCTTTCCTTAAGGATTGTAGTGCAGCTTCTTGTCACTAGACCGGGCAGGGAGGTGGGGGGCGGGGAGTATCTTCTTCTTATGTATTTAATATTATTCCAAAGTGTTTATCTCATGGTTAGTTATTGGAAAAGGTCTGGCCTTTTCCTACGTCTTTTTCTATGCTCTTCTGTGTTGTAGAGAGAAGTTTAACTGATTTGTGAATATTAATCTTGGATCCTTACCAGGTTTTGGGGTTTGTTTTATTTTTCATGTCTGCATTTAACAGAATGTTGGTTTTCCTGAACTGAACCCTCTCAGGGTTCACACATTTGTGTTGGTCTAGCACCTTATGCAATAAAAGGAAGAGATGGGGAAAATAAGAAAGTTTGTGATGCAGAACTCAGTTACTGCTTTACTGCTTTAACAGACAAGATTTTTTCCTTTTGGGTTCCTTGAAGAAGTTGTCACTGAGTTAAGATAAGAAGGTTCTTTCTATTATGCTTTGGAGGGAATGACCTGATCATAGGATGGGCTCATAGACAGCAGCAGTGAAGGGCTCATGATTTTTTATTTGGTTTTTTGTGAGATTTTTTTGTTGTTGGGGTTTTTTTTTCCCTTCAGCAATATTCCCCTACACTAAGGGGCCATTCCTCTATTAACATATTTTTTTCTTGCTTTCCTGCTTGCTACTGAGGAGATCACAGTGGCTTGCTTCCTTAGCCTCACTTCAATATATAACCATAAGAGAGGAAATCCATTCTCTACTTCCCAGTCATGTTAAAATTCAGAGAACTCAAGAGTCACCGTATCAAAAAGAAGTGGCTGACACAGAAGAATTTCTTGAAACAACATATGACTAAGAGGCAATGGTGATGAAGGAGGAAGTTCAAGCTTCTCTGAAGGAACTGGCAAAATACAAGACCCCAGAAATTGATGGAATATTTCAACAAACAGATGGTGCACTGGACGTGCTCACCAGGTTATACCAAAAAGCCTGGAAAACAACTACATGGCCAACTGACTGAAAGATATCCATATTTATTCCTTTTCAGAAAATAAAAGGTGATCTGACAGAGTATGGAAATTATAGAACAATTTCACTAATATCATACTCAAGCAAAATTCTACTTACAATCATCCAAAAACAACTGGAACAGTACATGACAGAGAACTACTAGAAATGCAAGCGGGGATTAGAAGAGACTGTGGCAGTAGGAACATCCTAACCAATGTCAGATGGATCTTGGATGAAAACAGATATTACCAGAGGAATGGCTGTGTTTCATTGACTGTGCAAAGGCATTTTACTCTGTGGCTAACCTTGAGAAAAATGGGAATCCCAGAACACGTGATTGGGTTGTGCAAAACCTATACTTGGACCAGGAAGTAGTCATCATAACAGAGTCAGAAAACACTGCATGGTCCAAAATTGGGGGCGGGGGGGAGTGAGTCCTGTATCCTTATCTTTTCAATCTATATGCAGCACAGATCATTCGGGAGGCTAGACTTTATGAGGAGGAATCATTAGCATTGGAGGAAGTCTCAACAACCCGAGTTATGCAGATGACACAAACTTACTTGCTGAAACAGAGGATGACCTGAGGCATTTGCTGCAGAAGGTCAAGGACTATAGTCTTCAATACGGATTGAAGTTCAACATCAAGAAAATAGAGTCTCACTATTAGGCCAATTGGTAGGACCATGATAGATTAAGAGATTGAGATTGTTAAAAATTTCAGATTGTTTGGTTCCACAAGCAACACTTTCAGCACCAGAAGTCAGGAAATCAAAAAGTAAATCACACTAGGAAAATCTACTGACTGGGACCTCTCCAAAGTGCTGAAGAGCAATGATGATAGGCTGGAGACTAAGGTGTGCCTGATACAGGCCATGGTCTTTGCAATTAGTTGCTATGCATCAGAGAGCTGGACAATAACTAAGGATGACAGAAGAAGAATATATGCCTTTGAACTGTGATGTTGGAGAAGAGTATTGAACATACGATGGATTGCCAAAAGAATAAACAGATGTGTCTTGGAAAAGGTGCAGCCAGAATGCTCCTCTGAGGCAAAGATGATGAGGCTTTACATACTTTGGGCATGTTACCAGAAGAGGTTATTCCTTGGAGAGGGACATCATGCTTTGGAAGGTGGAATGACAGTGAAAAAGAGGAAGACCCTTGACCAGGTGGGTTGACACAGTGACTGGGCAATAGGTTAGATATTGTGAAGATGGCAGGGGGGCGGGGGAGGGAAGCACAGTATTCAGATCGGTTGTTTATCGGGTCACCATGAGTTGTACTTGACTCAGTGGCATCTAACAACCACAGCAGCAGTAGTATTGCTTCATATTTTAGAATTTGACATTCTGTCAATCATCTCCCTGCTCTCTGATTTACAATGTTTCTGACCTGGTGTGAAGTGCTCACTGTTAAGGCTCCTGCAAAGGTCACCTTCCAGCTTCCCTCTTCCAGTAGGGCAGTGGCAGCCTCTGCTTGAACACATTCAAATTGCCTTCTCAAGAAAGGATCTAATAATACTTTGGACACAAAGACAGCTAACTGGCTGTTTCTTGCCCCCATGTCTGATTGAGGACTTCCAAGAACTGCACCTGGATCTATCTTGTAACAAATAAGTGAAAAATCTTCTCCAAGGATGATAGTGCTAGGACCGGGGCTGTGATAAGGACATGCTTTAAGCTTTCTACTGCCTGAATTTCTGAGGGGTACAGGCTGGGGGTTCTAAAAGTTTCAGAGTCCTGAGAGCTTCCTAAGGGATCTCTGTGTTTATCTATATTCAGATGGAACCTTTAATTCTATTGTTGTTGCTGTGTGCTATCGAGTTGCTTGCAACTCACAGTGACCCTATGCACAATAGTTCTGAATCCTGCCCTATCCTGAGCCAATCTCACTTGTCTGACAACCTATCCCCATTACCCCACTTACTGTGGCAATCCATCTCATCCAGGGTCTTCCAAGCATGACGTTCTTCTTCAAGGACTAATCCTTCCTGGCCACATGCCCAAAGTATGTGAGCTGGAGCTTCAAAATCCTAGCCTCTGAGGAGAAACTTAGTTTTATCCTCTCCAAGACAGACCTATTTGTTTTCTTGGCAATCCATGGTGTGTTCAAGACTCCTCTGCAGTACCACAATTTGAAAGCATTGATTCTTCTTCTGTTACCCTTAGTCATTATCCAGCTCTCTGAAGCATAACAAGTAATTATAAAGACCATGGCCTGGATTAGGTGCACCTTAGTCTCTAGACTGACATCGTTGCTTTTCAGCAAAGGTCTCTGACAGCAGATTTTCCCAATATAATTCTTCCTTTGATTTCTGGACTGTTGATGTTAAAAGTGTTGGTTGTGGAGCCAACAAGTTATAATTTTTAACAACCTCAATCTTTTCTCCATTTATCATGGTGCTGCCGGTTGACCCCGTGGTGATGAGAATCTTTGTCTTCTTGAAGTTGAGCTTCAATCCGCATTGAAGATTACAGTCCTTGACCTTCTGCAGCAAGCACTTCAGGTCTTCTTCAGTTTCAGCCTGCAAGATTTTCTGGTCTTGACCACTGTAGCTTGCACATTGTTGTTGTGTATCAGTGAGTCGAAACAGATGCATGGCTGACCCTCCTGCAGGTTTCTGGAGGCAAGTTAATCACATGGGGGAAGATTATCCATTTTTCTCCCACAGAGCAGCAGGTGGATTTGAACTGCCTCCCTTTGGGTTGTGAGTGCAACTCCTCACCAGTAAGCCACCAGAGTTTCCTGAGGCTTGCTTAATTAATCCCTGCTCATTTTCAATGGGTAGGAGGAGGATGGTCAATCTCCTCTGGTGTGATTAACTGCCTCTGAAAACCCACCGTCTCCTATGGATCAATTCCAACTCAACAGTACACAAAAATAAGTTTCTATGGAGATGGGAGGAAAGTTCAGAGACCTCTGAGCATAGCTGCCTGGGCATTATAGAACACCATACTAATGTTAGACAAGACTTAAAGGAGATCCCTCCACATGAGGAGGACAGGCTGTTTGTGGATGGATCAACCAGGGTGATAAAAGAAAACAACATAATGATTATGCAATAGTAAATGGAGTAAATCAGACCCTTCTAACAGAAGGGGAGATTACCCAATAATTGGTCAACACAAACTTTTAAGATCTATACTCTCAACTGAACCCTAAAGCTTCTTGAAGGACATTCACTCAAAGTCAAATATCCCTGGGTGGTGGTGAGGAAGGCATCCATACCTTTGGGGACATTTGGAGGTAACAAGGGCTTATGAACAGCAAAGGGAAAATTATCAGTACATGGGACTTTGATTAAGCAAGTCCTGGGCAGCCTCTTCCTCCACACAGAAATAGCAATGGTTCGTGTAAGAGGACACCAGAAGGGAAGCAGCATGGAGGCTGTCAGTAACCGGCTCCCAGATGAGATGGCTAAACAAGCATCCCTGGAGAAGGAGATCCAACTCTTTAGTTTAATACCCAATGTTCCAGAGATTAGAATAAGGCCCCAATTCACCCTAGCGAAACAAGAGGAACTAACTAGGTCTGGGGTCACCAAAGTTGGGTGGTGGGTTATGACAGATTATTGACCAGACTCCACAGAGGGAGCCACTGGGGGTCCCAGGTTACAGGTGATACTTTGCTGAGGAACTAACTACAGGTGTGTGGACATCTATACAAATGTCAGGCAGGTATGTGGGAGCTGCATAATGTTTCAGCAAATCAGTAATAAGGTACTCCAAAGTCACCCTGTGAGAAGAATGCCTCCAGGGTGAGGTCATTCCAGAGCCTTCAAGTAAATATCACAGAGTTGTCCAGAGTGGGGAAACTGAAGTACATTAGTAACAGGTGATCATTTATGGGCTGGGAAGAAGCCTACTCCTTGGCCTCTGAAACTGCTACTGGTGTTATTAAAATCAACTTAGAGGAGATCATACCTAGATTTGGACTAATAGAGAACATTGACTCAGACAATGGAAGCCACTTTTTTCCCAGGGCACTGAGCGGAGTGATGGAAAGTTTAGGTTTCAACTGGGATTATGACACCCCCAAGGAGGGAAGGGTAGAAAGAATGAATCAGACAGACTCTTCAATAGAGGATCACAACATTAGTTTTAGAAAATCAAATTTCCATGGACCAAGTACCTCCCCATCGCCCTACTCCTATTGAGAACAGCCCCAAGGAAGGATCTGGGAGTATGTCCTTACGCGCTATTGTGTAGGCTTCGTTACCTGGGCAGGGCCACAGCGTCCCTTTTCAGCAGGAAGTAGCTAAGAGAATACGCCATCCCCTTTTCCTTATCAATCAGGGTGAAGTCTCTCTCAGGGAGGAGTGATAGGGAATGGCAAGGGACACACTGACAAAGGAGATTAATCAGAACTGGCTTTGACAAGCACTGTGGCAATTGGACAATTAAAACAGACATGGGGGGGAAAGAAGAACGAACTGGGGAGGAGGGTGGAGAAAACAGTGCAACAATGAATGAATGAAAACCCAAAATCTCTGTAAATGTTCATTAAAACTAATAAAATTTAATTAAAAAAAGATAATGGACTATTCTTAAAAATTCACCCCAAAATATTTATTTAGAAACACAATTTAACCTTCATCTCATTGTCTTTCTAGTTCAAAACAGCCAGCAGATAAGAAACTTGTAATCCTTTGGGAATAATTCTTCTATTCTTTGACCTTAACCAAAATCAGAATGCTTGTCAAAGAGGTGTTTGTTTTCTACTTAACCACTTCAGTTTCAGGTGTTACTTTGCAGATACTAGAGAGATCCTTTGCCTCCTCTTGTGCTGAAGTTATAAGAGGCAAAGGCTTTATATAAGATTTACATAGAAATCTAATCATTGCCTAGGAAAGATATTTTGTTCCAGAGTTGGTTTGAGAAGAAATGAGTCTAGGATTTGTGGTACAGAAGAAAACCAACACAGCGTTTCTGGTACAGAAGAAAACAAAAATTAAGATTTGCATATAAATCTAAGGAAAGACGATATAAAGGATACTTCAGGAGATTTTCTCCATATGTTGGGAGCTGGCCTTTTAGGGCAAAACAATTATGCAGACCTACGCCTCTTTCTTAACACTTTAGCTACATGTACTGGGATATCGAACGCAGCCAACAAGATGGATTCATAAGAAATTAGGTTATTGGTAGATAGATTTTGAGGGTAAAGTAGCCTTTAGAATGACTGCTACTGCAAGCAAAATACACCACAAAAAAATCAGGTCTAATTTGTGACTGAAACCTATATAAGTAGTGCTCTTTACTAGCTGATCAGATACTGCTGCTGTCTTTAGACATTGAGGTTAACAGTTTGCTATTGGGTCCAGCTGAAGGCTGCAATAGATGACTGGAAACTGATGATCTCCATGCTTTGGGATTAAAACACTATAAGCATTTCTAGATTGTCCATTTAAAGAAAGAGAAAATCATAAAACATTACTTGGAAAACTTAAATTAGGGGTACTGATGGCGGCTCGTTGAGGCACTGGCTCTGGTTTTACCTCTTGTGGGAGTACTTGATTCTGCCTCCTGTGGAAACTCGGGCCTGGGCTCCTCCTCCCGTGGGAATGTAGACTTTTGTTGTCCCTTTCAAGGACACTGACCTTGGCTCCTGTGAGAAAGCTGGCCCTCTTTCCCCCTCTCCCTCCCCCTCGTCTTCTGAAAGAGAAGAGTCAGCGATTCTGCTTGAGAGACTACGCTGAGTTACCGCCCTGTGGTGGAGCTGCTCCTGGAGCCACTGGAGACAGCTTATGGAGACCTGGGAGAGTTTCCCTCGAACCTTAAACAGTCTTTTGTAAAATGGCCATGCCTTTACAAGTAGCAAACATACTCAGTTGTAAGCCTTTAAATTGGAACCACACTTACCTTTGTTGTTGTTGTTATGTGCCATGGAGTCACTTGCGACTCATAGCGACCCTATGTATGAGAGCTCTAATCGCTGTTCTATCCTGTGCCAACTTAGTCATCTCAAATGCACTTATTCTCACCGCTCCAGTCACAGAATCAATCCATCTCATCAAAGGTCTTCCTCTCCTTCACCGCCCTTCCACTCTGCCAAACATGATATCCCTCTCGAAGGACCAGACCCACCTTGCAACATGTCCAAAGTATGTCAGACAAAGCTTCAGAATCCTTGACTCGGCTTCACCTTCTCCAGGACAAACCTTTTTGTTCTCCTAGCAGTCCATGGTATATTCAGTACTATTCTCCAGCACCACAGTTCAAAGGCATCAATTCTCTCTTGATCATCCCTAGTCACTGTCCAACTCTAATGCATAGCACGTAATTGCGAAGACTTGGCACATAACAACAACAACAACATAGCCTGGATCAGGCACACCTTAGTCTCCAGCCTGATGCCGTTGCTCTTCAGTACTCTTGAGAGGTCCCTCACAGCTGACTTTCCCAATGCAATTCTTCTCTTGATTTCCTAGCTGCTGTTACCACGAGTGTTGATTGTGGAGCCGAGTAAACTAAAACTGTTAACTATCTCAATCTCTTCACCATCCATACTGATGCTGCCAATTGGCCCAGTGGTGAGAATCATTGTTTTCTTGATGTTGAGCTTTAGTCCATATAGGAGGCTGCAGTCCTTGATCTTCTGCAGCAAGCGCTTCAGTACAGTAGAGCACACTTAGATTATCACTACCAGACATGGCAGTTGAGACTGAGATCTTAGAAACAGAAATACAGAGAAGGAACAGGTGTAAGCAGACACTAGTGATTGGAATATGGAACATGAGAAGCATGAATGTAGGAAAAGTGGACATTGTTAAGAAATAAATGGAAGGCTTAAATATTGACATATTAGGTATTGGCGAAATGAGATGGCTTGGCATGGGACATTTTCAGTCAGACGATTATATGACTGACTATGCCAGGGATGAAAAGATGAGGAAGAATGCGGTTGGTTTCATAATTAAAAAAGTCATTTCTAGATCCATCCTGAAATGCAATGTGGTGAACAACAGGATAATACCATTACGCATGCAAGAAAGTCCAGTGAATACCACTATAATTCAAATATATGCACCAACAACTAGAGCCAGAGGAGGAAATAGAAGATTTCTACCAACTTCTGCAGTCAGAAGTTGATCAAACATGCAATCAAGATGCATTGATAATAATGGGCGACTGGAACACAAAAGTTGGGAACAGGGAAGAAGGATCAGTAGCTGGAAAATACGGGCTCCGTGAGAGAAATGAGGCTGGAGATAGAATGACAGAGTTCTGCACATTCAATGATTTATTCATTGCAAATACCTTTTATAAGAAACATAAACGCAGGCTATACACATGGATCTCACCTGATGGCATGCATAGGAATCAAATAGATTACATTTGCGGAAAGACTCGCTGGAGAAGCTCAATATCAGCAGTGAAAACCAGGCCGGGTGCTGATTGTGGGACATCCACCAATCACTCATATGGAAGTTCAAGCTGAAGTTGAGGAAAATTAAATCAAGTCCATGGGAACCGAAATTTGATCTTAAGTCTATCCCACTCGAATTTCAAAACCATCTCAGGAACAGGTTTGAGGCTTTGAGCACCAATGAGTGTAGGCCAAACAAGCTCTGGGAGGATATCAAGAAAATCATCCATGAAGAATGCAAAAGATCATTACAAAGGCTGAAAAAAAGAGAAAAGACCAAGATGGATGTCAGACGAGACTCTGAATTTTGCATTAGAGCGCCGAGAAGCCAAAGCTAAAGGAAGAAACCAAGAAATCAAAGAGCTAAACAGAAAATTTCAAAAGGCAGCCCGAGACGACAAAGCAAGATACTATAATGAAATGTGCAGAAAGCTGGAGTCAGAAAATCAGAAGGACACTTACCTTATCTTTGTTAATTTTGCTCTGCAAAATTTTGCAGCTGAAGAGCTATTAAGGTGTTTTTTTTTAATTTTCAAATCTTATTTCCAATGTTTCTCATCTTCATTCTAAGGCTAAGTCAGATGGATGCATACTGTTTCTCATCGTCAATCTAAGGCTAATTCAGATGGATGTATATTTTCCCAATTTAAATTATATCATTTTCACTAACATGTCCAATCCAGGCAAGAAGCTTCCTAAATACATAGAGTTAAACACAGGCTAATCTTTAGTAACAACCTTTAGACCTGAATCCTCTTCAGTTTTGTGAATCAGTCCAAGAACACGTTTTTCCTTTTCTTGCTTACAGACCTGTACCTTTGCCCAGTCAACTTTTTTAGGAAAGACCTTTGGAAAGGCATTAATTAGTTCCCTAAGTCTGGCCCTCATCTTTCAATGATTTCTCTATTACTCCAGTTTGGGTAGTGACGCTGGGTCACTTCTTGGTCCCTCCACCTGGCCTTGGCCATCCACTGAGCCAGTTCTCCTGGGCTCAGCAATGTGTGCGATGAATTATGTCAATCTGATGGACCAGGCTCACAGGTGCTAGTCAGAACTATGAACTCCTGTAAAAATTTCTACGGATTCTCACGAGGGCCTGGAAAATCCTTCATAATAGCCCTTTATTGTTGTTATGTGCCATCGAGTAGCCTGCAATTTATAACAACCCTATGCACACCAGCTCTGAAACCTGCCCTATCCTGAGCCAATCTCATCATCTCCAACAGACCTAATCCCATTTCTCCAGTCACTGAGTCAATACAACTCATTCTGGGTCTTCCTCTCCTATGCTGTCCCTCCACTCTCCCAAGCATAATGTCCCTCTCCAAGGACTTGTCCCTCCTGGCTAAGTTCCCAAACTAAGTGAGACAGAACTTCAAAATCCTTGCCTCCCGAGGTTGTGGAGAAACTGGAACCCTGATTCACTGTTGGTGGGAGTGTAAAATGGTGCAACCCCTGTGGAAAGCAGTATGGCGCTTTCTCAAAAAGTTGCAAATAGAGATACCATTTGACCCAGCAATTCCACTACTGGGAATATACCCTGAAGAGACCATAGCTGACATCCAAGCAGATATATGCACACCCATGTTTATTGCAGCTTTGTTCACAATAGCAAGGAGTTGGAAACAACCTAAGTGCCCATCAACGAACGAATGGCTAGAGAAGCTGTGGTATATTCGCACAATGGAATACTATGCTGCATTAAAAAACAAGAAACTCATGCAATATTATTCAAAATGGTTGACTCTGGAGAACATTATGCTGAGTGAAATATCCCAGTCACAAAAGGACAAATATTACATGATGCCACTGTTGTAGAATGGGACTGTCCTTGGGGTTGGGGAGAGACTGAGTAAGATGGGTTCAATAATGTATACTGCACTGAAACAGAGGAGGGAGAAAACTGTTTAAGAGATATATAACTAGGTATTTCTGTCATCACAGGAGTCTAGAGCGAGGGCTACATGGTGGAGGGGACCTGGGGGAGGGTTTGTAAAACAATGAAAGAATCTTTTCTTTTACTTTTCCATAATTTTTGACTCATGTACTTATAACTTGTTAGTCAAATTTGTGTCTTCTAGGTTGCAACACCCCCATGATACATCTTCAAGGATATGAACATGTACGACCAAGCACAATCAATAAGAGTGCATCTAAATTCCAAAATCAATCTCCATAATAGTCTATGTGTTTCCTACTGCCAAAGGGGCCCTTTAGAGTAGGAACAAACTGGGAGGAGGGTAGAGAGAATAGTGCAACAATGAATGAATGGAAACCCAAAATCTCTGTAAATGTTTATGAAAATTAATAAAATATAATTATAGGGGGAAAAAAAATCCTTGCCTCCAAGGAGCATCCTGGTTTCACCCTCTCTGGGAATGACTTGTTTGTTCTCCTAACAGTCGATGGTATATTCAATACTCTTCTCTAGCACCACAGTTCAAAAACATCAATTCACTCTCCTTCTACCATCCCTAGTCATTGTCCAGCTTTCTGACACATAGTCACTAGTTGCTAAATGCTACTTTTACCAACAAAAAGGGTAAACAGGTTGTCTTAACCTGTTTTATACATCCAATTTTGGGCTAAATCCTGGGTTCCCCAGTCAAATTGTCTGACTTTGCAGACCTAAACCAGTGAAGTCCCAATCAAAACAGTCTGATTTCACAGACCTAAACTAGTGGAGTCCCATCCAACTGTTGATACCCACACAAAAGCAACTGAGTTCACAGACTAAATTGGAAGCATTTCACCTAAGCTGTGGTTGTCCACATGAAACCTGCTGAACTTATAGACTATGACGGTGGAGTTCCACCCAGTTGTTCAAGAAGAGACCAAGGCCTATAGTTTCCTAAAAACACTCGGACTTACAGGATAACAGGATGGCATGCCAACAGAGCCTTGATAAACTTGGAAAGCAGACAAGACAGAAAATATTGACTCACTTTCTCAGAGCACTTACCTAGTCAGCAGCGAAGTGACTTGGAGCGTGAAACTAAAGTCAAGTAGACAAAACACAAAACGTTTCCTTTGCCAGTTTATAATCCTGTCACTACCCTCTGCAGTTCAGGACACGTCGAGGTTGACTGGGTTTGTAGGGGGAAAACCAGTAACCACTTATTAAAAGTCAAGAAAAAGTTGTTTATTCCAGCATGCTGTAGAAAAGGAAAAAGATAGATAAAAGAGTAGCGGAATGGGGTGGGAGGGTAGGGGGAAGAGCGGGAGAATCGGACAGCCAGCAGGGTTACAGTTTCAGGAAGGATTTATACAAGTTATGGAAGGTCCATTTACATCAAGGTGATTAAAGAAAAGGGTTACTTAGACTTGAGGTTTCTTATATAAGAAACCTTTTGATATGTGTTACACCCTCATGTCTTCATCTTATCAGAGAATAGAATATTCAGAATATTTGCATTACACAGAACCAGATAAAGCCATTTAGTCCAGGTTGGTAGGGCATGGAAGCATAAATAAAGTAGACCATAAACTTTTTGTAGGGATTACTTTTCTTTTCTTTTTTTTATAGTAAGTTCTCATTTCTTTTTCTTCCCTTAATTAGTAATGTCTTTCTAACTCTTCTGGGCAGCCCAAAGACAGCAGAGTTATTCAAATGGGTGGAAGAGGGCAAAATAGATTACATTTGAGATATGTTAGTTTGATCTAAGTTTACTACTTTGCTTTTAAGATGTTAATGCAGTATGTGCATAATAAAGGAACTTTGCCAGCAAGGCGAGTAAAACATGAAATGACAGCATAGAGGTTTCTGTGAATTTGCTATGTTGTTGTGTAACATCTCATCAGAATCAAGCCATAGCTGACCCCTGCAGCAGGTTTTGAGAGGAAATAGGAGATTGCCCATCTTATCTCAGGCATCTCAGGAGGACATTGCACATTCTTCTCCCGTGGAGCACTTGGGAGATTCCAACCATGTACCTTTAGAATTGCAGCACAGCTTCCTACCACTGGGCCACCAGAGCTCCTGTGAATTTGCCGTAGGATTTCATAATTAGTGCAGTGTTCAACAACTGTCGTTGCCAGTCAGCACACATGATTGTATTTCACTAAAAGAGCTGCACCTCCACAAAGCTCCCTTGCACGATCCACCATCTGGCTATGATGCACGTGTCCTCAGCCTCGTGGTTCCTCAGGGAATCCTGCTCCTTAGTGGATGGCCTGATATGAAATGCCTACATCACTGTCTACCCACCCAGATCTGCTATTCTGTGGTTCACCCAATTGTAACTGCCTATCTCGGGCCAAGGTTTCCAACCAGCAACCATAACCTATTATCACTGAAGTTAGAAAGAGCGGAGGGCTCATTCCCCCCAGACATGTTGAGTTCAAATCTCCTGACCCTGATTGCATATTCCCTATATGACAGAGATTGGTGGATTCAGAGCTTTATAAGCCAGCTGTGACTGCAGAATCCTGCAGGGTCTTACTTTGCGATAAATTCAAATTCCTATCATTTGTGAAATATTTACCGTGTGTTTGACACTGTGATAGATATCAGATGAAAGTCAGATAAGACATGGATTCTCTTCTCAGTGACTTTATGCTCTAGTAGAGGGAAGACCAAATAAAACAACAGTTGCAATCCAGTGGGATAAGTTCTGTTGAGATTTATTGTGAGACTAGAGAGAAGGGGTGTATGGATCAGCAGGAGCTTCTAGGTGAGGGTGACAGGAACAGTCTCCCAAGATGTGACGCTGCCGGTATATCAAGCATCCTCAGAACCTCCCCCATACACACACACACACACACACACACACACACACACACACATTGTGAACTGGAAGTCCGTTGAATTGATGAGGACCCCAGGTACAGAAGGACCCTCCTTTCTGCAGAGATTTCCATGATGTGGGGCCGTAAAGCATGCGGAGGTGACAGAAAGGTGCAAGAATCCTCATCATTGTCTTCCTCTTTTCCCACAAACCCTGCAATCCATCAAGGCCCTGAACACCAAAACAAATGGAAAAGACCGCTTTCTCCCAACCACCATCATCAACATTAAAGTTTTTCTGTATCTAGGTACCCAGGAGACAAGCCACATTAAGCATGAATCAGCCCTGACCTGGAGATCAGACATGGCTAAGGTGGGGCCCACACAGGAGCAGTTCCCACAGACTGACCGTATTTGATCCCCTAGGACGAGCAGGAAGCTATGCATGAGCACACCAGGCCTAGGGATTCAGGCAGCTCCTCCAAGTAAAAAGGGCACTAAAGGGAGGCTGGGCTGGCTGACTACCATGCAGGGGGAGGGGAGATCCAGTGGGAACCTCGCTGAAGGAAAATGGAGCTGAGGCTTTAAAGAGCTCAATTGAGATGTAGGTTGGGAGAAAAGGCCTTGGGGAGAGAATGGTGTTAAATGTGGTAACAGAAGAGAGGTCTGGTGCTGTGGGGCAGGGCAGCTGGGGGTTCTCCAGGCAGCAGCTGGCTCTCTTCTGGCTCCTGGAAGCACACAGCCTACTTATTGCCCCAGAGGGCCATTTTTCCAAAGAGAGGCCTTGGGAGGAACCTGCTGGACTTCATGTAAGCAGAAATCTTATCCAGGGCCTGAGGGAGAAAAGGAAAGCCAGAGCTCAGTTTTGCTGACCTGTTAAAGCCTCTAAAGAAAAAGAACATTTTTTAAAAATTTTCTTATCCTAAAATAAGAAATGAGTCTCCACATATGAAGGTCCTACATTGACAGATGATACACATCTTTGAGAAATTAAAACAGTGGATTAGAAAATTCCCCAGGCTCTGCTGCAAAACAGAATTTACACTTATCTGAAGGGAGACTGAGGTGCACAGAGATTACAGACCTTCTCCCTGTTCTCTGAGCCAGTCCTGGGACAGAGCTGGAATCTATTGGGCTGTCTCTCCCCAGTTCTAGTCTCCTTCTGCCACACTTTCTCCACTTCCTGCTCCCTCAAGAAAATATCTAACTTGCAGAGGAACAAACTTGCACTTTTTCACTAGAAGGCTCCTGGGTCATGACCACATTCCCAAAGGTTTCACAGTAACGTGCCTGGTGGAGTTCTGGTGTCTAGTCTGCCGGGAGTCACACTGCTAACACCAAGGTGGTACTGCTCTGGGGGGTCGGCTGAAATGAGTGAATGAAGCAGCACAAGGGAGCGCAGAACACGCTACTACAGACTGAAAGAAGCCAGATACCACTCAGCAATGACTCAGCAAGCCTGGATGAAGTTTCACTGGGGTGGTTGGACTAGCAAGCTAGGCTATAATTATTCCACTTTGCAGGAGTGAGTCGTAGCTTCTCAGCCTGGTAACTGAGTCCAATCCTATTATGCCCAATCCATCTCATCTCTACCTACAGGCTCCTCGATATAAAGAGAGACGAGGTCATTTGACACTCCGGTGAGTGTTATGGACTATCTAGCAGGAGAGAGGATTTGCAAAGGATTCAAAGACCTCTAGACTTTCCTAAACCCAGTGGGCTAAAGCCCTGGCAGACTGCAGCCCCACCACTGCTGACCTTCATGGTCACTTTAGCTCCTCTGTGTCATCCCCAAGGTGCTTGCTTAGCTTAGATCAGAAGTTGGTGAGAATTAGCAAGGAAAGGATAACTCTTTGTGTAAAAGGTAAGGAAACAAGACCTGTAGTCTGACTGCCTCAAATTCTGAAGTTTATAATAGAGCCGATTGGGCTGCTCTCCAACCAACTGGCCATGTGGACTGGATGGCTGGCTGTGAAGTGGGGTCCAGGTTGTCTCTGCTTTAATGCAGTTGCCACCTAACACCCCACCACTGTCTACAGCTACAGTTATCCCTGAGCTGGTGAGGGCAGACTCTGCACGCCTCCCTGGGCCTCACCCACAGAAGGCCACCCATAAGCCTGAGTTAAAATCGATTTACTGACATCCCAGTGTCTGCAGCATCCTCCAGCATCGGTAGGCCCAGGTTCCTGGAGAACTCCCAGTGCCTAGGACACCAACTGTATCAAGGAGCTTCAGCAGGCAGGGACCTGACCTGGATCAAAAAGATGCATTCCACCCCTGATGATGGATTCCTGCTGGCACTGAGTCTCCGAGTCTCAGCTCCCTTTCCTCTCCATTTGTCTCTAGTGAGATCAAGGCTATTAAAGGGCACACTGGAGGGGAACTCCTCTTCGATCTGATTAGGGCTGTCACGGGATTAAGGACAGCTGCATTCTACTGTTCCTGCAACTGTTTGGTTTAGCATATCATTTGGTTTATCATATCATGCAGCACCAGTTTTTCACATTCTGTCATTAAACACAAGTATTTTGGGGGACACAACTCAGTCCACAACAATGCTGAAGCAGGAAATAACAGAAGAGTGGGGAGAAGGACTCTACCCCATCATGTTGTTGTTGGGTGCCATCGAGTCGACTCCGATTCACAGTGACCCTATGAACAACAAATCTGAACCCTCTCCTATCCTGTGCCGTTCTCCCACTCTCTGACACACTCAAACCCATTGCAGCCGTCACTGTGTCCGTTCATCCGGTTGAAAGTCTTCTCTTTTGTCCACTCTCTGCCTTTCCAAGCATGATGTTCCTCTCCAAGGAATACTCCCTCCTAGCAACATGCCCAAAGTATGTGAGATGAAGCTTTATCATCTTTGCCTCCAAGGAGCATTCTGGCTGCACTTTCTCTGAGACATATTTTTTGGCAGTCTGTTGTGGTGGTGGTTGTTTATTGCAAGGGAGTCAAGCACGACTCATATTGACGCTATGAACGAAAGGCCTGAAGCCTTTCTATAACTATCGTCATTTACATCATAGGGAGCATAAAATATTTCAAAGGGGCACTGACAAAATACTCAAATCCCAGCATCTCCACAGACCTGGGAACTTCAGGGTTTTCCTAGTTATGGGCCATAACTAGGCTGCAAGCTTTCTGGGAGTTGAGTATAAATGTTGTCTGTGTTTTAGGAACTTAATATAAACCCATCCTTATCTGAGTCCTACTACTCCATACACATTCAAGTTCTGCCTTTCCTATTTTCTTCAGCTATGAAACTCAGGAAGAAGAAGGACCCGAGCTTCTCTTTCATTGTTGTAAAAGACAGCCAACTGTCCTTAGAAGCTGTGAGGAAGCCAGAAGAGCCTATATGGGCTTTGTGTCCATCATGGGTTATCTTGTGATCTCTCCCGTAAAATATGTGTCCTGTAAAACTTGGTTAGGTCATGATTCTCAAGATTATATAATTATCCTTCAAATTGTAAGCCCTAACCAATATACAAGGAGCTCTGGTGAGTCAGTGGTAAGAATCTGCATTGCAATCTCGAAGGCAGGCAGTTCAAATCCACCAGCTGCTCTGTAATAGAAGGATGAACAATCTCCTCCCATGCGATTAACAGCCCCTGAAAACCCACTGGAGGGTCAGCTTTGGGTCGGTTCCAACTTGGTGGTAGACTACGCAAGCAATCTACATATAAATGAGGCAGTAGAAGAGGCAGTAGTGTAAGGATATAATCATTCCCCAAGATGTGATCTGATGTAATCAACAAATCAGTTGTCAAAGGACTAAGATGGGATTGTTGTTAAGGTCACAGCCCCAACTGGACAAAGCAGAGCTCCCCTGGGGTGCAATTACATCTTCTTCTGCCTCACAAAAGATAAAAAGAGAAGCCAGGAGATTTCAGTAACATCAGGAGAGAAGGGCTGGGAGTGGAACATGTCTTTGGGCCCAGGTTCTTGCTGAGAGAAATTTCTCTATCAAGGAGACACAAAGAAAGCAAGCCATCCTTCTCGGCTCCTAACTGAGCTCATCAGAAAATTAACCTCTGTTTGTTAATAACCTCCACTTGTGTATCTTTGCTATAATAACCATAGATAAGTAAGATAGTGACTTTAAATAGATTCTTTACTCTCTTCCTCCTCAATTCCTCAAGAATAAAATAATTCACTGCACTTTTACTAATATTATGTAGACTAAATCTGTCACAACATATATAAATTGCTTAGCACAGGTTCTGGCATAAAGAAAACACCCCATAAATCTAGTTATTATAACTAGTTATTTTAGCTTCTAAACTAGGAAAGAATCATGAAGGAGAGAAAAGGAAAGAATAAAAAGGAAAGAGTATCAGGGGCTTCACCTCAAAGCGGGCCATGAAGTCCTTCAGGTTTGGGAAGGCATCCAGGCACTTGGGCTCAAAGATCCGGTTCACATCAAGGACGTCATAAGCAAGGAAGTCAACGAAGGTGATCTGCAGAAAGCTCAGCGGAATCAGTAAGACGCTCTGACAGCTGGGAGGAATCACACATCCATGTCACCCATCTCCTTCCACTTTTACCTTGTCCCCTGAAAACCACAGTCGATTCCCCAGGAACTGCGAGTAGAGCTTCATCTTATCAGGCAGCCCCTCCAGGTATGGTGGCTTCAGCTTCTCCTGGGGTAGAAAACAGCTGTCACCATATGAAGACCCAACTCCCTGGAAAGAGAAACGGCACTTCCACTACTGGGGTGATGTGTGAGCCTGTAGCCTCCACAGAACGTGCCCAGGGCAGTCCCTAGGCTTCCATTGAATCCAACCTCCAATTTCCAGGTCCTTACTGCATACTGTACATAGGGTCACTATGCATCACATGTGACTCAACCAATAACACATTCTATGAGGTTTGTAAGCAGCAGTGGCATCCACTTCCTAAACAACTTGCCACCGGAAACTATGAACTTTGATAAATGTTGATAGTTGTAGAGGGACTTTAGGCCTTTTGTTCATAGTGTTGCCATGAGTCATGCTCAACTCAAAGGCAATCAACAACAATGACAACCGTGTACCAACCCGATCTCTCAGAGGCACAGGAAGGAAGAGAAGAAACTAAGAATGATTTGAGTCCATCACCACTGATCTCCATCAGCCCCTCTACCAGTCACATGTGGAGTGCTGGGAGCTGCTGATGAGGGTGGGACTCATGTAACAGAACAAGACCTACAGGAGTTCAGAGAAGTAAATGTTCTAGCACAGGCATTCAGAGGACAGGAAGGGGTGGGTAAAGGAAATGGGAAAGATCTAGTCTGAAAAACAATGTTTATGAACTTTGTACATAAACAAGAACAAAACATTCTAGAAAAAAAAGATGGTCGAACAAGCAACCAAGCAGCAGGTATTTTATGAAGAAAGCTAGAGGACATAAGAACCATCAGTGAAAAGAAGCTGAAAGACAAGAACTTTCCTCCAGAGCCAACAGGGAAAGCCTTCCCTTGAGGCCAGCGCCCTCCTAAACTGCAAGGAAGCATTTTTTTTTTTATTAAAGCCTCGCACTTGTGGTATTTCTGTGATAGCAGCACTAAGTAACTAAGATCATGAGAATGACTGTCCACTTGGGAGGATGTCTTCAGTGTCACTGAATGTCCATGTCAAAATTATAATTATCTCTGTTTTGCAGTGTATTTTTTTTTTCAGTAACAGTTTAAAAAAAATCAAACTGTGAGAGGAATAAAAGAATTCAGAGATCATGTGAGTGGTTTCCAGGAAGATAAGGAGAATCTGACATGCTGAAAGGGAGGAGGGAGAGGAGGACATTCCTGCAGAAACACGGAGACTGTGGTAACATAATATGGCTAATAATCAGGATTATATGAGCATTCTGTGATTAGCAAGAGAAGGACACTGGGAAGAAAAATAAAACACCCAGTTTGAGAACTTAATTTCCACACTGGGAAGTCCAGAGTTTCTCCTAAAATTGGAGGAAATCGATTATGAGTTTTCATTTGTTGAGATTTAGGATTATGAAAGTGATTCTGCCAGCAACAAAGTGGGCCCTACTGTTGAATCCCTAGCTCTAAGGAATTCAAAGGTGTGTCTGATTCAGGCCACAGTTTCCCGATTACTAGCTATTCTATGCATCAGAGACCTGGACAATGAATAAGGATTACAGAAGAAAAAAAAATTATGCCTTTGAGCTGTGGTGTTTGAGAAGAACTCTGAGCATCTCCCGGACGGCCAAGAGAATGAACAGATATGTCTTGAAAAGTGTGCAGCCTGAGTGCTCTGTGGAGGCAAGAATGATGAGGCTTCACCTCACATACTTTGGACATGTTGCTGGGAGGTGCTGTTTCTTGGAGGGGAACATGATGTTGGGAAGGGTGGAGGGTCAGCGAAGGAGAGAAAGACCCTCAACCAGGTAGATTGATATGGTAATGGCTGAAATAGTCTCTTGTATGTCAGGAAGTGTGAAGATGGTGCAGGATAGAACAGGGTTCAGATGTTTTGTTACAGGGTCGCTATGAGTCGCCCTCGACTCGACAGCACCTAATAACAGCAAGGAGTCCAAATGTCACATGAGACCAATGCAAATTACAATGCAGAATCTCAACTCCTAGTCCAAACGATATTATTATGGCCATGTTCACCACAAACTCACAAAATCAGGGCTGTAGCACACTCTGGCCAGTTCCATGCGGGTGTCCATAACCTGGTTCTCCAAGATGTCCACTCGGATCTTTTCCTCTTCTGTCTCTCCACCTGCAGCCCATATATGAGGCACAGCCTCAATATCTCCGCCCAGACCAACAAGGTAATAGCCACCTGGCCTCTTATGATCCCACACCTGACCATCAGACTCACACAAGTTGTGCTTGCGGGCAAGGTAGCGCATGATGGCGTTGCTCTGCGTGATCTTGTGAGCCCCATCCAGGAGGTAGGGCAGCTGCAAGGGAAACCAGGCAGGCCCGTTACATCACCACTCTCCCCAGGACCCCTTCTCCTGAGGAAGGAGGGCTGAGATGTGGCACACTCAGGGCCTGGATGATACTACATAAGCACAGATTGTGGAACACAGAACACCATGGAAAGACCGTGGAAGAAGCTGAAATGACAGAGATGGAGCAGAAGGCACTGAGCCTACAACCTCCAGGCTGAGGAGAGGAGATGGAGGGAGAGACCCCCTTCACGGCCCCACACCCGGCACCTACATTGGGAAAGTCCAGGCCCAGCTTAAATTTTTCATTCAGCCACTGGCTTCTGTCATAGTCAGGAGCTGTTGTAGAAAAGATGGAAAAAGAACAAACTTTTCAGTATCCAAGGTAGTTCTTTCTCCACATACAGTTCCAAACAAGACCCCCTGAGACAGGTGGTTCTGGAATCTGCAGAACCTCAAAGTCTCACATTCCCAGAAGGAGAAAGACTTTAGCAAACTCTAAGGGGTACCGCATTATAATCACTGATAAAGGGTTGGGCAGCAGTTCCCTCCCAGCATCCTGAACTGGCAGGCCAGGGTTTGCACAGACCAAAGAGAAGAGAGCAAAGGGCAGTTCTCAGATGCAGCCACTGGATTGTCTGTGGAGGCCCTGCCCAGGTGGCAACAGGTGCCCAGGGGCACAGGCTGCTTGTTAGTAAATCAGCATTAGATGACAGGGGGCCACACAAGGGTGCCATACCGTCCCCCAACTTGTACTTCTTTTCTTCATACTTTGAATCTGTGTATTCCAGGATCAGGCGGATGGCATGAGCCAGCTGGGAGCGATAGTGCAGGGAGAGTTAGAGATGGAGGGGCCCTGACAGCCTGACTTTACCTCCTCCCTCCGGGTAAACCAGCGGCACCCACACCCAAGAGAGGAGTAGGGGTAGAAATCCCTCAGACACCACCCCAACCGCCCATGGCTCTCACTAAGCCTAACCTCCCACCCCAAACTACCTGCCTTGAAAGGCCAGGCTGCAAAGGGACTCAGCTCCAGCCCTGGGATGTATCTTCTCCCAGATCAGGGGCTCTGGGGTGCTCAGCATTTCCTCAACAACACACCCCTGTCCCACCAGACCAGATGGACCCTTGCTCACCCCGCGGAGGTCCCAGTAACCCAGAGTCATAACCATATTGTAGGTTTCCGTTGACTGAGCCGCCTAGCCTCCAGAAAGCTGAAGAAGGAATTTATCAGAGCTACTAGGAAGGGGGGGAGGTGAGAAGGGAGGGTGACTGTGACGCTGAGATCCGCCCTGCCCCCCCCCCGTGTTTATGCATGTCCTCACCCCTCCTTCACCCTGCCCCACCTCCAATGCAGCCAGCCCTGCAGACACCCGATCTCCTTTCCCTCCTCCACCTAGTTCTGGGATCCAGGCCCAGAAAGTGTCAGGGAGTAAATTCCTTTTCTTCAACTAGCTCTGAAGATGCTGGTCGCTGCCAAAGTTTGGATACACAAACTTGGTTTTGGTTTTCTAGTTCAACAGGTCCTCCACTCCCATTCAGAACCTGGCCTTGTCCTAGGAGGGGATCGACCCTGTGTTTGTGGAGAGAATCCCTGAAAGGCAAGAAGTTTTTATTATGTTGTTAGTTGCCATTGAGTTGAGCACGACTACACATAACAACTCCATGAATAGCAGATCTGAATCCTGTGCCATCCTCACTGTATCTGATAGGTTTGAGCCCACTACTGCAGTCACCATGTTAATCCATCTCAATAGGAGTTTTCTTCTCCTTTGCTGACCCTACACCCTTCCAAGCATGATATCCATTTCCAAGGATTAGGCTCTGCCAGCAATATAGCCAAAGTATGAGAAACAAAGCTTTGCCATCACTACTTCCAAGGAGCACTCTGGGTGCACCTTTTCCAAGACACACCTCTTTGTTCCTTGGGCAGCCTGTGGGATATTCAGTACTTTTCTCCATCAGCGATGCTAATTCTCTTCTTTTCCCCCAGGGCTTTACACAGCCTTTGCTCCTAATTGTTGAGTTCCCCAGGGCTCTGAGGCCCAAGCTGCCAAAGTCAAGCACCTATACATAACAAATCCCCATGGACTGGACTGGCAAGCCCCAACAGGAACAGAGAATAGGAGCTGTGGCTTGCGTTTGCTAGTCACAGATTGTTAAGGACCTTGTCCTTTTTTGCTTACCTGGAAAAGGATTAACAGGACCAGCTATAAATATATCAATTACCAATTCAGCCCCATTTGTGAAACTCAAGCCAAAAATCAGATCCTAAAATATATCTACATATCTGAGGTACAACCCAGAAATGTCCAAATGATCCCTACATTGACCTCAAATCAGACTAGTAGCATCAAAATGCCGGTCACAGAAGGCATGAGAGCAAGGGCAGAGAGAGGGTCTCCTCAGAGGGGCCAGATCTCTGTCCTGCTGCTGAGGAAGGACAGAGAGTGAAGGACCCAACACAAAACCACAAGAATGTTCACAGAACCAGTGTCACAGGGACACCAGAGTCCCCTCCTCACACAGGGAGTCAGTTACCCCGACCATAAATTCTAGTCCCAGATGAGAACACCCTGAGCCTATTTCCTCACGAACAATGAGAAACTCAGGTGCTTATGAGGTCTCTTTAACCTGTGGGACCCACTTAGCAACTTGACTGACCAGCTTTTCTGTTTGAAGGCAAAAGAGTATTACAAAACTCAGGTAACGTGAAAGAATTTAACCTGTGGTTGATTTGCTTTTATTTAAAAAATTCAACAAGAATTAATGATCCTAATACAACCAGGAGAGAATAAAATAGATGAATGGGACCTTTTAAGACTCAAATCTGTATACACATCAAAAAACTTCTCCAACAGAGTAAAAGGGAAAGCCACAGACGGAAAAACTATTTGCCAATGGCATATCTGATATTGTTGTTATTGTGTTCCGTGGAGTTGGAATCAACCCTCTGGCAGGTTTTCAGAGGCAGTTAATCACATGGAAGGAAGTTGTTCATCCTTCTCCCGCAGAGTAGTGCCTTTGGGATTGCAGCATAGCTTCTTGCCACTAGGCCACTCTAACAAGAAAAAGGCAAACAGTCCAATCACAAAATAAGCACAGGATATAAACAGACACTTCACCAAAGAAGACATTCAGATGACAAAGAACATACCGAGAAATGTTTAAAATCCCTACCTATCAAAGGGATGCAAATCAAAACAATTATGAGATATCATCTCACCACAGCAACGACAGCATAGTTCAACAACAGAGCAGCAAACAACAAAAGCTGGCGAGGTTTCACAGAGATTGGAACTCTTATTCACTGCTAGTGGGAATGTAAAATGATACAGCCGCTATGGAAGGCACTCTGGCACTGTCTCAAAAAGTAGGAAGTAGAAATGCCGTTTGGCCCAGCAATTCCACTTCTGGGAATATATCCTAAAGAAACCAGACCCACAACTAAAACAAATGTATGCACAACCGTGTTCGTTGTTGTGTTATTCATAATGGCAAAGAGATGGAAGCAACCCAAGTGCACATCAACAAATGAACGGATAGAAAAACCATGGTACTTCCACAAAATGGAATGTTACACAGCACTGAAAAAAAAAGAACTCATAAAGCATTACACAACATTGGGGAACCTGCAGGACATTATGCTGAATGATATCTCAGTTACAAAAGGACAAACACTACATATAACACTGCTGGTATTGTTAGGTTAGCAGACTTAAGGAAGAAATCTGAGAAAACGAGAGAAAGCTTAATGTAGCTTTATTAAAGGGGGCGGGGGGGGAGGTGGCGGGAGAGCCCCCCGGGGTGAATTCCTCATCCTGGAGAAGCAGAATGGAAAGTCACACTGTGAACTTACTGGGGAAGATTTTTATAAACAGAGTCTTTAGGGAGGGACATTCCACTCTGATTTACGATTCACCTGCTAGCTCAGCTAGGCAGGCAAGGCCGTTTGCTCTTCTTATCAGCAGCAGAAAAGGCCATCAGCATTTGAGTTCTGAATTCTTCATCATTCTCTTTGGTCCCCTTTTCCCAGACTTAACAGATATAAAATAAGGCAGATATGGGGCAAGGCTGGGGAGAGAATGGAAAAAGAATGGATAGATGACAAACACAGAAATAGAACTGATGAGGGCAAGAACTGTCTGATAGGAACATATGATTAGGCATTACATGTATGAAACAATCTGGAACAAGGTGTACATTGCAAGGAGGGCTGAGGAGGGGGGAGAAAATTTGTAATAATGAATAAAGTAAATTAAATTTTAAAAAAATAATTATTGGATCCATGAAAAAAAATGACAGAAACTTGTAAAAAGAGAACTGTTTACACTCAATAAAAAGCAAGAATATTGCATTACAAATAAAGGTGCTTTTTTTCCATTAATTTTAATGAAAGGTTACAGAGACTTAGGGTTTCCAGTCATTCATTGTTGCACTTTTCTCCCTGCCCACCCCCCTCCCCCAGTTAAATTTTCTCCTTGATGAGTAAAAGAAAACTCATTTCTATGCAATCCCTCCCCTCAAGTCCACTGCACTGGGCAGACTTCATTCTGGACTCCTATCATGACAATAATACCTAATCATATATCCCTTTTAAACAGTTCTCTCCCTCATCTGTTGCAATGCAGTATACATCATTCCTCCCCTTCTTTTCTGTCTTCCCTCAGCCCTAATGTCAGTCCTGTTTTACAACAGTGGCCCTAAGCAATATTTGTCCTTTTGTGACTGAGATATTTCACTTAGCATAATGTTCTCTAGGGTCATCCACTTAGCATAGTATTTTATGAGTTCCTTGTTTTTCAGTGCTGCATAGTATTCCATTGTGTGAATATACCAGAGCTTCTCTATCCATTCATTTGTTGATGAGAAATTTTTTTATTAATTTTAATAAAAGTTTACAGAGACTTAGGGTTTCCAGTCATTCATTGTTACACTTTTTCCCTGCCCACCCCCTCCCTCCAATTCACTTTTCTCCTTGATAAGTAAAAGAAAGTATACTGTATTGCAACAGATGAGGGAGAGAACTGTTTAAAAGAGATATATGATTAGGTATTATTGTCATGTCAGGAGTCCAGAATGAAGGCTTCACAGTGGAGTGGACTTGGGGGGAGGGATTGCATAGCAACAAATAAGGGCTTTTAAAAAAATTCTGCAATAAGAAAGAATGAAGTTCTAATGCATAATACAATAAGGATGAACCTTGAAGACATTATACTGAATGTAATAAGACAAATGAAAATTTAGGCGGGGGGGACCACACCAGTCTTTTTTCCATTCATATGGAATGTCTAGTATAGACCAAATGCATGAAGACAGCAAGTAAGTTAGTGGTTACCACAGGCTAGGGCAGGGGAATAGAGAGTTACTGTTTAATGGGTACTAACTTACTGTGTGAGATGAAAAAGTTTTGGAAAAGAATAATATGATGGTTGCACAATCTGTGGGTGTGATACTGTCCTCCCAAAATACATGTTGTAATTCCTAAGCAGAGCCTCAAACTGGTTCATTCCATCTCCTACTCTGACCCCTCCAAGAGGCTCCTAGGTGAAGGGAGAGAAACACAGGGAGTAAAACTTAAAATCCTAGAAATGCCCAGGCTCACCGGTCTGTTAGAGACTGGTAATACCACCCAGGTGTGGTCTTCAGTCACTCCAGCGCCCGAGGGTATTCTCAATTAAGTTGCTTCATGACTACACCCTTCTGAGAGCACTCAATTTATTAATACTAGGTGCTTCCTAGCTTTGGAATTCTCCACTTGTGCAAAGCAGGCGTTGTCTCTGTCAGTTAACAGTACACACTGCTGACAAGTGGATTCTGACTCAATACAACACTACAGAGCAGTTTTCCAGAGACTTCCTCCCATGGAGCCAGACAGCTTCAAACCACCAACCTTTCCACTAGCAACCAAGTGCTGAAACCAATGCACCACCAGCTCCACAGTTAACATTAAAACAAAACTAAATCCTCTGCCATCTAGCTGATTCTGGCTCATGGAAACTTTCCACTGGATTTCTGAGACTCTTCAGTCTTTAGAGGAGATGATTGATCTCTTTTTCATGCTGAGTGGTCAGTGAATTCAAACTCTTGATTTCTCAGTTAGCAGCCCAGCTCCTAATGTACTAAGGGCTCCTTACAGTTACCAGTCACCTCTCTGAATTCCTCCAAGGCCCCGCTCTCCTGTGTGATGACTGGAGCAGTTAGCATGGCTGATGTGCCTTGTTTACCAGGGCAGTCAGCTGAAGAATGGGGAAAGTTACAGCAAAACAGCTGAACATTTTTTGTGTTTTGTCATCCAGATTTCTGTCAGGCTTAGAAACTGTGAAGGCTTCATTGAGCCTCTGCCAGAGCCCGGCCACAGAACCCTCCTCTTCTGAGGAGCCTCCACGTGAAGGACAGGGATGTGCTCCTGCTACTCCAGTCTTTGAAATGCGTGTTTTTCTCTTTTATATTTTAGTTTACCACAATATTCAGAATAAATTCTTTTATTTACAACTGTTTTTACGTCTTTAAGCCTTATTGTTCCTTTTGTACTGATAATTATTTTTATTAAGAGTCAAGCCTCTAAAAGCAGTTTGTTTTTTAACAATAATAATATTATTGCCAAAAAGGCAGGCCCGTTTTGGGGTTTTCTGTGGCTGTTTTCACACAAGGACAGAAAGCTGAGGTTTCCAGAGACCATGTGACCTATGAAGTCTAAAACCTTTACTCTGTAAACTTTTAGAAAGAATGTTAGCTGATACTGATCTACATTTATACATGTTTTATTTGAGTTAATATTTTACTCATAGTTATTTCTGTTTTATCATAATATCATCTCTGATTTCTAGCATTTTTCCCCATTTTCTTTTCTATCATTTTTGTCTCTAAAATTTTTATGTTACTGTTTCCTAAACTTCTGGCTTAAGTAAAGTGTGTATTACCAGTCATGTACCTTCTGTTGTTGTTGTTGTTGTGTGCCATCATGTAGTGACCAACCCGTAGCTGACCCTCCAGCGGGTTCTCATAGGCAGTAAATTGCTCAAGAGGATACTGCCCTTCCTTCTCCCATAGAGGAGCTCATGTGACCTATGAAGTCTAAAACCTTTACTCTCTAAACGTTTAGAAAGAATGTTAGCTGATACTGATCTACATAATACATATTTTAATCTGATTTAATATTTTACTTGTGGTTATTTCTATTTTATTATCATATCACCTCTCTAAAATCTTAATGTTACACTTTTTGGCTTAACTAAAGTGTATGTTTAGTGGTTCAAAATTGGAAAGGGTGTGCGTCAAGGATACATCCAACTCCCTATTTTTTCAATCTACATGTAGAACAGATCATCCGGGAGGCTGGGCTCTGTGAAGAGAAATGTGGCATCAGATTCGCACAATGGAATACTATGCTGCATTAAAAAACAAGGAACTCGTGCAATATTACTCAAAATGGTTGACTCTGGAGAACATTATGCTGAGTGAAATATCCCAGTCACAAAAGGACAAATATTACATGATGCCACTGTTGTAG
>NW_006400002.1:3202380-3223655 GCF_000299155.1 Elephantulus edwardii
AAAAAAAAAAAGAAATGTGGCATCAGAATTGGAGCTGGACTCATCAACAATCTGTGTTATGCAGATGACACAACCGTGCTTGACCAAACTGAGGAGAACCTGAAGTGCTTGCTGCAAAAGGTCAAGGACTACAGCCTTCAATATAGATTGAAGCTCAACATCAAGAAAACAAAGATTTCCACCGCTGGGCCAATTGGTAACATCATGACAGATGGTGAAGAAATTGAGATTGTTGACAGCTTCAGTTTGCTTGACTCTACAATAAACACTATTGGTACCAGCAGCCAGGAAGTTTAAGGACAGATTGCATTGGAAAAGTCTGCTGGCAGAGACTTCTCCAAAGTACTGAAGAACAATGATGTCAGTCTAGACACTAAGGTGTGCCTGATACAGGCCACGGTCTTTGCCATTACTTGCTATGTATCAGAGAGCTGGACAATGACTAGGGATGATAGAAGGAGAGTTTATGCCTTTAAGCTGTAGTGCTCGAGAAGACTATTGAATACACCACAGACAGCTCAGAGAACAAACAAATTCATCCTGGAGAGAGTGAAACCAGGCTGCTCCTTGGAGGCAAGGATTCTGAAGCTTTGTCTGACATCCTTTGGACATGTTGCAAGGAGGGTCCAGTCCTTGGAGAGGGATGTCATGCTTGGGAGAGAGGAGGGACAGCACAGGAGAGGAAGACCCTTGATGAGATATATTGATTCAGTCACTGGGGAAATGGGGATAGGCCTGTCAGAGACAGTAAGATTGGCAAGAGATAGAGTTTAGGGTTGTTGTACATAGGGTCGCTATGAGTCGCAGGCAACTCAAGGGCATTATAACAACAAAGTGTATGTTACTAGTCATGTACCTTCTGTTGTTGTGTGCCATCATGTAGTAACCAACACATAGCTGACCCTCCAGCAGGTTTTCATAGGCAGTAAATTGCTCAAGAGGATACTGCCCTTCCTTCTCCCATAGAGGAGCTGGCGAATTCACATCCTTTGCCAACCCTCCACCTTTCCCAACATCATGTCTTTCTCCAAGGAATAGCCCCTTCTAGCAACATGTACAAAGTATGTGAGGCAAAGCCTCATTAGTCTTGTCTCCAAAGCAAGGGTACTCTGGCTGTACCCTCTCCAAAACGTATCTGTTCATTCTCTTGGTCATCAATGAGATGTTCAGTGCTCCTCTCCAACAGCACAGCTCAAAGCATCAATTCTTTTTCTGTCGTCCTTTTTTATTGTCCAGCTCTCAGATGCATAGCTAATAATCTGAAAGACAATGGCCTGAGTCAGATGCACCTTAGTCCTCAAAATGACATCATTACTCCTCAGTAATTTGGAAAGGTCCCTAACTGCAGATTTTCAAAGTGCAATGCGTCTCCTTATTTCCTGACTGTTCGTACCAAGGGTGTTAATTTCGGATTCAAGCAAGATGAAGCTGTTGATAGTTTCAATCTCCTCTCCATACATCATGACTCTGCCTATCAGTCCAGCAGTAAGAATCTTTGTTTTCTTGGCATTGTGATGCAATCCACACTGAAGCCTGTTTTCCTGGATCTTCTGCAATTGCTTCAAGTCCCCCTCACTCTCAGCAAGAAAGGTTGTGTCATCTCCTAACACAAATTATTGGTAAGTCTCCCTCAAATCCTGGTCCCACACTCCTCTTCATAGAGTCCAACTTGCAATCAAGATACATTAATGATAACTGGTGACTGGAATGCAAAAGTGGGAAACAGTGAAGAATGAATAGTAGTTGGACAATATGGGCTTGGTGATAGAAATGAGGCTGGAAATAGAATTATTGTATTTTGTATTTACAATGACTTATTCATTGCAAATACCTTCTTTAAGAGACACAAATGATGACTTTACACATGGATCTCACCTGATGGGCTACATAGGAATAAGATTGACTAAATTGTGGAAAAACCCATTGGAGAAGCTCAATATCAGTAGTCAAAACTAGACCAGGGCAGACTATGGGTCTGATCATCAATTACACATGTGGAAGTTCAAATTAAGGTCGAAGAAAATTAAAATAAATCTACAGGAACCAAGATATGGTCTTGAATCAATTCCATCTGAATTTCAGGATCATCTTAAGAAAAGGTTTGAGGAATTGAACACCACTGATGGAAGATCAGATGAGTTGTGGAAAGATATCAAGAATATCATTGATGAGAAAAGCAAAAGGTCATTACAAAAACAGAAGTGGGTAAAAAATGGAAATGGGGGGGAGCTCTGGTGGCCTAGTGGCAAGAAGCTGTACTGCAATCCCACAGGTACACGGTTCAAATCCACCAGATGCTCTGCCGGAGAAGGAGAGACCATTTCCTCCTGTACCAGTCAGATCTGATTTGACGGTACATGCACAAAAAATAATAAAATTTAAAAAATGGAAATGGATGTCAGAAGAGACTCTAATGATTGCATTGGAGCATTGAGAAGCAAAAACAAAAGGAAAAACATGTAGAAGTGAAAGAATTGAACTAAAGATTTTCAAGGGTAGCTCGAGAAGACAAAGCAAAATATTATAACAGAACATGCAGAGAGCTGGAATTGGAGAATGAAAAGAGCAGAACTCACTCTGCATTTCTCAAGCTGAAAGAAGTGAAAAACAAATTTAAGACTCATGTCACAATATTGAAAGATGTTATGGGCAATATTTTGAATGATACAAAAAGCATCAAAAGAAGATGGACCTAATACAGAGAATCACTGTATCAGAAAAAATTAGTTGACACTGAAAAATTTCAGGAGTTATCTTATGAGCAGAAGCCATTGGTAATGAAAGAGGAAGGAGAAACTGCATTGACTGTATCATTAATATCATATGCAAGCAAAATACTACTGAAGATCATTCCTAAATGGCTAGAACAGTACATAGACAGAGATCTGCCAGAAGTTCAAGCAGGACTTAGAAGAAGCCATGGCACCAAAGATGTCATTGCTGAAGTTATGGATCTTGGCTGGAAGTAAAAAAATACCAGAAGAATGTCTGTTTCTGCTTTATTGACTACGCAAAGACATCTGACTGTGTGGATGATGACAAGTTGTGGCTGACATTGAGGAAAATGGGAATCCCAGAGCACTTAATTGTTCTCATGCAGAACCTATACCTGGACGAAGAGGCTGTTGTGTGAACAGAGCAGGGAAGCACTGCATCATTTGGGAACTGGGAAGGAAATGTGTCAGGGTTGTAGTTTCTCTCCATAATTCAATCTGTTTGCAGAGCGTGTAAAGATCAAGAATTCTCCAGAATTAGAAAAAGGATTTAACTTAATATTATCCCTGAACATAAAAACCTTGTCCCTTTCTCTAACATACTACTTCCCACACAAACTTTAATACAGTTAACAGCTCCTGTACTCCCTCCGAGGAGCCCTGATGGCACAGTAGTTAAAGTACTTGGCTGCTAACTGAAAATGCAGTGGTCTGAACCCACAGGCCAGTCACCAGGTAAATGATGACACATTTTGCTTCCATGAAGATTGACAACCTTGGAAACCTCATAGAGATAGACCTATTCTTGGGAATAGAGGTGGTTATGAGAAAATCTATTTGACAGCAGTGGGTTAGGTGGTGAATATAGAATATTCTTAGAAAAGGTAGACACTTAAAGCGGTCCGTTACTACTGAAGGCTTGGTTTCCAGTCCACTCAGATGTTTCTTGGAAGAATGCTTGATGACACTTTCCAAAACATCAGTCCACTAAAATCTTATGGGGCACAGAGGAGAGAGTGAAGCCCCTTCCTGTTTGGAACTGGGAGCCATTTGGAAGTTTTGAGGTGAGAGAGGTCTTTCAGGGACATGCCCTGCTGAATCACACTGACCCAGGCAAACTTTGATCTGTATACAGGATGTCAGGTTTCCAGACTTCTGCTCTGGATGAGCTCGTGTGGAGCAGCCATCTATCTTCCCCCCATCTCTGAGTTTTAGTTGGCTTGTTTAATCGATTTTTTATCTCGAACATTGTCAGATCCTGTCAAGTGGGCTCTGACTCAGCAACCCTGTGCACAACACAATGAATCTGCCTGACCTTATGCTGTCATCAGGACCTCTGCCGTGTCTAACCCCCTGTTCCAGTCACCGTCAATCCATTTATTCCATGGAGTCGTCTTTTCGCTCACGTTCAACTTTTCTAGTATGATGTCCTTTTTTATAAAGGTACAAGACAAACTCTCAGCCTCCGTGCTTCTAAGGAGCACCCTGGTTTCACTTCTTCCGAGAGAAATTTCTTCTGTTGCTCAGTCAAGTTGTCAAGCTGTTGAGATGGACCTGAAACATAGCTGATATGCCAGGCGATTGTGGGAGGCTGTGAATGAGGAGATTACTCGTCTTCCCTGGGTGTCTGATGAACGTAAACTGTCAGAGAGGCTTAGCCTTTTTGTGTAGCTGGGCAACTTCTTTTAGTTGTTGTTCTGTGTCTAAGAATTGGAACCAACTCATAGCTAAACCTCCAGAGGCTTTTCAGAGGCAGTAAATCGTACATGAGGAAGCTGCTCATCTTTCACCAGTGGAAATGCTGGTGGATTCAAACTACCTGCCTCTGGAACGGCAACACAGCTCTGTAAGTCCACGAGAACCACGATATGATCTTGAATCTATTCCGTCTAAATTTCAAGATCACCTTAGGAATAGCTTTGAGGAATTGAACAAGACTGATCAAAGACCAGATGAGTTATGGGATGATATCCATGAAGAAAGCAAAAGGTCATTACAAAGACAGAGGAGAAAGAAAAAAGCTGAAAGCCTTTCTTTGAAGAGACTTCAAAACCAAGGGAAAATACATGGAAGCAAAAAGCTGAACAGAAGATTTCAAAAGGGCAGTTTGAGAAGACAAAGCAAAGTATTATTATGGAATATGCAGAGAGCTGGAATTGGAGAATAAAAGAGAAGAACTCACTCTGCATTTCTCAAGCTGACAGAACTGAAAAACAAATTTAAGTCTCATATCACAATATTGAAAGATGCTATGGGTAACAAATACATTGAATGACCCAAAAAGCATCAAAAGAAGATGGAGGGAGTCTACGAAGATGGCGCCGAAAGCAAAGAAGGAAACCCCTGCCCCTCTCAAAACTGACGCCAAAGCAAAGGCATTAAAGGCCAAGAAGGCAGTCCTGAAGGGCATCCACAGTCACAAAAAAAAAAAAAAAGATCTGCACGTCACCCACCTTGCAGCGGCCTAAGACACTGAGACTCTGAAGGCAGTGCAAATACCCCTGGAAGAGCGCCCCCAGGAGAAACAAGCTTGACCACTATGCCATCATCAAATTTCCCCTGATCACTGAGTCAGCCATGAAGAAGATAGAACAACAAACTTGTGTTCATTGTAGATGTCAAGGCCAACAAGCACCAAATTAAACAAGCTGTAAAGAAGCTCTATGTCATTGATGTGGCTAAGGTCAACACTTTGATTAGGCCTGATGGAGAGAAGAAGGCCTATGTTCGACTTGCTCCTGACTATGATGCTTTGAATATTGCCAGCAAAATTGGGATCATCAACACTGAGTACAGCGGGCTAATTCTAAATATAAATTTTTCTCACAAAAAAAAAAAAGAAGATGGAGGGAATACACAGAATCACTTTTCCAGAAAGAACTGATTGACACTGAAAAATTTCGGTAAGTACCATATGAGCAGAAACCAATGGTAATGAAGGGGGAAGTAAAAGATTCATTGAAAGCATTTGCAAAAAATTAAGGCCCCAGGAATCGATTAGATACCAAATTACTTGCTTCGATTAACAGATGTAGCCTTGGATGCCCTCACCAATCTATGCCAGGAAATTTGGAAGACAGCTGTATGGCCAACTGATTGGAAGAGGTCCAATATTTGTTCCCATTCCCAAGAAAGGTGATCCAAAAGCATGTGGAAACTACCAAACAATATCCTTAATATCACATGCAAGCAATCTACTCCTGAAGATTATTCCAAAACAGCTAGAACAGTACATTCATAGGGAACTGTCAGAAGTTCAAGCAGGATTTAGAAGAGGCTGTAGCCCTAGGGATATCTTTGCTGATATCAGATAGATTTTGGCTTTAAATAAATACTAGAAGAATGGCTATTTGCACTTTATTAACCATGCAAAGGCATTTGACTGTGGATCATAACAAGTTATGGCTAACATTGAGAACAAAAATCCCAGAGCACTTAACTGTGCTCATGAGAAACCTATATCTAGACCAGGAGGCTGTAAACAAGAACTGGGCAAGGGAACACTGCATGGTTTAAAATTAAGAAGGGAGAGTGTCAGGGTTGTATTTTCTCTCCATACCTATCCAATCTGTACGCTGAACAAATTACTCGAGAAGCTGGACTTTTTGAAGAAGATTGGGGAGAGACTCAATAATCTATGATATGCAGATGACACACCTTGCTTACCGAAAGTGACATGGACTTGAAGCACTTGTTGCAGAAAATAAAGGAATGCAGCCTTTGAGGTGGTTTTCATCTCTACGTCAAGAAAACAAAACCACTGCAACAATAGGCACCACCATGATAGATGGAGAAAACACTGACACTGTCAAGAACTTCATCCTATTTTGATCCACAAGCAACACCCTTGATATCACCAGTATTGCACCGGGAAAGTCTGCAGTTAGGGATCTCTCAAATGACTGAGGATTAATGATGTCAGTTTGAGGACTAAAGTGTGTCAGATCATGGTCTTTCTGATCAATTGCTATGTATCTGAGATCTGGACACTGAGTAAGGATGACAGAAGTATTGATGCCTTTGAGCCATGGTGTTGGAGAAGAGTACTGAATATGCCATAGAACTGTCAAAAGGATAAACGTCTTGGGGAAGGTACAGCCAGTGTGCTCTTTAAAGGCAAAGATGGTGAGTTTTTGCCTCTCATATTTCAGATGTGTTGCTAGGAGGGACTATTACTTAGAGAAGGACATCATGCTCAGAAAGGTGGAGGGTCAGTGAAGAAGACTCTTGACCAAATGGACTAACACAGTGACTCCGCAATGGGCCCAAAATGTCACAAAGTGTGAGGACGGCACACGACAGGACAGGGTTCACATCTGTTGTTCACAGGGTCACAATAGATCGTACTCTACTTAATGGCACGTAACAACCTATCTCAGGTTAAGGCTTCCAACCACTAACGATAACCTATGACTGCTCATATTAGAAAGAGCTAATATGTATTCCCCCAGTGACGTAGTGTCAAAATTTTCTGAGCTTGACTGTATGTATATCACTGCTGGCAGAGATGCCTATCTCCAGAGCTGTATATCCTGTTCATGAGTGCAGAACTCTAGAGGGCCTTACCTAGAGGTAATTCTAACCAATTTCTACATTTAATGGAATATTAAATCAGTTAGAAACTGTGATTAAAAACGGGACAGAGATTATCTCCTCAATGAATTTATGGTCTAGGTGAATAAAAAAAAAAACCACAGTAAAACAACAAGTATAAGTTGTTGATATTTATTGTGAGATAGGGGTAACATTTGGATCAGTGAGAGCTTTCAGGTGACAGTGAAAAGACAGGCCCCCCAGGTCAAAACACACTGTGGACAGCTCAGCATCGCCCCCATCACCACACAAGGACCTTCTCCTCTGTAGACAGCCCTGTGGTGAGGGACAGAGGGGTAGGCCAAAGGGACAGGTGAGCAAGAATCCTTACACCTGTCCTCCCAGGATTTACCACACCCTGAGAACCTTCCAGGTCCTGCCCTCGACACCAAAAACTAAAGGAAGGCACCCCTTCCCCCAGGCACCACCCCACTTCCAGAACTATTTCTGTATCCAGACAGACAGAAGGGCACACTACAGCAGGTGAGGCTCAGCCATTTCTTCAGGATCAGACAGGGAGCACAGATAATGTGGGAGCAGTGACTCTATACCAGTCACAGGGGAATCACAAGTCAGCTGAGCCTATGGAACAGACCCAGAGCACGGGAAGGTTCTCTAGCACAGGTGACAAGGGATGGTCAGTCTGGATGGCTTCCATGTAGGGACAACAGACGTCAGGAGGAGGGAATTGGCTGAAGGAAAGTGGTACCTGAGCCTTTAAAGAGCCCAAATAGGGTAGAAAAAAGGAGGTCAATCAGTCCTAAAGGAGAACTAGTCAAAATGAGGATGAGGAGGAGAGGGCAGTGCTGGAGGTAAGGGAATGCCAGGTGTTCTCCAGGCAGCAGGCACAGGGCGGCCTCGCTTCCACCTCCTGCATTTACAGACCCTACTTATTGCCCCACAAAGCCGACTTTCCAAAGAAAGGTCGTGGGAGAAACCTGCTGGACTTCATGTAGGCAGCAATCTTATCCAGGCCCTGGGGGGAAAAAGAAAAGGTGGAGTTCAGATTGGCTCTTCTTCAGTTAAAATAACTCTCATTGATAAAATAATCTCCAATCGTAAAAAGAGTTTACACATGAGATCGATCCCTTTACACTGTTACAGGTTATTTATCTATGAGCGATTATAACACTGGAATAGAAAAATCCAGGGGCTGTGCTACCAGACAGATTGCACTAGAAATGTGTATCAGAAGGGAGACTGGGGTGCACAGAGATGAAACCCCTTCCTCTCGTTTACCGAGCCAGCCCTGGGCTAGGGGCCAAATCCACCTCTCTCTCCCAGCGCTGGGCCCCTTCTGCTGAACTTGCTCCTGCCACACTCCCACAGGAGGCCATTGTCCTTCTGGTAAACAGAACAAACTCTCTCCTTTTACATAAGATGGCTCCTGTCTCACAGCCAATACTTTGTTTACACCCAAAATGGGGCCTGAGCAACATGAAGGAGCTGAGGGCACACCTCTGTATCTTAGAAGAGGCCCAGATTTCACAGAATGACTAACCTGTATGAAGGAATGTTCCCAAGCTAAAGCTGGGCAGTGCCAGCCTGTAATTACCCCAGAGGCAGAAGGGTCTCAGATTCCCAGCCCAATCTCATTCCAAACCACCTCACTTCTAAGGTGACATGGTGCTAAGACACTCAGATGTGTGTTCTGTGTTCATAATTAAATCATTTTGCAAGATTGAAAACTATGCAGACTTTCCAAACCCAATGGGATCCAGTTCTAGCAGATTGCGGACCCCTGTCCACAGCTGCCTTTCACAATCCCCTCATTTCCTGTGTCCACCCAGGGTATTCAGCTGCTACTAGAGCCAGGAGATGATGAGAACTGGCCAAGAAAGCAGAGCTCTGGATGGAAAAGGGTGAAGGAATAAGAACGCTGCACTGACTGCCTCACATTCTCAACTCTCCGTACTCAAGAAGACTAAGTTGCTCTCCACCCAGGTAAACGTGTGTGTCAGCTGACCGTGTGAAGTGGGGTCCATGTTTGGCTCCCCTCCAAGCAATTGGCACTGAACGCCCACACACCTGCTGTGGCTGCAGTGACCCCCCCCACCGAGCTCCTGGAAGGTGGGCCCCATGGCAGGGCCATCTCTGCAGGCCCCCACTCCCAGACCTGCCCCAGTGTCTTAACCACAGGGCACCACGAGTGAACACAGATGGGCTGACATACTAGAGAGAAAACCTTACACAATGGGGAAGGCGACAGAGCAGAAGAGTGGAGAGACGGTGTTCTACCAGAGAGCACGTGAATGAAACACTTCCTGGGGACATTCACAGAGCACTCACACCCTAGCACATCTACAGCCCAGGGATATCAGTCCTTGCCCAGACATCGATCACAGTGGGGTTAAGTCTACATGTGACCCCGTAGGATGTCAAGTAGGAATACTGCCTGTGTCCTGGAAACATCAATCCTTCCTTGTCTGACTCCTAGACAATCATCTGTGTAAGCCCACTACATGCTCACTCCTCAAGTTCTGCCACACTCCCGACTTCTTAGGTTGTGCAACGCAGGCAGGAAAAGGGCCAGAGCTCTCCTTTCAGGAACAGAAAAATGAGAGCCACTTACTACTGTCCATAGAGACAGACAAGAAGCCCAGCAGAGGCAGAGTTGGATCTCTGAACTTGAGCGAACTTCCTACCCCTTTCAGCCTCAATCTCCTCATCTGTATAAAGAGCGTTATAATTCTACCTACCCTTTCATTATATGCTGCAGACTAAATCTACCAAAATGTATTAAAATGCTTAACACAGGCCTTGGCATAAAGCAAATCTTAAAAAAACAATACTAGTTCTTTTGCACTCTGAAAAAAAAAAGGGAAGTACCGGGGGAAATAAGAAGGGAGAAAAGCATTATCAACATAACAGCAATGAGGGCTTCACCTCAAAGCGGGCAATGAAGTCCTTCAGGTTTGGGAAGGCCTCCAAGCACTTAGGCTCAAAGTTCCGGCTCACATCAAGGAAGTCATAAACAAGGAAGTCCGCAAAAGTGATCTGGGGAAATTCAGAGAGGACAGGGTTAGAAGCTCCATCATCTGGAAAGAATGACATCTCCACGTCCCCTTCAATCTTTACCTTGTTCCCTGCAAACCATGGTCGCTTCCCCAGACAGTCAGAGTAGGGCTTTATCTTATCAGGCAGCTCCTTCAGGTACTGAGGCTTCAGCTTCTCCTAGGGTAGAAAACAGCTGTTACTACAAGCAGACCCTGCTCGCTGGTCAGAGACAAAGCAACCACACCTCTCCTATGACAGGAAATCAGAATCCTGCTTAGACTGTCCCTGGCCTACTTACTGCCCAGGCTTTTATTTACTCCAATTAGCAGTTTTCAGACCTCTACCATCCACCTCTCAGGGGCATGAGAAGGAATCCATAAAGACTTGCATGATGATCTCCATCAACTGTCTTATCTGTCACATCAGGTCACTGGGAGGCCTGGGGTTAGTGGGACTCAGATGTGACAGAACAAGAACTACAAGAGCTCAAAGAAGTGAAAGTTCTCACCTGTATTGTGGCACACGAATGCAGAGGACATTTGAGTAGTTTTTTGTCATCCTTGTTATGTGCCATCAAGTTACTTGCAACTCATAGCGACCCTATTATGTACAACTGCCCTAAAATCTGCTCTATCCTGTGCCAACTTTACTGTCTCTGACACACCTACCCTCATTATCCCAGTCACTGAATCAATCTGTCGCATCAAGGGTATCACTCTCTTCTCTGTCCCTCCACTGTTCCAAGCACAATATCCCTCTCCAAGGGCTGGTCCCTTCTTGCAACATGTCCAAAGAATGTCAAATGAAGCTCCAGAATCCTTGTCTCTAAGGAGCAGCTTGATTTCACCATCTTTAGGACAAACATGGTTGTTCTCCTAGCAGTCCATGGTATATTCAACACTATTCTCCAGCCCTACAGCTCAAAGGCATCAATTCTTTTTCTATCATCCTTAGTCATTGGTTAGGTTGTTGATGTATAGCAAGCAATTGCAAAGACTACGGGCTGGATCAGGCACAACTTAGTCTCAAGACTGACATCATTGCTCTCCAATACTCTGAAGAGGTTCCTGACAGCAGACTTTCCCAATGCAATTGATCTTTTGATTTTCTGGCTGCTGGTACCAAGAGTCTGGATTGTAGAGCCAAGGAAACTAAAGCTATTAACAATCTCAGTCTCTTCACCATCTATCATAATGCTGCCAATTGGCCAAGTGGTGAGAATCTTTGTTTTCTTGATGTTGAACTTCAATCTATATAGAAGGCTGCAGTCCTTGATCTTCTGCAGCAAGCACTTCAGGTCCTCCATTTCAGTAAGCAGTGTGGCGTCATCTGCATAATGCAGATTTTTGATGACTCCACTTCCAAACCGGATGCAATATTCTTCCTCACACAGCCCAGCCTCCTGCATGATCTGATCTGCATACAGATTGAAAAGGTATGGAGGCAGAATACATCTCTGGCATACACCCTTCCGAATTTTGAACCATGCAATGTCTCCTTGCTCTGTTCTGACAACTGCCTCCTGATCCAAGCACAGGTTTCACATAAGCACAATCAAATGTTCTGGGATTCCCATTCTTCTCAGAGTCAGCCACAGTTTGTTGTGATCCACATAGTCAAATGCCTTTGTATAGTCAATGAGATAAGGAAAATATGAAATGTTGAAAGGGAGGAAAGAGAGAAGAGCTTTCTTGGACAAAGAGACTAAGGTAACGCTCTGTGGCTAATAACTGGAAATCTGTCAGGGCCAAGTGAAAAAAACAAAACACTACAACCTGGAACATTTCATTAAACATCTTTTTGAGGATTTTCATTTCCACGCTGGGGAGTCTAGACCTTAAACTCAAATTGGAAGAGATTGATTCAAAGATTACAATTCCATGAGATTTAAGAGCAGGATGGTCACTGTGGTAGCCCTATAGGGGACCCTCTAGCAGGATCCCTATCTCTGAGGAGTTCAGATGTCACAAGGGACCACTGTAAATGCAAATACAGAACCCACTTCAACCCAAGCCCCGCCCCAGCCCAGCCCATCACACACTCACAAAGTCAGGGTTGTAGCACAACTGGATCAGACTCATGCGAGAGTCCATGGCTTGATTTTCCAAGATGTCCACTCGAATCTTCTCCTCTTCTGTCTCCCCACCTGGGATTCACAGATCAGACACTCACCCTCAGATGCTCCCTCAGCCTAGTCCAGGGAAGGCCACCTGGCCCCCACTCCACCCCACCTGCCCACCCCACTCACACAGGTTGTGCTTGCGGGCGATGTAGCGCAGGATGGCGTTGCTCTGAGTGATCTTGTGAGGCCCGTCCACTAAGTAGGGCAGCTGCCGGGGAACCAGGCAGGGCTGTCACACCACCAGACTCCCCCACACCTCTTCCCCTAACCAAGGGCAGAGCTGAGACCTGGCACACTCAAGGTCTGGCCCAAGGAAGACACTACAAAATTACGTGTTCTAGAACACAGAGCACCGTGGAAAGACAGTGAAAGACGCAGGAATGAGAGAAATGGAGAAGACACCTGCTCCTACAACCGCCAGGGGAGAAAGAAGATGGAGGAAGAGACCCCCTTCACCGCCCTCACACCCAATACCTACATTGGGAAAGTCCAGGCCCAGCTTGAATTTTTCATTCAGCCACTGGCTTCTGTCATAGTCAGGAGCTGCAGTGGAACACACTTCCTCAGGGTCACACTCTTCCTTCTGAACCTCCTGACAAGGGTGGTTCTGGAATCCGCAGAACCTCTAGTCTCACACTCCCAGGAGCAAGGCTTTCAAAAGGTCTTCTCAAACCCTAAGGGGTACCCCTCTTCTGATCACTGAGAAAGGTGGGGCTGCAATTCCCTCCCAGAATCCTGCACTCCCGCCCAGAGCCTTCAGTGACAAACGGGTCCCTGGAAGGTCAGGCACCAGATCTAGCCAGTGGAGGCCATGTAGTGGTGGACAACAGGTTGCCGGGATACATGTGTGTTACCAAATCAGCATTAGCTGGCAGAGGGGCCAACATAAAGGTGTCATACCGTCCCCCATTGTGTACTTCTTTTCTTCATACTTAGAGTCTGTGTATTCCAGGAGCAGGCGGATGGTATGAGCCAGCTGGGAGACAGTGTGGAGGTGTCAGAGTGCAGGGTCCTGACCACCTGACTCCACCTCCTCCAGGTAAACCAGAGCCACCCACACCAGAGAGGGCAGAACAGGACCCCACAGAGCTCGCTCCTGATGCCCCTCACTATGCTTCACCCGCCACCCAAAGCACCATGCCTGGAAAGAACTAAGTAAGTTCCAGCAAAGCTCTAAAAAGAATCTTCTAGAATCCGCCCGACCCCACCCCCCAGAGCTCGGCACTCCCCCACCGTGGCACCCAGGTCCCAATCAAGCAGGTGCTCTCTGCACTCACCCCGCGGAGATTCCAGTAACCCAAGATCATGACCATGATGCAGGTTCGCACGCACTGAGCCCCGCCGACTGCCCTCCAGGCCTCTGATGTAGGAATGGACTGGGGGGCGGGCACGGGATGACGACACTGGGGCCCGCCCCTCGCCCCAGTGTCCTTTCCGCTTCTGGCCCCACCTCTCGCCCCTGCCTCACACACCTCCTTGACCTGCTGAGACCGCCCTACCATCCTTCACTCTCACCTCTACCCTCTATTTCTGGGAGCCAGACCCAGCAGAAGGCAAGGAGTAAATTCCATTACTTCAACCTCTACAGATTCTGGTAGCTGATGCCCCCCACCTCTACCCCGGTAAAGATGGAAAATCTCGATTTACAGGCTCTCAAAACCTATTGAAAGGTCCATTATGGGTCAGTTCCGAATTGACTGCCTGTAACATCATGAAAACAGCTAGGGAACACTGATGACCTGGTCCAGAGGGAGTTTGGCTGCTAACTCAAAAGCAGCTCTTCTTTGGCATTTTGACCCACCAGGGGATCCGCAGAAGAAAGCCTGGCTGTCTCCCAAGAGGTTTGCAACCTTCCAAAGCAGGCTGGAGGATCAGCTGGGATCCGGTTCCTGCTCCGCAGCCATGAATTAGAGTTGAGTTTTGATGAAAATAGATGAGAGGAACTTTAAAAAAAAAAGAGAATCATTTGTACCTAAAAGAGCGTGTGGTTGGTACACTACAGAAATAAGAGTTATTATTTCTGATGTAAAATGAAAAAAAGTCTTGAGCATAACTGAGTAAGGATGAACCCTGAAAGAGTTCTACTAAATGAAATAAGCCAGACTAAAAAGAGACAAATAATGTCTTTTCCAATTATCTGAAATATGTAGGATAGAGAAATGCACAAAGGCAGCAAGTTAATGAGTGGTTACCAAGGGCTAGGGCAGTGAGAATGAATTAACTGTTTAATGTGTCACAGATGATATTTGAGAGGACTAAAAAAAATTTTTTTAAAAGAGTAGTGGTGACAGGGCGGTAAAACAACATCCTCACTGCCTTCAAATCAGTTTGAATATTGGCAGTTTTCCCTGTTTCAGAGACTTTAAATCTATACCACAGGAAATGGGCCCTCTTTGTCCAGAGAAGCAGCTGGTGAATTCAAACCGTGGTGAGTAGCATGACACCAGAGCTGCTTGAAAGTGTGGTGGTGGTGGTGTTTGTTGTTACTGAGTCATCTACAGCTCAAAGCAACCCTATGCAATAGGGTTAATAGCTCTGAATCTTGTCCTATGCTGAGCCAATCTCACTGTCTCAGACACACCTGTTGTTGTTGTTATGTGCCGTCGAGTCAGGGTTAGGGTTAGGGTTAGGGTTAGGGCATAGCGACCCTATGTACAACAGCTCTAAACTCTGCCCTGTCCTGTGTCAATCTCATTGTCTGCAACACACTCATTCTGACTGTCCCAGTCACCAAATCAATCCACCTCCCAGAGGGCCTTCCCCTCCTGCGCCTGCCCTCCACCCTCCCAAGCATGATGTCCCTCTCCAAGGACCGGTGCCTCCTTACAACATGACCAAAATATGTCAGACAAAGTTTCAGAATCCTGGCTACTGGTGCCAAGAGTGTTGACTGTGGAGCCAAGCAGACTAAAGCTGTGAACAATCTCAATCTCTTCACCATCCATCCTGATTCTGCCAATTGGTCTAGTGGTGAGAATCTTTGTCTTCTTGACATTGAGCCTCAATCCATATTGAAGGCTGCAGCAGCAAGAACTTCAGGTCCTCCTCAGTTTCAGAGAGCAGGGTTGTGTCATCTGCATAACACAGATTGTTGATAGATCTTCCACCAATCCTGATGCCGCATTTCTCCTCATAAAGCCCAGCCTCCCGGATGATCTGTTCTGCATACAGGTTGAAAAGGTATGAAGACAGGACACATCCCTGGCATATGCCCTTCCCAATTTTGAATCATGCAATGTTTTCTTGCTCTGTTCTGACAACTGCTTCTTGGTTCAAGTATAAGTTTCACATTAGCATAATCAAGTGTTCTGGGATTCCCATTCTTCTCAGAGTCAACCACAGTTTGTTATGATCCACACAGTCAAACACCTTTGCATAGTCAATGAAGCACAGATAGACATTCCTCTGGTACTCCCTGCTTTCAGCCAAGATCCATCTAACGTTAGCTACAATATCTCTAGTACCACGACCCCTTCTAAACCCAGCCTGGACTTCTGGCAGACACACCTACCCCCAATAATATCCCAGTTATTGTGTCAATCCATCTCATCTGGGGTCTTCCTCTCCTGTGCTGACCATCTATCCTTCCAAGCATGATGTCCTTTTCCAAGGACGGGTTCCTCCTGGCAACATGCCCAAAGTATTTGAGATTGAGCTTCACAAGTCCTGCTTCCAAGGAAAATCTTGGTTTCACCCTTTCCAGCATAAGTCTGTTTGTTCTCTTGGCAGTCATGAAATTGTCAAAACTCTTCTCCAGCACCATAACTCAAAGGTATCAATTTTTCTTCTGTCATCCTTAGTCATTATCCAGCTCTCTGGTACATAGCAAGTAATTGCAAAGACCATGACCTGGATCAGGCACACCTTAGTCTCCAGACTGACATCATTGCTCTTTAGCACTCTAGAGAGGTCCCTGACAACAGATTTTCCCAGTACAATTCATGTTTTTTATTTCCTGACTGCTGGTGCCAAGAGTGTTGATTTGGGGTGGGGGGAGAGTATTGATTGTGGAGCTAAGCAAGCTGAAATTATTAACCTCAGTCTCCTCTCCATGATGCTGTCAATTGGCCCAGTGGTGAGAATCTTTGTTTTCTTGATGTTGAGCTTCAATCTATATTGAAGAGTACAGTCCTTGATCTTCTGCAGCAAATGCTTCAGATCCTCCTCAATTTCAGCAAGAAAGGTTGTGTCAATTGAATAATGCAGGTTGTTGATGAGACTTCCTCCAATTCTGATACCACATTTCTCCTCATAAAGCCCAGCCTCTCCAATAATCTGTTCTGCATGTACATATGGAGACAAGACACATCCCTGACACACTCTTCCTGATTTTCTTGATTTGAGCTCAGGATGGTCCTTTCAGGTTTGACCTGAACATACATTTCCACCCCAAGTTTCTTAATCGGAACCTACATTTTACAAGATCCCCAGATAGTGCCTACAAAAGGACATCACATTAGGAAAAGTATGGTGAACAAAAGCGAAGAAGACTCCATGAAATAAATGGATTGATGGTGACTGGAACAGGGGGTTAGACACAGCAGAGATCATGTTGAGGGCACAGTGTCTGGCAGATTGATTGTGTTGTACACAGGGTTGCTGAGTCAGAGCCCACTTGACAGGATCAAATAATGTTTGAGATCTAAAATCAATTAAACAAGCAAACTAAGGCCCAGAGATGGGGGAAGATAGATGCTACTCCACAGAAGCTTGTCCAGAGCCTGGCATCCTGTTTATAGATCAAAGATTGCCTGGATCAGTGTGACTCAGCAGGCCGTGTCCCTGACAGACCTCTCTCACCTCAAAACTTCCAAATGGCTCCCAGTTCCAAACAGGAAGGGGCTTCACTCTCTCCTCTGTGATGAGTAAGGGGAGCCTGGTCCTGCCAGCTTGCTAACCCACTTCCCCTTGTTGAACACTGTTCCATCCCAAGTTTTACTTTCTACTTGACTTCAACTCTCTTTTGTCTTCTAATAACCTCCAAAGCTGGCCTTTTCAGATCCTCAAAATGAAGTAGAGACAGACATTGTTTTCTCCCCAGATGTTTCCAGCTGTAGACTCTGCATTTTCCAGCCCCCCACCCCAGGCCCTGGAAGTCAGGTGGGCAAACACTGGTGAGACTGCTCTCTCAGGCCCCCACAAGATTGTCTAGAAGAGCTTCAGGCCCCAGTGCAGGGTCCATCCTCTCAACAGCAATGCCTCCTCAGGAACAAGTGACAAGAAGGAATAGGGGAAACACTTCTGATAAGCCAGTCTCTGCTGAGGGGAGTCCAGTGGAGGTGAAGCCTTATATTTCAAATAATCAAGATTCTTGACAGGAGGCATAGGGGATTAAAGAAAAGGAGGTGGAGAGATTAGTAACCATTTTTGTGGAGACAACTTCCACTCATACTGGCTCTATGGCTGTCACAGTACAACTGTACCCCATAGAATTTTAATGGAATGGTGTTTTGGAAAGTGTCACCAACCCAGACACAGACAGGATTGACAGGTTGATAGCTCTTTCTCAATTCGCTGTGTGGTGGTGCATGACCCTTCTTAGTTGGTGGAGGGATTTGTCTGGTTAATTCCGACAATGAACGAGACACTGGCATGCTAACTAGTTATGTAACCCCCGAGCAGTTGGCTTCCCTCAACTTCTTAGAGGTACAAGTGGCATTCAGCCACCAGAGATTGAGCAATAAATGGTCTGTGATGCCTTTAGATGCCTGGGGCTGCAGGCTCACTACACTGACTTGCTCGGCATGTGCTTAACCCTATCCTAGCAGGTGCAGGTAACTCGTTGAATCTTATTTGTGATGGAATCAGGGACTACAATTATTCCCCATGAATGAGGAATTCCAGTAAGTGCAGGTCATAAGGTTGTGTTGATTAAGTCCCTGCCCTTTGTACACTCAGCCCACCACTGCTACCTAAAGGATGATTTAGTGAGGCCCTCAGATCGGACTCCGCTGGGGTTGACCCACGGTCCTGGCGGAACACTGAGAACAAAATCGAACTTTATTATCTAGAGAGAAAGATAAAAGAAAGTGTCACCAAGCCTGCCTTCTGAAGAACTTTTGAGTGGACTGGAAACTTCAACCTTTCAATAGAAACTGACCACTTTAAGTGTCTACCTTTTCTAAGAACGTGCTATATCCACCACCTAACCCACCACTGTCAAGTAGGTTTTCTCATAACCAACTATATTCCCAAGAATAGACCAAGCCCTACGAGGTTCCCAAGGTTGTCAGTCTTCATGGAAGCAAAGTGTGCCGTCATTTACCTGATGACTAACCTGTGGGTTCAAACCACTGTGTTTTCAATTAGCAGCCAAGTAAGGTAATCACTATGGCATCAAGGCTCCTGGGACGGAGTATAGGAATTGTTAACAGTATTAAGGTTTGTGTGAGAAGTAATATGTTGGAAAAATGGGCAAGGTTTTGATGTTATGAGATTGTTGTTGTTGTTGTTGTTGTTGTTATGTGCCCTCGAGTCACTTCCAATTCATAGCAACTCTATGTACAACAGTTCTGAACGCTGCTCTATCCTGTTCCAACCTTATTGTCTCTGACACACCTACCCACATTATCCCAGTCACTGACTCAATCCATCTTACCAAGGATCTTTCTCTCTTTAGCTGTCCCTCCAGCCTCCCAAGCATGATGAACCTCCCCAAAGACTGGGCTCTCCTTGCAACATGCCCAGAGTATGTCAGACGAAGCTTCAGAATTCTTGCCTCCAAGGAGCAGGCTGGTTTCACCCTCTCAAGAACTAACCTGTTTTTTCTCCTAGCAGTCCATGGAATAGTCCATACTCTTCTTGAGTACCACAGCTCAAAGGCATCAATTCTCCTTCTAGCATCACTAGTCATTGTCCAGCTTTCTGATGCATAGAAAGTAATTGCAAAGACTGTGGCCTGGAACAGGCACACCCTAGTCTCCAGACTGACGTCATTGCTCTTCAGGACTCTGGAGAAGTCCCTAACAGCAGACTTTCCCAATGTAATTCATCTTTTGATTTCCTGGCTGCTGGTACCAAGAGTGTTGATTGTAGAGCCAAGCATATTGAAACTGTCAACAATCTCAATCTCTTCACCATCTATCATGATGCTTCCAATTGGCCCAGTGGTGAGAATCTTTATTTGCTTGATGTTGACCTTAAATGCATCCTGAAGGCCACAGTACTTGACACTGTGCAGCAAGCTCTTTAAGTCCTCCTCAGTTTCAGCAAGCAAGGTATGCCGTCTGCTTAATGCAGAGTGTTGATGAGTCTTCCTCCAATTCTGATACTATATTCCTCCCCATAGAGCCTAGCTCCCAGATGATCTGTTCTGCATATAGATTGAAAGGTATGGAGATAGGACACATTCCTGGCATACACCTTTTCCAATTTTGAACTATACAGTGTTTCCTTGTTCTATTCTGACGACGGACTCCTGGTCCAACTATAGGTTTCGCATAAGCACAATCAAGTGGTGTTCTGGAATTCCCATTTTTCTCAAAGTTAGCCACAATTTGTTTGTGATGCACACAGTCATATGCCTTTGCATAGTCAATGAAACATAGACATTCCTCTGGTGCTCTCCGCTTTCAGCCAAGATCCATCTAGCATTACCTAGAATATCCCTACTACCATGACCTCTACAAAATCTAGCCTGCACTTCTTCAAGTTCTCTGTTGATGTGCTCTTCCACTCATTTTGGGAGAATTTTCAGCAAACTCTTGCTTGCCTGTAATATTAATGATACTGTTGCATAATTTCCATACTCTGTCAGGTCACCTTTCTTTAGAATGTTTAGAAATAATCATAAGTTAAATCCTTTTTCAAATTCTGGGGAATTCCTGATCCTTAACCACTCTATAAGTATCCATGGTAGCATTGTGGTTAAAGAGCTTTGCTGCTGACCTCAGAGTTAGTGCTTATTACCTACCAGCCACTTCCCAGAAGAGAGATAAGTTCGACTTGCTTGCATAGAGATGAATAGCCTTGCTCTTAATCCAATGAAGCAGTTCTGTCCTATCTCATAAGGTCGCTATTAGGCAGATTTGACTCACTGGCAGTGAGTTTGGGGGTCTTGGTTTTTATCTTCTGCTCCCAAAATGTACCTGAGGGTCTTCTTATCTGGAAGTACCAGGAAATGTAGTCACTGGGTAATTTGAAAAATATGAGACTGTTTCATAATATTTATTTACTAAGGGCTTCACTCTGGCCTTTGAGGTGAAAAGCCTGGCTTTGCCAGCATTTATTAGTTCAGCTGCCTGTGAAGCCCCATCCAGATTTGCTGAGTCATTCCATTAGACATCAGCCTCTCTTGCTGGCCGCAAAGGCACATTGTGGGCTGCACAGCAGACATGTTCTGAACTTTTTTCTCCGCTTGGGTCTGATTATGTATGCAACCTGAGAAGGCAGCTGGGAACCAAGAATCTTCCTCTGCAAAAGAAGTACTCACACTGGGAGTGAGACTTCCTGCTGTGGAGGATGAGGGGTGCAGCAGAAAAAGCCCAGGGTCTGGGAAAGGCTAAGCTTGATGCTTCCAAGTGAGAACTAACCCAAAGTTGTCCCTCCAGTGGGTTTCTTGCAGGAAGAGATGTGCTCAGCCCTCTATGCCAAGAAATCTGGAAGACTGCTACCTGGCCAAGAGACCATATTTGTTTCCATTCCCCCAAAAAAGAGGATCTAAAAGAATTTCATAATTATGCAACAATGTCATTAATATCTCATTCAAGAAAAATGTTGCTGAGGATTATTTTAAAACGCCTGGAACAATACATCTAAAGGGAACTTCCAGATTTTCAAGCCTGGTTCAGAGAGACAGTGACACAAGGGATATTGCTCATATCAGATGGAATTTGGTTGGAAGCAGAGAA
>NW_006400002.1:3225025-3244935 GCF_000299155.1 Elephantulus edwardii
GTGTGTTTGATACAGGCCATGGTCTTTGCAATCACTTGTTATGCATCAGACAGTTGGACAATGACTAGGGAGGATAAAAGGAAAATTGATGCCTTTGAGCTGTGGTGCTGGAAAAGTGTATTAAGAGTACCATAGACTGCCAAGAAAACAAAGAGATTCATCCCTGGAGAGGGTTAAACTGGGCTGCTCCTTGGAGGCAAGAATCCTGAGGCTTCATCTGACATACTTTGGACATGTTGTAAGGAGGTCCTTGAAAAGGGATATCATGCTTGGGAGGGTGGAGGGGCGGCACAGGATGGGAAGGCCCTCTATAAGGTAGATTGATTGAGTGATTGGGGTAATTGGAATGAGTGTGTCGGAGACAGTACAATTGGCAAAGGACAGAGCAGAGTTTAGGGCTCTTGTACACAGGGTAGCTATGAGTCATAAGCGACTCAACAGCACATAACAACAACAATCCAAGCCTTGACTTTTACAATTGCTTCCTAAGCACTGGAAAGTTGAACAATGAATAAAAAGAATTTCTACCTTTGAATCACGATGTTTGAGGAAATGGTTGAATTTCCCATGGACTGTCAAAGAACAGACTGGTGGAAGTACAACGAGGGTACTTCTGAGAGTCAAGGATGGTGACATTTTGTCTCACATACTTTGGGCATGTTGGCAGGAGGGACCAGTCATTGGAAAAAGACATCATGCTGGGAAAGGCAGTGTGTCACAGAAAAAGAAGATTCTCAGTGAGATGGACTGACACAGTGACTGGAACAATGGGCTTGAGCATATCAGAGAGTATGCAGAGATACCAAAATGAGGAGGATGCAAGATAGAACAAGGTTCAGATCTGCTTTTCACGGGGTCACTATGAGTACACATCAAATTGACCGCACCTAATAACAGCAGCTGGAGGCCTTTGTAATGCTGACTGAAGCTCTGGGTCAAAGGGCCTGTGAGCATGCTTGACAAGTTGTCCTGACCGGGGAATTGGATTCTGTCACTAACCCGAATTATAACCTGTTAAGTTCCCTCTTCCACCGTACAGCTGTGAATATGGTTTGCGTGGGCTGTGTGGTTATTAGAACAGATTTGGGGTCCAGTAGCAGAGGTGATAGGGCTGGTGTCAAGATTAGTAGAAACCGGTGCTGGGACATGGGGTAGGGTGACCTCATGGGAATTGATTTTGTGTGAGAATGTGTGAGAGTTTCCCTTGTGGAGTTAGAGTTCAGACAGGCGTCCCCATGCCACCTTTAGCTTTTTTTTTTTTTTTAATTTATTTGTTGCTTTTCTTGGGTTTGTTTGGTTTTTTTTTTTTATCTAGAACTAAGATAGATTGGCTATGTTGTAAAAATCACACCTTTCTCATCTCAATAAGACTTCTACGTATAAGGAACTAAGACCTCCTGCCAATGGACACTTTGATTTGCCATTCAAAACCTTCCATTAAACAGACTCATTGAACTGGATGTGAAAATTACCTAAATATTTCTTTTTTTTCAATTAAATTTTATTAATTTTCATGAACATTTACAGAAATTTTAGGTTTCCATTCATGCATTGTTGTACTATTTTCTCTACCCTCCCCCCCCTTAGCTTTTTAACAGAGATCGTTCATATTTGTTTCAGCTGATCTTCATCTCTTTATTGTAGAGGATCTTGTGCCATCTTGCTTTAAGTAAAAAAGAAAATGATAATATTTAACAGAATGAATCTGTATTATCTAGGTGAAATAACTGAGTGATTTTACAAGACAAAATAAAATCTAATTTTACTCATGAGTATGGTGTTTTTAGGCAGTTCTGGTGGCCTAGTAGTAAAGAATTGCTCTGTCAAGCCAAAGGAATGAGGTTCAAATCCGCCAGTTGCTCTGCTGGAGAAAAATGGGCAATCACCTCCCATGTGATTTACCGCCTAAAATCCTCCCAGGAGGATAAGCTGTGAGTAGGTCAACAGGATAAAACAACAAAAACATAGTATTTTGTTATAACAGATTACAGTAAATTGATGAACTAATTACATTTATGTTTCCAGGCCTCCTTGCCCAAAGGTGAGGATTTTTGTTTCCTTGATGTTAAGACGTAACCCATATTGAAGGCTGAAGTCTGATGCTCTGCAGCAAACATGTCAAGTCCTCTTCACTTTCAACCAGCAAGGCTGTATCATACCCGTAAGGCAGGATTTTGATGAGCTTTAGGCATCAGCAAGCAGCCAGCAATCAAAAGCCATATTGCATTAGGAAAGTTGACTGTCAGAGACCTCTCCAAAGTGCTGGAGAGCAAAGATGTCAGTCTGAAGACTAAGGTATGCCTGATTTAAACTGTGGTCTTTTCAGTCACTTGCTATGTATCTGAAAGTTAGACAACAAATAAGGCTGACAGAAGAAGAATCAAAACCTTTAAGTTGTGGTGCTGGAGAAGAGTGCCGATTAGATCATGGGCTGTCAGAATGACAAATAAATGTGTCTTGAAAAGCAGCAGCCCCGGCGCTCTTTGGAAGCAAGGGTAGTGAAACTGTGTCTTACACACTTTGGCATGCTGTCGGGGGGGCCCAGTCTTCAGAAAAGAACATCGTGCTCAGAGCCCTGGAGTGTCAGAGAAGGGGAAGACCCTCAACAAGATGGATTGACACAGAGACAGGAACAGCGGGCTCCAGTGTGTCAGAGACGATGAGGACGGCCCAGGACAGGGCAGGGTACAGACTCACTGTTCACAGGGTCACTATAAGTCATAGCCAATTTGATGGTACTTAAAACAAAAAAGTTTTAGGGAAACAAAGATGTATAAATTTATACATTTGTAATAGTTTAGAGTTTTCAGTTATGTATTTAAAATATAATTCACTTAACAGTATATTAGGGAGCTTTTGTGACCTAGTGGTGGCATGTACAGCAATCCAAAGGCCTGTGGTTGGAATCCACCAGTTACTCCTCAGAAGAATGGATAATCTTATCCCATTCTATTTACTGCTACTGAAAACCCACTGAAGTGTCAACATTTGGGTCAGTTCCAACCCTAAGGCACACAACAACACTTGTTGTTATGTGCTAACAAGTAACCTGTGACTCATAGCAATCTTATATATAATAGTTCTGAAGCCTGTCCAATCCTGAGCCAATTTCACTGACTCTGACACACCTACTTCCACTCCCAGTTACTAATAGGTCAATCTATCTCAGCAGGGGTCTTCCTCTATTGGGTTGTCCTTTCACACCCTTCCAAGCATGATATCCTTTTCTGAGGACTGGTCCCTCCTGGACACATCCTCAAAGTATGTGAAATGGAGTTTCAAAATCCTAGCCTCCAAGGAGAAACTTGGTTTCACCCTCTCCAAGAAAGACCTATTTGTTCTCTTGGCGGTCCATGGTATGTTCAATAGTCTTCTCCAGAACCACAACACAAAGACATTGATTCTTTTTCTAGTATCCTTAGTCACTGTCCAGATCTCTGATGCACAGCAAGTAAATACGAAGACCATGACCTGAATCGGCAGCACCTTACTTAGTCTCTAGACTGACATCATTGCTCTTTTAGTACTTTGAAGAGGTCTCTGATAGCACACTTCCCAATGCAATTCATATTTTGATTTCCTAACTGTTGGTACTAAGAATTGTTGTTTGTGGAGCCAAACAAGATGACATTGCTAACAACTTCAATGTCTTCTCCAGCTATCATGGTCCTGCCAGTTGGCTCAGTGGTGAGAATCTTTATCTTCTTGATGTTGAGCTTCAATCCATATTGAAAACTATAGTCCTTGATCTTCTGCAGCAAGTGCTTCAGCTCCTCCTCAATTTCAGCAAGCAAGATTGTGTCATCTGTATAATGAAATTTGTTTATGAGTCTTCCTTCAACCCTGATACCATATTCCTCCTCATAAAATCCCTCCTTCCTCCTGAATGATCTGTCCCATATACAGATTAAAAAGGTATGGGACAGTAGCATCATGTTTCTCATTCAAATAAACTATCAAAACTGTTTTGAATCAGTAGAAACCACTATCTCTTATTCTGTACATTTTCTGTAACTTTCAACAGTTATGAGGAAAGGGAGGCAGGCAGGACACAGGAGTCTCCTGAAGGTCAGAACCCAGCTCTCTCATGGCTGCTCCTTGCCTGACTTGTCTTTTTTTATTTCTCTTCAAGTTGCTTCTCAAAGGGCTGGCCCTTCACAGGCTGCCTGGCAGGGAAGGTGTGTTCAGGCAGTACCATTGCATCCTAACAGCCTCCTGAAGCACCCAGGACAAGCCTGGAGGTCAGTCACCAGCCTGGACAGTCCAGAAGGACTTCCAACTGAGTGTAAAGCCACTAGACTTAACCCTGAACCTCTAACACTTAGAATATCCTCATTAGCTCATCATGGGAGACTAGAGTTTGAAAACTCGTCTGCCAGATCCTTTGCTGAAACGTATGAACACTGTAACCAGGCAAAGAAAATTCTATAAAATTGGGAAATCAACAGTGGAAAGTGCTAAGTGTTCAAAAGTTACCTTCACTCAGTCACGCAAATCACAGGCATCACTGAGCAGTACAAATGGTTAACAAGCTATTAACCAAGAAGACTGGATGTGATTAATTTTACAAAACATAAGGCATGAGAATGATTGTATGAAACACAATGTGACTGAAGAATAGTATGAAACACAACGTATTAGACCTCTGAAATCAAACCAATTTAAAAAAAGAAAGAACCCAATAAATTGGAAAAAATAAAACAACACTCCTTAGGGGGTAAAAAAGAAGACTGGTCATTTCATTCTAGCCAGGGACACCTCAAAAGAAAGATCTAATGTTTTAAATTAGCCCTTAAATACTTCAGAAGCACAATTCAATGCGGACATGGGTCACTATGAGTCAGGCCATTGCTGTTGTTATGTGCCCTCCAGTTGGAACTGACTCACAGCTGACCCTCCAGTGGGTTTTTCCAAAAAAGGAAAATTTTTCTCATCTTTCTCATTCGGATTCACTGCTGGATTCCAACCACCTGCCTTTGGGTTTGCAGCAGAACTCCTTCCCACTCGGTCACCAGAGCTCATGGTGATGGTCTACAAATACATAACATTAGAACCACAAATGTTCCATTGAGTTAACTACAACTCATTGCATCTATGAACAGACCTCAACCTCGCCTTGTCCTGAGCCATCCTCAAGATGTCCTGTGGTAAACTATCTTCCAATCTCTTTAGCTTTATCATTCTAGGAAAACAGGCAGAAGGAAGGCAAGAGCCCACGATCTCCCAGACAGCCTCTGGTCGTAGTCTGGGCTGCATTTCTTCCTACGTGGGAGACGGAGCTTAGTTACTTGCACATTATATTAATGATATTGCTAGATCATTTCCACATTCTGATGCATCACCTTTTGGGGGATTAAGAACAAATATAAATTTCTTCCAGTAAATTGGACCATTTCTGGAAGTAACATATAATCAAGAACCAAGAGTACTGAAGGAAGTAGTCTAAGTTGCACTGAAGGCATTGGAGAAAAGGCCCCAGGATTGAATGAATACACATGAAGTCTTTTGGGAAACAGAGGCAACTGTGAACATACTGGTTCTGCCAACAAATGCAGAAGACAGGTACCTGACCAACAATCTCCTCCTGTGCAATATTGTTGTTGTTGTTGTTGTTGTTATGTGCCATCGAGTTGCCTGAGACTCATAGCGACTCTTTGTACAACAGCCCTAAATCCTACTCTATCCTGTGCCAACCTCACTGTCTCCAACAGACCTACCCCCATTACCCCAGTCACTGAATCAATCCACCTCATAGAGGGTCTTTCTCTTCTGCGCTTCCCTCCACACTCCTAAGCATGACGTCCCTCACCAAGAACTGGTCTCTTCTTGCAACATGTCCAAAATATGTCAGGAAAAGCTTCAGAATCCTTACCTCCAAGGAGCAGCCTAGTTTAACCCTCTCTAGGATGAACTTGTTCATTTTCTTAGCAGTCTATGGTATATCCAATACTCTTCTCTAAAACCAAAGATCAAAGACATCAATTCTCCTTCTATCATCTCTGTGTCATTTATCACCTCTGAAAACCCACTGGAGGACCAGCTATAAGTCAGTTCTGACTCCACAGTCCATAACAACAGCACTAGAATACAAGCTTAAGCATACGCATGATTAAGATTAAGCTTAAAAGAAAATACAAAATTGATTAGACCTGTAGTACAATAATGAGGAGGTAAGTTGAATATGAAGCCTATAATTAAAGAGGATAACAGATTAATGCAATAGGTCCTATACCTGGGCAGTCTTATTAGGAGAAAGAAACCCTCCAGACCCAGGAGACACACAGATGGCGTGTGAGCCCTGGAGGAGGCCTCAGGAACTTCTGCCAAATCCTGGCCACAGTACATTCTTCGTTTTAGGACATCTGCACATGAAGGACAGAGATGTGCTACTGTGATGCCAGTCTTTGAAACGTTTGTTCTCTCCAATTACATTATAATTTGACCAGACTGTTCAGAAAATTGTTTCATTTTCAACTGTCTATATTTTTAAGCACTATTCTGCTGATAATTGCTTTAATAAGTCAGGTCTGTACAAAGAGTTGTATTTTAAAAATAAAGTTATATTGCAACACTCATGCCCTGTGTTTGAAATATCCATGGCTGTTATAGAGGAGGACAGGGTTGAGTGGTTGACAGAGATCATGTGACCAGTCAAGTCTAAAATGTTTACTGTCCAAGCGTATAGAGAAAATGCAAGCTGAACCCTGGTCTAGTTATGTACCAGTTTTAATCCAACATAATGCTTTCCTTTTATCATAATGTCACTGCTGTCTCTAGGTGGTCTGGGTAGGGCCCTGGTCTCTCCTTTCCTGGATGAAAACTGTAGCCCGGAAGAGCTGGGGGAGAACAGGGAGAGAGGGGAAGGAGGTGTGAACAGGGTTTCTTTCCTTTCCTTTCCCAGCCCAAAGGGAATGTGGGAGAAGGAGTGAGAAAAGGGGAGAAGGAGTGTGCCAGGCACAGAGATAATCAGTGAGGGCCAGTCAGTGATTTCAATGGAAAGCTAGAAAGTCTATTATGTAGAGTCTGTGAGAGAGAAGGGTCTTGGTCTTTACAGCAAGTGAGTAAACTAGGAGTGTGATATGCTTGCATTGCTGCTGAATACTCATCTGTCCGTGGGGGAGATGAGTGAGGGGTATGAGTCACAAAGGTTTTGACCTAATATGTCTGCTGGGTCCTAACAAGGAGTTCCATGTGGTGATTGTAAACTGACAGGTTGCTTGTGGAAGGAATTTTTAGTAATAGGAGAGAAAGGTCACTTTGTGGTCTCTTTAGCCTTTTCTGTTATTGTTCTACCTTTAAGAAAGCCCTTGATTACAAAGTTCATTATCTTACCAGCCAGTTTTTGCTTTCAGCTGTGGCCTAAAGTTACTTCCTGGCCAGGGATAGGCCAGTGCTTTTGACTATTCCCTGCCTTTCCAATTTTATGGAATATTTTGTTGTTTTTGTTTGAATACTTTGTTTTACAAACCATAACTTGTCTTCCCTTTGCAGTGTCAGTTTTATGCCAGTATTCTAATATGTTTAGCTTTGGTTTGTTTAGTTTTTACCTCATCTGTCCTGGAGAGGGTGAATCAGGCTGCTCTTTGGAGACAAGGATTCTGAAGCTTTGTCTGACATACTTTGGACATGTTGCAAGGAGGGACCAGTCCTTGGAGAGGGACGTCATGCAGTAACTGGGGTAATGGGGGTGGTTGTGTCGGAGACAGTGAGATTGGCACAGGATAGAATACGATTTAGAGGTTGTTGTACATAAGGTCGCTATGCGTCTCAGGAGAATCGATGGCACATAACAACTATAATAATCCCAACATCACTACAATAGCAAGCATACTTTTCTGTTTTATTTTTATTTCTTCTTTCTTTAGGTTCTTAAATTTTGAAGTGTTCTAAGCTTTTGTACTATCGAATCTGAACTGACCCATAGCTGACCCTCCACCCTGTTTTTAGAGACAGTCTGTCTCACAGCAGGAGACCATCCATTCCTTCCCTGTGCAGCAGCTGGTGGATTTGAACCACATGCTTTTTGAGATTGCAGTGCAGTTACCAGATATATAATAGCTGGCTTGCCTGATACTCACTTTATGAGTTTTATTTTTTTAAATAAATCATTTAGTTGTGGACTACTTTTACTGATATTTCCTTAGCTCCCTTTTTATTTAATAACTGCATGAAATCCTTTCAGACAGTGACAATCTAGACAAACTCCTCTAAGACCCTCCTTCAAACCGACGCTCAGATACCACGTCTAAGGCTGTGTGTTGGCCCAGAACTAGGCCTACTAATCTCTCAGGTCACGGTTTCCAACCATCAAGTATAACCTATGACCACTTACATTAGGGAGAGTGGGAGCACATTCCCCCCAGTTACGTGGTGTTAAAGTCTTCTGACCTTGACTGTATATCTTCCCTGGCAGAGATGCCTGTCTCTAAACATGTATATCCTGCTCATGAGTGCAGAGCTCTGAGGGCCTTGCCTAGAGAATTCTGCCCTATTTCTACCTTTAATGTAATATTAACCCAGTTAGAAACTGTAATAGACAACAGAGATAGAAGGAAATAAGACATAAGTTCTCTCCTCAGTGAATTTATGCTTGAGTGAACAAGAAACCAAGTAAAGCAACAATTATAATTCCGGGAGACATTTGTTGTTGGCATTTATTGTGAGATTGGAGAAGGGGGACATTTGGATCAGTGAGAGCTTATAGGTGACAGTGACAAGACAGGCCCCCCCCAGGTCATGACACACTGTGGACAGCTCAGCATCATACCCATCACCCCCAAGCTTTCAGAACCACACACAAGGGTCCACACGGACTTCATGAAAGCTGAATTAATGAGGACCATATATGCACACGAGGACCCTCTCCTCTGTAGACAGCCCTGTGGTGAGGGACAGAGGGGCAGGCCAAAGGGGCAGGCGAGCAAGATTCCTTACACCTGTCCTCCCAGGATTCACCACTCCCTGAGATCCTTCCAGGTCCTGTTTTGGACACCAAAACCTAATGGAAGAAACCCCTTCCCTTAGTCACCACCACCACTTCCAGGGTTGTTTCTGTATCCACACAGTCAGCAGCAGGTAGAGCTCAGCCATTTCTTTTTTTTTTTTTTCAATTAATTTTAATGAACATTAACAGAGCTTTTGGATTTCCACTCATTCATTGTTGTACTTTTCTCCCTGTCCCATCCCTCCCCACCCCAGTTCATTCTTCTCTCTGAAAAGTAAAAGAAAAAATTCCTTCATTGTTATACAATCCCCCCACCCCACCCCGAGTACACTCCACTATGCAACTTTCATTCTGGACTCTTGTCATAACGATAATACCCAACATTTCTTTATGATAGACAGAGGACAGGGACAATGTGGAAGCAGTGACCCTATACTACTAATAGGGGAATCAGAAGTCAATTGAGCCTATGGAACAGACCCAGAGCCCGGGCAGTTTCTCCAGCAGAGGTGACAGGAGAAAGTCAGTCTGGATGGCTTCCATGTAGGGACAACAGACGTCAGGAGGAGGGAATTGGCTGAAGGAAAGTGGTACCTGAGCCTTTAAAGAGCCCAAATAGGGTGGAGAAAAGGAGGTCAATCAGTCCTAAAGGAGAACTAGTCAAAATGAGGATGAGGAGGAGAGGGCAGTGCTGGAGGTAAGGGAATGCCAGGTGTTCTCCAGGCAGCAGGCACAGGACGGCCTCGCTTCCACCTCCTGCATTTACAGACCCTACTTATTGCCCCACAAAGCCGACTTTCCAAAGAAAGGTCGTGGGAGAAACCTGCTGAACTTCATGTAGGCAGCAATCTTATCCAGGCCCTGGGGGAAAAAAGAAAGCTGGAGTTCAGATTGGCTGTTCTTCAGTTAAAATAACTCTCATTGACAAAACAATCTCTTCTCCTAAAAGGAGTTTACACATGAGATCGATCCCTTTACACTGTTACAGGTTATTTATCTATGAGCGATTCTAACACTGGAGTAGAAAAATCCAGGGCCTGTGCTACCAGATAGATTGCACTAGAAATGTATATCAGAAGGGAGACTGGGGTGCACAGAGATGAAACCCCTTCCTCTCGTTTACGGAGCCAGCCCCAGGCCTGGGGTCAAATCCACCTCTGTCTCCCAGCGCTGGGCCCCTTCTGCGGCACTTGTTCCCAGCCCTCCTCCCACAGGAGGACATTGTCCTTCTGGTAAACAGAACAAACTCTCTCCTTTTACATAAGGTGGCTCCTGTCTCATAGCCAGTTTCTCAGAGTTTACACAGAAAATGGGGCCTGAACAGAATGAAGGAGCTGAGAGCACGCCTGTTTAGCTTGAAAGAGACCCAGATTTCATAGAATGACTAGCCTGTATCAAGGTAAAGCTGGGCAATGCCAGCCTGTAATTACCCCAGGGAGAGGAGGATCCCAGATTCTCATCCCAATCTCATTTAAACCACCTCACTTCTGAGATGACATGATCTTAAGACACTCAGCTGTGTGTTCTGTTAATAACAGGGTAAACTATTAGCAAAATTGAAAACTACAAAGATCTTCCATACCCAATGAGATCCAGTCCCAGCAGACCGCAGGCCCCTGTCCACAGCTGGCTTTCACAATTCCCTCATTTCCTGCGTCCACCCAGGGTATTCAGCTGCTACTAGAGCCAGAAGATGATGAGAACTGGCCAAGATGGGATGGAAAGGGGTGAAGGAACAAGAACGCTGCGCTGACTGCCTCACATTCTCAACTCTCCGTACTCAAGAAGACTAATTTGCTCCCCACGCAGGTAAACATGTGTGTAGGCTGATGTGTGCTCATTGTGCTCCCCTCCAAGTAGTTGGCACTCAATGCCTGCACACCTGCTGTGGCTGCAGTGACCCCCCCACACCGAGCTCCTGGAAGGTGGGCCCCATGGCAGGGCCATCTCTGCAGGCCCCCACTCCCAGGCCTAACTCAGTGTCTCATCCACAGGGCACCACGAGTGAACACAGATGGGCTGACATGTTGTTGTTGTTGTTGTTTGATGTCGTCAAGTCGTAGATGACTCATAGCGACCCTATGAACGAACAGCCTGAGCACTGTTTATACATAGAGTTTCCAGAGGCAAGCCATTTTGGAAGTGGATGCCGTTCCTGCTTCCAGGAGAAGCTAGGCTGGGAAAAGTTGTAATTGTTGTGGTGGTGGTTGTTGTTGTTACGTGTCATCAAGTGGAGTACAACTAATAGTGACCCCGAGAACAACAGCTGCAAACCCTGCCCTCTCCTGTTCCATTCTTACTGTCTCTGGTACACGTCATCACCGTGCTGCCAATGCTGTGTCCATCCATCTTATTGAGAATCTTCCTCTTTCCCTGACCCTCCACCTTTCCAAGCATGCTGTCATTTTTATAAGGAACTATTGTTAATATGTGACTTCAAGAAGGAACTGACTCCTAGCTGCACCTCCAGTGGATTTTCAGAGGCTATAAATACATGGGAGAAGATTGCTCCCCATTCTCCTGTGGAGCAGCTGGGAGATTCGATCCATGTGCCTATGAGTTTGCAGTGCAGTTCCTTACCACTAGGCCACAAGAGCCCCTCAGCTGTTTCCAAGGAATAAGCTCTCTCAAAGAACAAAAAGATATGCCTTGGAGAAGGTGCAGCCAGTGTGTTTCTTGGAGGAAAAGATGACAAGATAGTTCAGGCATGTAGTTAGGAGAGGTAATTCCTTGAAGAGGGACATCCTGCTTGGAAAAGTGGAGGGGCGGTGAAAGAGAAGAAGCCCTCAACGATAAAGATTGACACAGTTATTGCTGTAACGGGCTCGAGTATGTCAGAGATGGTGAGGAAGGCATGGGATAGGGCGAGTTTAGATCAGTTGTTCATAGGGTCTCTATGAGTCAGCAGCACCCACACCCACCACATGCACAGAGTACATGAGACAAAGCTTCATCACCCTTGTCTCCAAGGAGAACTCTATTGCACTTTCTCCACATGTTTTAATTCTTTGGCAGTCTGTGGGACACTCAGCACTCTTCTCCACCACCACAGCACAAAGGCACTGACCTCTCTTCGGTCACTCTGTGGAAATGCTTAGGGTTAACAAAAAGAGAAAAAAAAAACTCCGTGCAATGGGTTGTCAGTGGCTGGAACAAGGAGGTCGGGCACGGCAGAGACCACGAGGATGGTGCTTGATCAGGCAGTCTGACTCTGTGGTACACCGCGTATGTTGTAGACAGGGACAAGGTTTCCGTTTTTGAGAACAAAGCCAAATTAAATCCTTCTCAAATTCTGGGGAATTGTTAATCACCACGGATTTTGAAATGTGGAGGGTCAATGAAAGAGAAGACCCCTCCATGAGACTGTAGCAATTGGCCCAAGTATGTCAGAGTTGGTGAGGACAGCACAAGACAGAACAGTGTTCAGATCTGTTGTTTGTAGCATTACTATAAGTTGTACTCCACAGCCTCTAACAACAACAACATCCTCTGCACGTAGCCCTGGTAGCACAGGGCTTACAATGCTTGACAGCTCCCCTCAGGGTCAGGGGTTAGAACCTACCAATCACTCACCAGAAGAAAAATGAGGTGGTCTTGTGTCAGTAAAGATGAACAGCCTTGGAAGCCCCCAGAGGCAGTTCTACTCTGTGCGTAGGGCCTCTAGTAGACAGACTGGATTCTGGCAGTGAGTTTGGGGACTTTTTGTGCATATCATCTGTTCCCAAAATGCACCTGCAGGTCCTCTTGTCTTGAAGTGCCAAGTAACCTAGGTAACCTGGGAAATATTAAACAGTCCCAGAAGCTTAACTAAGAGCTTCACTCTGACCTCTGAGGTGAATAAACAGAGCCTGACCTTGCCCAGTTAGTGCAACTGCCAGAGTCCAGCCCCGTCCAGGTTTGCTGAGTCACTCTGTTAGATGCCAGCCTGTCCTGCCAGCTGCACGGGCACGTCGTGGGCTACACAGGCGACGTGTTCTGAACACTTTTCTCCAGCTTGGATCCCATTATGTGTGCAATGTGTGCAAGCCGGGACGGCAGAGGGAAACCAAGAACCCTCCTCTGCAAAAGAAGATGTGTTCACATTGTGGGTGAGACTTTCTCCAGTGGAGGATGAGGGGGTGCAGCAGAAGGAGCCCAGGATCTGGTAAAGGCTGAACTGGTTGCTGCCAAGTGAGAACCAGCTCAGGTGTCCCTCAAGAGGGTTTCTGAACTTGTAAATGGCACAGAGGAAACTGGCCCATCTTTCTCCTGCAGAGCCTCTGTTCTACCTACCAGAGATGTGTGGCCTTTGGGTCAGCAGCACAACAGAATTCCAGTCCTGCCCATTACCAACTGGACGGGTAATAAGAACAATGTTGTTAGTAATTGTTGATAAGCGACCTCAGGTATGACTCATAGCAATCCTACGAAGAGTGGATGTGACCCCCACCCTCTCCTGTTCCCTCCTGACCATCTCTGACATACTCATGCCCACCATTACGGTCACTGTGTCAACCCAGCTCACTGAGGGTCTTCCTCTCTTTCGCTGACACTCCCCCTTTCCAAGCATCATGTCCTTCTCCAAGGACTGGTCTCCTCCTAATAAAATGCCCAAAGAATGTGAGACAAAGTTTCACTGTCTTTGCCTCCAAGCTGCACCCTGAATGCATTTTTTCCAACACATACTTGTTTGTCCTTTGAAGTCCGTGGGATAGTCAGCATTCTTCTCCACCACAGTAACTCAAAGGAATAGATTCTTCTTCTGTCATCCTTAATCATCGTCCAATTTTCAGCTGCATAGCAAATAACTGAAAAGATCATGGTTTAGATCAGTTGTACCTTAGTCTTCAAACTGACATCAGTGCTTTTCAGCACTTTGGAGAGATCTCTGACAGCAAACGTTCCCAGTGTAATACATCTTATAATTTCCTAGCTTCTGATGCCAAAAGAGTAGATTCTACAATCTACAATCCAAGCAAGATGAAATCATTCACAATGTTTATCTCTTTTCCATGTATCAGGATGTTGTCTATTGGCCCAGTAGTGAGAATTTTTATTTTCTTGATGTTGAAATGTAACCCACATTGAAGGTTATAGTCTTTGATCTTCTGCAACAAGTGATTCAAGTTCTCTTCACATTCAGTAAGCGAGGTTATGTGTCATCTTCATAATGTATGTTGTTGATGAGTCTTTCTCTGATCCTGATACCACATCCTTCTTCATATAACCTATTTTCTCAAATGATTTGTTCTGCATACAGATTGAATATCTACGGAGAAAATGTATCTCCCTGACACAAATCTTGCCTCATTTTAAGCAGTGCAGTATTCCTTTGCTCTTGTCTAGGTGCAGGTTTTGTATGCGCAAAACTAAGTGGTCTGGGATTCCCATTCTAGTCCTGCAACCCATCGTGACCCTATGTACAGCAGCTCTGAACCCTGTTCTATCCTGAGCCTGTCTCACTAATTCTTACACATCAACCCCCATTGTCCCATGACTGTTTCAATGTATCTCATCTGAGGACTTCCTCTCTTGTGCTGTCCCTCCACCCTTCCAAGCATGATGTCCTTCTCCAAGGATCAATCTCTCCTGGTCATGTGCCCAAGTTTTGTGAGACACAGTTTCAAAATCCTAGCCTCCTCGGAGAAACTTGGTTTCACTCTCTCCAATACAGCCCTATTTGTTTTCTTGGCAGTCCATGGTGTGTTCAAGACTCTTCTCCGGTACCGCAATTCGAAAGCACCAATTCTACTTCTGTCATCCTTAGTCATTGTCCAGCTCTCTAATACATAGCAAGTAATTGTGAAGACCATAACCTGGACCAGGCATTTCTTAGTCTCTAGACTGACTGACATCGTTGCTTTTCAGCACTCTAGGTCCCTGACCGCAAATTTTCCCAATGCAATGTCTTTTGATTTCCTGACTGCTGGTGTTAAAAGTTTTGATTGTGGCGCCAAGCAAGCTGTGGTCACAAAGATAATATCTGTTGGAAATGGACTGAGAGTGTCAGGAAAGCCTAGGGTGGGGTCAATCTACCTCAGGGCTTACACAGAGAACTGAGGAACTTGTCTAGGCCTTTCATTTCCTTAATCATTTCCAAGAGTCAGAGCTTCCACCACCATATAGGCAGGTGGCAGGAACCCTAGAATCAAGACTGTAAACCTTTCTCACTTGTTGTTATTACATACACAAGTCATGATCTTTTCATAGCTGCAGTCCTGCCTGAGAGAGCAATAGGTCACAATTGCCATGATTTAATTCTATAAACAAATGTCCTAGCTATGGACTCAGGAGAACACTTTTGGCACCATGTTGATGGTTTCTTCATTCTGGAATTATCTTGTCTGTTTGTACTGGTTTTAAAATTTATTTTGTTGTACTGTTATTTTTCTGGGTGGGAGGAGGGTACACAAAATATGTTAACATGTACTTTGCACCTAGAGTTGGCTTTTCCCTCCCCTCTCCCTCTCTTCTCAGCCCAGTTATCCCTCCAAGATTTGTTCTAGCTTTGTATGAACCTTCCCTTAGCTTTTTATATTGTTGTTGTTGTGTGTTGCTGAGTTAGAACTGACCCATAGCTGACCCCCTAGTGGGTATTCAGAGGCAGTAACTCACATGGGAGGAGATTGCTCATCTTTCTCTCACAGAGCAGCTGGTGGATTTGAACTGTGTGCTTTTGGGATTACAGAGCAGCTTCTTATCACTAGGCCACCAGAACTCCCTCTTTTTGTATTAATGATCTTACACTGTAAGTATCTTTGTATGACTGACTTATGCCACACAGCATGATTTGTTATGGTTCCATGTATGTTATGTAGTATCTCACTAATTCTTCATTGCTTTTAGGTAGCATGATACATCATTGTGTGAAAGTACCATAATTTCTTTAGCCATTCATCTGTTTATGGACACTTGGGTTGCTTCCAAGTCTTTGCTGTATTGTAAATAGTGCTGCATTAAACATGGGTGTGGGTTTGTCCATTTGTGTCACAGCTTTTATTTCTTTGGATCTATATCTTTTAGGAGGATTGCTGGATCAAATGGTATTTCTATTCCTTACTTTCTAAGAAGTGCCAAACTGTTTTTCATGACTATACCATATAACATTGCATGTTTGTCTGGTTTGTTTTAACAAAAGGGTTTCTATATTGTCCTCCTCATGCCTGAAGTCACTAAGAAACAATGAGAAGCTGTCAACCAGATAGTAGAAAGTTGTTGTTGTTGTTGTTGTTATATGCTATTGAATAGCTTGCAACTCATAGCAACCCTATGTATAACAGCTCTGAACCCTTTTTTATCCTGAGCCAATAGTATTATCTCTTACACAGCTCTCCCATTACCCTAGTTACTGAGTCAATGCATCTCATTGAGAATCTTCCTCTTTTGTGTTGTCCCTCCACCCTTCCAAGAACAACATCCCTCTCCAAGGACTGGTCCTTCCTTGCAACATAACCCAAAGTAAGTCAGACGAAGCCTCAGAATCCTTGCCTCCAAGGAACAGCTTGGTTTCACCCTCTCCAGGACGGACCTACTTGTTCTCCTGGCAGTCCATGTTATACTCAGTACTCTTTTCCAGCACCACAGCTCAAAGGCATCATTTCTTCTTCTATTATCCCTACTCATTGTCCAGCTTTTTGATACATAACAAGTAATTACAAAAACCATGGCCTGGATCAAGTGCACCTTAGTCTCCAGACTGACTTCATTGCTCTTCAGTACTCTGGAGAAGTCCCTAAGAGCCAACTTTCCCAATGCAATTTTTCTTTTTATTTCCTAGATGCTGGTACCAAGAGTGTTGACTGTGGAGCCAAGCAAACTCTGTCATGGTGCTGCTTATCAGACCAGTGGTGAGAATCTGTGTTTACCTGATATTAAGCTTCAATCCATACTGAAGGCTGCAAACAGTCATTCACCTTCTGCAACAAGCTCTTCAGATCCTCCCGAGTTTCAGCAAGCAGGGCTCTGTCATCTGCATAACTTAGATTGTTGATGAGTCTTACTCCAATCCTGATACCACATTCCTCTACATAGAGCCCAGCCTCCCAGATGATCTGTTCTGCATATAGATTGAAAAGATATGGAGATAGGAGACATCCTGGGCATCCACCCTTTCCAGTTTTGAACCATGCAGTGTTTCCTTGCTTTACTCTTACAAGTGCTTCCTGGTCCTAGTAAAGGTTTCATATAAGTGCAATCACGTGTTCAGGGATTCCCATTCTTCTCAGAGTCAGCCACAGTTTGTTGTAGTCCAAACAGTCAAATGACTTTGCATGGTCATTGAAACACAGATAGACATTCCTCTGGTACTCTCTGCTTTCAGCCAAGATCCATCTAACATTAGCTCTAGTATTCCCTAGGAACACGGCCTCTTCTGAACTCAGCCTGAACTTCTGGAAGCTCTCTGTTGATGTACTGTTCCACTTGTTTTTGGATTATTTTCAGTAGCATCTTGTGTGCATGTGACATTAATGATATTGTTCGATAATTTCCGTACTTTGTAGGGTCATATTTCTTTGGAATGGGAACAAATATAGATCTCTTCCAGTTGGTCAGGTGGTTGTTTGCCAGATTTCTTGGCACAACTTGGTGAGCACATTGAGGGCAGCATCTGTTTGTTGAAATATGCCAATTGGTATGCCATCAATTCCTGAGGCCTTGTTTTTGTCAATTCCTTCAGAGCAGCTTCTTCCTTCATTACCACAAGCTCTTGCTCAAACATTGTTTTCTGAAATTCTTCTATGTCAGCCAATTCCTTTTGGTACAGTGATTCTGTATACCTTTTTCATCTCCTTTTACTGCTTTTTGGATCATTTCATATTCTGCCCAAAGCATGTAATGCAACTCGAGGCTTGATTTTTTTTTCTTAAATGCTGAGTGCCACCTGGCCCTCTGGGGTTGGGGGAGCAACCTGGCCCTCGGGGGCAGCCACCTGGTCCTGGGAGGGGGGGCCATCTGGCCCTCGAGGTGAGCTGATAAGTCCATTTGGCCGTCGGGGTGAGCCGTTCAGCCCTTGAGGTAAGCCATTTGGTCCTTGGGATGAGCGCCTCAGCCCTTGGATTGTGCCATCCGATCCCTGGATAGAAAAAACTGCCTAGGGTATATAGAGAATTTTATTTAGGCTACTTTCCTCCACCCTCTCCCCCAGTACACCTGTAAGTAACACCTCCAAAGCCCTTCTATTTGTAACTCACAAGTTTGTTCTCTCTAGGTTTGCTTCCTTTCCTATAGGTAACCTTAACACTGAGTTTTACTCCAGAATTAACCCTGAACCCAGTGCCAGTGACAAAAAGGAAATACAACTGACAGCTAAAAAAGCAAAGGAGGATGGAGCCTCTGGGTTCAAACAGCCATCCCCACTGGACCCACCTGGGAAAACACTTCGCAGTACAGAGGGGAGTAAACATCAGGAAAATATCTTCTAACAGAACAAGAAGGCAAGCAGCTTCAACCCAAGACCACCAGTAAGGTGATAAAGTGTGCTCCCTTTCCCCCTTCATATCAACACCCCTGTTCAGCATGAAGAAGCCAGAGAGTCTGTGCCCAATTCCCAAATGAGAAACTCACAAGTGAATAAGACAGCTTGTTTAATCGCCATTGGACTATGCTTATCATTGCCCTGTATCGTCTGTTCCCCACTGGATCTTTTTCATTTCCTTCACCTACTTCCCCCACCCACCAAATTGTGCAGCCCTGCAACTGCATCCCTGCCCATCCTCACCCTTCTGCTCCCAACCCTCACCTCCTTGTATCCCCATACATGTTTTTCACAATAAAAAAAAATGCCAATCGAGTTTGGCCCTTTAGATTTTCAGACTCCAACTCTTTGCACATTTCATTACAATACTTTGTCTTCCCACACTGTCCTTTGAAATCTTCTGTTCAGGTCCCTAATTTCTTTAATTTTACCCTTTGCTTTGGTTTCTCAGAGCTCTATTGCCATATTCAGAGTCTCTCTAACATCCATCTTGGTCTCTCCTTCCTCTGCCTTTGTAATGACTTTTTGCGTTCTTCTTGGATGATATTCTTGATATCTTCCCACAACTCATCTGGTCTTCACTCATTAGTGTTCAAGGCCTCAAAACTGTTCCTGAGAAGGCACTGAAATTCAAGTAGGCTAGACTCAAGGTCAAAAATTAGAAAATAGTTTATTGTAATCAATCTGGAAGCAGTTAATTGCAGAGAAGCTAAACACATAACAAAGTGTCTGAAATAGCTCTGCTATGTACTCACTATGCCCTCACAAGGGTGGAGGGAGCTTCAGCACACTCTCCTGTTGTTTATCCCATAGGCACAGCCCCTCTGCTGATTGGGACAATTGATTGACATTCCTCCCTCCTACTGGGGATGACTAGGCCATACACTCCAGCCTTTCCTCCTTAATTCATGCTACTCCCTCTTTCAAGGGGGCAAAATCCTTAGTGTAAACTCAGCTAGCAGGTGTAAGCTGGCACAGATTTAAGCAGGTTTGATCTGGGTTTTTGTGTCAATTGTCTTGTTTCATTTGGACATGAAGGGCCCTGGGGGTAGACTGAATGAGGACTACCCTCACTCCATCCCCTAACCTGCTCTTCTCTATCTATATATATCTAACATCTACACAATACGTTTTAATCTGGGATGTCTTCTTCCCCCTGGAGCCATAGAAGAAATATGTGTACCTTCAGTGCACCTCAATTTCCCTTCTGACACATGGCCACAGTAGACTCTATCTTGCAGGGTTTTTGAAAGGACTTTCTAATCCTACATTTTAATCTGACCCTCCACTTCCCCAAGTGTGATGTCCTTCTCCAAGGCCTGGCCCCTCCTGACAACATGCCCGGAGTATATGAAATGAAGATTCACCCTCCTTGCTTCCAAGGAGCACTCTGGTTTCCCTTGCTCCAGGACAGACCTGTGTATCCTCTCATGGGTGGAGAAGGCACAGCATCTGCTGAGTGACACCCTAGGGGACTGCCCCGTCTCTCTCTCTCTCTCTCTCTCTCTCTCT
>NW_006400002.1:3245920-3248000 GCF_000299155.1 Elephantulus edwardii
TAGTCATTACCTTACCACATGGGGCAGTTCTTGCAGTTACCAAATTAAAAGGCAGTGAGAGGAGTAATGTCAAGAGCAGTAAAGAATTTAAGAAGAAAACTGGTGAGATAAAAGTTCAGCAAAGCTAGAAGTTCATGAGCAGGACAACACACAGGTTGGTTCAACTACAAGTTTATTGCATTTGCTGTGACCTACCACAGAATGAAGGGTGCTCTGGAGGCCTGGTCGCAAGAAGCTGTGTGGCAATCCCAAAGGCACATGGTTCAAATCCACCAGCTGCTCTGCAGAAGAAGGATAGACAGTCTTCTCTTGTGCAATTAACTGCCTCTGAAAACGCATCAGAGGGTCAGCTATGCGTCTGTTCTGACTTGATGGTACACAACACAACACAACACAACACAACAACCATAGAGTGACAGTTTACATCCGCCCGCAGTTTCTCTGCTCTTTCATCATTGGTCTTGGATGCCTTAAACTTGTTCTTGAAATTATTTTTAAATTCAACTGGGATAGACTCAAGGTCATATTTTTGGCTCCTGCGGACTAGTTTTCATTTTCTCCAACTTTAATTTAAACTTGCACAGGGTTAATTGATTGTCTGCTCCACAGTCAGCACCTGATCTGGGTTTGCCTGCTGATACTGCGCTGTTCCAATCATTCTGTCCACACATGTCATGGATCTGATTCCCGGGCCGTCCATCAGGTGAGGTCCATATGTAAAGCAGTTGTTTATGTTTTTAAAAAAAATTTGCTATGAATAAATCACTGAGGGCATCAAACAAAATCATTTTCTTTCTGGCCTCATTTTTGTCACCACATCCTTACTTTCTGACTTTCATTCCTACCTCATTGTTTCCAACTTTAACATTCTGTTGTTGTTAAGCATCATCAAGTCAAGTGCAACTCCTAGCGACCCTATGAGCAAAAGTTCTGAACCCTGTTCTATCCTGCACCATCCTCACACTTCCTGACATACAGGACCCCATTGCAGCAGCCACCATATCAGTCCACCTGGTTGAGAATCTTCCTCTCCTTCACCAACTCTCCATTCTTCCCAGCATTATGTCCTTCTCCCAGGAATAGCACCTCCTAGCAACATGTCCCAAGTATGTGAGGTGAAGCCTCCTCATTTTTGCCTCCAAAGGGAACTCCAGCTGCATCCTCTCCAAGACATATCTATTCGTTTTCTTGGCTGTCCATGGGATGTTCAGTGCTCTTCTCCAACACCACAGATCATCCTTACTCACCAGCCAGCTCTCAGATGCATAACTAGTAATCAGAAAGAATATGCCCTGAATCAGATGCACTTTAGTCTTCAAAGTGACATCACTGCTACTTAATAATTTGGAGAGGTCCCTAACTGCAGATTTTCCCAGTGCAATGTTGTCTCCTTATTTCCTGACTGCTTGTACTGAGGATGTAAATTGTGGATCCAAGAAAGATGAAGCTGTTGACAGTTTCAGTCTCCTCTCCATCCATCATGACCCTGCCTTTTGGTCTCTGTTTTTCTGACATTGAGACACAATCCATACCAAGGGCTGAATTCCTAGATCTTCTGCAACAAGTGCTTCAAGCCCTCCTCACTTTCAGCAAGCAAGGTTGTACCATCTCCATAATGCAGGTTATTGATGGAGCTCCCTCCAATCTTGATACCACACTCCTCCTTATAAGAGTCCAACTTCTTGGATAATTGGCTCAGCATACAGATTGAATAGATATGGAGGGAGAACACAACCCAAGGATTGTAAATCAAGCAGGATTTAGATGACACTGTGGCACCAGAGATATCATTGCTGATGTCAGATGGATCCTGGCTGAAAGTAAGGAATATCAGAAGAATGTATTTGTGCTTATTGACTATTCAAAGGCATTTAACTGTGTGGATCAAGACAAGTTGTGGCTGACATTGGGAATAATGGGAATCCCAATGCATTTAATTGTGCTCACAAAGAACCTATACCTGGACCAGGAGGCTGTTGTGCGAACAGAGCAGGGGAGCACTGTGTAGTTGGGAACTGGGAAGGGAGAGCGCCAGGGTTGTGTTCTCTTTTACATTCTGTTGCTGTTGTTGTTATGTGTC
>NW_006400002.1:3249270-3250864 GCF_000299155.1 Elephantulus edwardii
AGTGGCCCATGCTTGTCTCTTTCAGCTCACTGATGTCTAGAATGTCAATCTTCATGTTTCCCATTTGATTTTTGTTTGCAACTTCCAGTTTTCCTACATTCATACTTTGTATATTACATGTTTTATTTATTAATTGTTGTAGCCATTTTTACACATTTTAGCGACTTCCTGTCTGAACTCTCCCTCTAATATATATGACTATCCATGTTCTTCTGTTCATAGTGTTTTTGAAGACCCATTGTTCTGGAAGCAGATAGCCAATCCTCCTTCTTGATCTGTCTTAATCTAGGAGTCCTTCTGATACGTAAGTCACTGGTGGCGCAGATTTCAGCACTGGAGCACCCCCACAAGCTACAACAATACAGCAGGCTGACAGACAAGTGCTGTACAAATAGGAACAAATAATACCAAAGCCTGTAGACATCTAAGATATAAAATACTTGACAATAGCAAATTTCTCCCCAATTTACAAAGTAGTAGTTAGGTATTATAACTCTAAAATTGTAAAGACAACCACACATACAAATATCATGGCATAGGACACCCTTTTCAGTCTCCAGCTGAAGCCCATGGCAGCTTGGTAGGATGAGGTTCTGGATGGGATTATTGGCACAGTAGTGGTTCAGCTGGATCTTTAGTTCTGGTCCTTAGCACTAACTAGCAGGGCCTGGCCTGCCTTCCTCATCACCCACAGACCTATGCTATGGGTATAATCTTGAATGACCCAGGAAATATCAAAAGAAGATGAAATGAAAAGATAGACTTGCTCTACTATAAAGAATTAGTTAACACTGAAAAATGTCAAGAAACAACATATGAACAAGAGCCAATGGTAATGAAGGAAGTTCAGTGTACAATAAAGGCATTAGCAAAAATAATGCCCTAGGAATCGATGGAATATCAATTGACATATTTCAACTGAGACATGTAGGCCTGGATGCGCTCACCAGGAAAATTTGAGGACAGCTACCTGGAAGAACAAGTGGAAGAGACCCATATTTGTCACCATTTCCAAAAAAGGTGATCCAACAGAATGTGGAAATTATCCAACAATATCATTGATATCACATGCAAACCAAATATTGCCAAAGATGATTAAAAAATGGTAGAACAATGCATTAACAGGGAATTGCCAGAAATTCAAGCTCGTTTTAGAAGAGGTCACAACACTAGGGATATCATTGCTGATGTCAGGTGGACCCTGGCTGAAAGCAGAGAATACCAGAACAATGTCTATGTGTGTTTTATTGACTATCCAAAGGCATTTGACTGTGTGGATCACAATAAATTATGGCCAACATTGAAAAGAATGAGAATCCCAGACACTTGATTATGTTCATATGAAATCTACATCTAGACCAAGCGGCTGCTTTCTGAACAGAGCATGGGAACGCTGCATGGTTGTGTGTCACAGTTGTATCCTTTCTCCATATCTCTTCAGTCTGCATGCTGAGCAAATATAATTCATGAAGATAATTCTATGAAGAGGAATGTGCCATCAGGATTGGAGGAGGACTTATCAACTGCCTGCATTATGTAGATGGCACACTTTGCTTGCTGAAAGTGAGGAGGATATAAAATACTTGCTGCAGAA
>NW_006400002.1:3251194-3252989 GCF_000299155.1 Elephantulus edwardii
TTTTATTTTGCTTAGATCAGTAGTCAATACGCCTGGAATCAGCAGTCAAAAGATCAGGTGATGTATTACATTGGGCAAGTCCACTGTCAGGGACCTCTACAAAATGCTGAAGCGCAATGATGTCACTTTGAAGACTAAGGTGTGTCTGATTCAGGCTTTCATCTTCTCAATCACCTGCTACACATCAGAAAACTAGACAATGAATAAGGATGACAGAAGAACAAGTGATGTGTTTGAGCTGTGGTACTGGGGAAGAAGAGTATTGAATATCCTAAGGACTGCCAAGGGAACAAAAGATATGGATAACTTGGAAGCAGCCAAAGTGCTCCTTGGAAGCAAAGATAGCAAAGCTTCATCTTTTATACTTTGGGCATGTAGCTAAGCAAGGCTTTTCCTTGGAAAAGGGCATTATGGAAAGATAAGAGTCAGCAAAGAGAGGAAAACCCCCAACAAGGTGAATTGACATGATGACTTCAGCAATGGCTCTGCGTGTCAGAGATGAGGATGGCACAGGATGGGGCAGGGTTCAGGTCTGCTGTTGAAAGGGTCACAATGAGTAGTTCTCCACTTGACAGCACCTAACAACAACAACAACAACCATGGAATCAACTTTTGACCCACAGCAAATTCATTTGACAGAGTCAAACTGCTGATTCATGTTCTCCAGGCTGGAAGATATATGATCACTTATTACCATGTCTTTCTATTACTTTTGAACTACCACCTTTTCAACTAGCAGCCAAGCACTTAGTACTACCAGCATGAAAGTGATAAAGCTTAAAAGGAATAAAACATTAAAAGATAAGGGTGACTTTACATTAATAGGTAGAACAGAAGTCAGCAAACATTTTATCTACGTAGTCAGCTCACAGCTGTTGGGTCAGAACTTACTGGTGGTTGACCTTCTAGTGGTTTTTCAGAGACTTTCAATTTATAAGGAAGATAATTACTTTTCTCCCTCAGAGCTGCTGGTGGATAATGGCCAGAGAGGCAACCTTTGGGATATCAGGGCAACTCCCTATGGACTGCCACCAGAGTTCTCTTTTATCCACATGGACAGAAAATGTTTTAGGATCTGAAGGTCACATGGTCTCAGCAATGAAGCCATGTTCTAATGTAAAAGCAGCCATACAAGGTAAAAAGAAAAACAAACCCACCAAATTGTAGGACTATGTTCCAACAGAATTTTCATTTCATAATCAAGTGGCTGTAGCTGCTGATTCCTGATCTGTTATTTCTGTTGTTGTTGTTGTTGTTGTTGTTGTTGTTGTTGTTGTTGCTAAGTGCTGTTGAGCTGACTATAACTCATAGTGACCTTACCTATGTACAACGGAAGGAAACTGCCAATCCTGTACAATCATCACGATCTCTGCTATTTTTAAGCCCACTGTTGCACTTACTGTCTCATTCCATCTCCTGGAGAGCCTTCCTCTCCTTCACTGACCCTCTGCTTTTCCATGTGTGATGTCGTATCCCAAGGACTGGCCCCTCTCGACAACACGATTGAAATATGTCGGATGACGTTTCACCTTCATGTCTCTAAGGAGCGGCTGTACTTCTTTCAGGACAGATCTGCTTGTTCCTTTGACAGTCCATAGGATGTTCATTGCACTTCAGTAACACCACAGTAGTAGGGCATCAATTCTTTTTCAGCCTTGCTTACTCACTGTTCAACTTTCACAGGTATTAAAAGCAACTGCTAATCACAAGATTAAATACTTGGGAATAAATTTAACCAGAAGTACAAAGGACCTTTTCCAAGAAAATTACAAAACATTACTACAAGAAACAAAAA
>NW_006400002.1:3254999-3267428 GCF_000299155.1 Elephantulus edwardii
GAGAATAGTGCAACAATGAATGAATGGAAACCCAAAATCTCTGTAAATGTTTATGAAAATTAATAAAATATAATAAAAAAAAGCAACTGCAAATACTACAGTGTAAGGTCCATGTTAGTCTTTAAATTAATAGTCTCACCTTTTAGCAGCAGATTTCCCCATGCATCACGGCATTTGATTTCCTAACTGCTTTTTCCATGACTTTGATTGTGGATCCACGTATGATTAAACCATTGACAACCTTCATCTTTTATCATGAGGTTGACTATTGTCCAATTGGGAGGATTTATGCTGAATTATAATCCATACTGAGATTCTTGATCTAGAAATTCAACTATAAAGGGCATTACTGGGCTTGGTTACCTATTATAACAAATTAATTACATTAAACAATTGCAATTGATGATATAAAGCAAATTGTTCATGATCTATGCATGATTGCATGAAAAATCAATTATGATTTGCAAATTTTGGCTCAAATAAGAGTAAGCAAATAAAATTTTAAATAATAATAAAAAGCAAAAAATATTGCTATATTAAAGCTAAAACATTCAATTTGAACTTCTGGAGTTGGCTAATAATCAATAGGAAAAGAAAAAAATTAACTCAGTGCTTTAAAGCTATGCAAGATCTAACAAACAAAAGTTTAGACAATTTTTAGACATTTTAATCCAATTATACTGCAGTAGGTAAAAACACATAGTCTTAAGTATAGGATAGGAGTTGTTGTGTGTACCATCAAGTTAAAATTGATGACCCTCCAACAGGTTTACAGAGGCAGTTAATCTCAAGGGAAGAGACTGCCCATCTGTCTCCCACAGAGCAGCTGCCTTCAAACTGTGTGCCTTCAGGATTGCAGTGGAGCTTCTTAACACTAGACTAGGAATAGTACCTCTCTATCCTTCAAACAATGCACTTAAAAGACAGAGTATTATGGCTGGGATGTAGCAGACATCTTGAGACTAATTATAGCTAACATTGAGAAGAAAAGGAATCCCAGAACACTTAATTGTGACCAAGCAAAACCTATAGACAGACCCAGAAGTACTTGCCAGAACAGAACAAGGAAGCACTGCACGGTTTAAAATTCTCCTCTCCTGTTCAATCTGTATGCTGAGCAAAGTACTTGACAAGCTGAACAATATAAAGAACAATGTGACACCAGGAGTGGAGGAAGACTCATCAATAACCTCCATTGTGCACATGACACAACCTTGCTTGCAGAAAGTGAAGAATACTTGAAACACTTATTGCAGAATATAAAAAACTACAGCCTTCATTATGGATTACATCGCAATATCCAGAACGCAAAAATATTTACAACATCATGATGGATAAAGAAAATATCAACTTTTTCTTCATTTAAAACTATTTCAACATTACAATATATAAGATAATGATATAATACCGAGAATAATAACTCAACCAAATTAACACATATTTTAGAGAGACACGATTCAACCTATGACAGTCACAAAGTCAACGACCTCTGTGAGGGGCTTCCTGCCATCTCTACGGACAATAGTCAATGCCTCTCCTATACCTTTATTGATGAGAAAAGTTCAGACCCTTTGTCTGCCCAAGTTTCACAGCCCAAACAAGAAGTAATAGGCAAAACTTAATTGTAATTGTATAAGATTGTTATTGTAGAATGAATATAAGGATCCAGGAGGGGTGGGAGAGGCTGGAAGCTGAGGGACGTGGATGTACAGGGGGAAGGGGGATTAATCATTGGATTGTACAATTTGTTGAGGTGAGGGGGTGAGGGAAATTGAAAGAATTTGTTCAAATTTGTATTAGAACTTTTGTAAATAAACTAGTAAAAAAATATTTTTTAAAAAATCCAAAACTTAATTGTATATGTTGTTGGTTGTTTTAAGACAGAGACAAGGAGGATTGATAGCAAATTCCAAAGATACAGACAATGCATACACTTGATTTTCAGAAACTTTTGCAGCAAAATAGTCCATGTCTGGGCAAATCCTCAAGTTCCCAGGTCTGTGGAGGTGCTGGGGTTTGATTATTTTTAAGGGCACCTCTGTGAAGTATTTTACCTTGAAGATTCTAAAGTGGAACAATGTCCTCTCCTATCTTCTTCTTGCCCATTCTCCAAGGTTTTCCATCTCTGAGATAGATCAATGCATCTACCTTAAATTGTGTCCACTGATGTCCTGAGGTAGATAGACTGGTTCAGGCACAGTAGAGTATGCTTGACTCAGAGATGGCCATGCGCTAGACCCCACCTTCCAGGAGCTCAGAGTGGTGGGGTCACTACAGACACAGAAGGTATATGGGCATGAGGTGCCAAACAGGTTCAAAGGGAACAAAATCTGAATCCCTCCTCACACCGGTCAGTCACCCACCACACATGGTTTGAGAATAATCCAGTCTCTTAGATTACAAATTAGAGGATTTGAGGCAGTCAGCCTAGAGTTTGTGTTCCTTTACCCTTGATCATCAAGAGAACTATTTTCTAGGTGAATTCTTATCATCTTCTGGTTCTGGTCCAAGCTAAGCACGTTGGATATGACAAAAGAACTAAGATGAGATTGTATGGGTTAGCCATGGACATAGTATGATTTCATCAGGTTTTGGAAGGTTTTAATTTGTTTTTTAATTATCCTGTTACGATCTGCCAGAACACACCTGAGTTTCAAATGAGGTGGGTTGGTGCTCAGTGCAATTAGCCTCCACTATCAGGCTGACCAGCTTGGTCTCTCTCCTGCAAATACAATATTTAGGGCTAGGCCCTATATAGCTTTGCAAATCCAACTTCCTCTGTGAACCTTCATATTCCCCTCCAGATATACTGACTCCTTCCCTGAAATCCAGGCCTTTTGCAGCCTACATAGGCATGTTCAGAACTCATTTTCCTCCCTAGGTGAATTTTGTCTGCAAACTCTGAGGCACTGGCTATAAACCAGGAGCCTTCTGCTGCAAAAAAAAGAGAAAGTTTGCTCCGCTCAAAAGGAGACCAAGACTAGGGAGAGAGAACATGTGGATTCCAGGCTTATCCGAGGATGGGTGCAGCAAACAGGGGAAGGTGAGTAGACTCTTTACATCTCATTCACTCTTTGGATAAATATTGATAATAGAATCTATCTGTAGCCCAGTCCAGGCACTTTTCTAGTCTTATGGTGATGTTAGCTCGAAAGTTGGCCTTTTTAGCCATTATGTTAAAGCCCCTCTGGTCTCCAGCTACCTTAACTGCAGGCACGTGGTCTTGCAAATTATCAACAGTTATGGGACTAAGATAAGAGTGAGAGTGCTTCCCACACTGAGCAAGACTTGTTGCAGCAAGACTTGAGGGAGACGGGAGCAAGGCCCTGGTGAGTGCAAGACCTGGGTAGTGGAGAAACTGTGGCATTGCTATGGAAAAACTGAGGCAAGGTATAAGCAGAGGGGCCCTGAGATAAAGGCCACAGTTAAAGGATTTTGCTATGTTTGCTAGATAATTAAGGAGACTCTGACTTATAACTGCTCTGAGACAAATCTTGCTGGATGATTTGGATCTGACTGCTGAACTGAAACCAGAGCCTGGACAAATTGAGGAATTGTGCCTTGGAACTTGAGCTAAAACTTTAATTTCTCTTGGGTAATGTTCTTTGCCCTCCAGTCTCCTAATTATTTCCCTAATAAACCCCATTCTCAGTACCACAGCTGTGAGTTTTGTGAGTCAACAATGAATAAACAAACCTCTTGCTGCTGATGTGTCTCTACAGCTACCATGGTATTAGGATGTGGACTTGTTCTTTCTTTATGCTCTGGGGCAGTAAGGGGCTGTGCTAGTCTTTCTCCCTCTGGCCTTTTCTGAGAAACATTCACAGTCTTGTGTCCCTATAGCCCTTTTTCTCCTACTTAGACACCTATGTTGTAATCCCTCATAGATATAAATCATCCTGTGTAGGGTCAGCACTGTAGGATCATCATATGTGAGAACTCTTATTAGGATAACGATTTTTTAAGGAACAAAACACATGGATTATTTTATAAGCTTCTTAAACAGGGCTAAACCCTCAATACTGGCCTTCTCTTTGTGTGTTCACAGCCTTCAGGTTTCTTCAGAAAGTTTCTGCCTACATGAAGTCAAACAAATTTCCCCCAAATCCTCTCTTAGTGAAGGAAGCCATGTGAGGTAATAAGTAGGCCTGTGAACCTGGAGATGGAAGAGACCCAACCCTGTACCTGCTACCTGAAGAACACCTGGATGCAGAAGTGATAAAAAATAAAAGGAATAAATATACAAGATGTCAGGTGACATTATGATAAAAGACAATGAATTGGAATTAAGATATTAAATCACATTAAAACAGTTATATGTCTAGAGCAAAGCTCATTAAATATTCCCTCTAAAAGTTAAGACAGTAAAAGTGATAGACTTTACAAGTTACATGATTTCTGTAAATGCCTCAGCACTGTCCAGGTAGGAAAGCAGCCATGCCATGGTCAGTCCCAAAGAATAGCAGGGCTGTGTTCCCATAGAGCTTTTTACATAAAAAGGTGGCTACAATTAGACAATACAGAAGCTTAAAATTAAGGGAATTACTATTTTAGATTTGGCGTGTAAAAAGTGATTAACCTAGGAAAACAACTCATAGATTAAGGCACAAACTAAATAAATAAGTTTCTAAGTATGGTGGTCAAACTATGAGCTTAAAAATTAAAATATACATTTCAAAGTCTGGGGAAGAAGTAGCATCCTTCAAATCAAGATAGCCAATAAAGATGAGTGCATGGTAGTCAAGATCCAGTGGAAAATCTTTGATCTGGGGTTCCTTGGGACTCCTGTGACTGCTCACAGCGCCAAGTAGAAAAAGAAAGTGTGGCATTTATGTTACACTTTTCTACTTGTATGGCTGCATAGGCTTACCTCAGAGATATGTGGGTTTGGTTCTGGCCACAATAAAGTGATTATTGCAAAAAAACAAGGCAAACAAAGATCTAGTTGTTGAGTATTTTTTATTTCCTAGTACATATAAACAGGGAACTTGGTGGTGTAGTTTTAGGATGTTGTACTGCTAAGCCAAAGATGGTAGTTCTCTGTTGGCATCCACCCACAGCTCCAAAGGAGAAAGATAGGCAATCTCTTCCTATGTGATTTATAGCCTCTGAGAAAAAAAAACCACAAATATATATATATATATATGTGTGTGTGTGTGTGTGTGTGTGTATATATATATATATATATATATATATATATATATATGTGTGTGTGTGTGTGTGTGTGTGTGTGTGTATATAGGTGTGTGTGTGTGTGTGTGTGTGTGTGTGTATAGTCAGCTATGAGTCAGCTCCAGCTAAATAACTAAATAATGCTGGTAGTTTTGAGGAGTATATATAAAAGGACTCTGGTGGTATTTGAAGCTCAAAATCAAGAAGACGAAGATTCTCACCACTGGGCCAGTTGATAGCACTAAGATGAATGGAGAAGAGATTGAGGTTGTTAACTATTACAGCTTGCTGAGCTCCACAATCAACCATCTTGGTACCACCAGTCAGGAAATCAAAAGGCAAATTGCACTGGGAAAATCTGCTGTTAAGGACCTCTCCAGAGTATTGAGAAGCAATGATGTCAATCTAGAAACTAAAGAGCTAAGCATCAGAGAACAGGACAATGACTAAAGATGACAGAAAAAGAATTGATGTGTTTGAGTTGTGGTGCTGGAGAAGAGTCTTGAACATATCATGGACCACCAAGAAAACAAGTAGGTCTGTGTTGGAGAGGACGAAACCAAGTTCTCCTTGGAAGCTAGAATTTTGAAGCTCCACCTCATATACTTTGGGCAGATGGCCAGAAAGAACCAGTCCCTGGAGAAGGACATCATGCTCTGAAGGGTGGAGGGACAGCCCAGGAGAGGAAGACCCCAGATGAGATGGAAGCAGTAGTTGAGACAATGGGGGTAAGTGTATTAGAGTTAGTAAGACTGGCTCAGGAAAGGGCAGACTTCAAACTGTAATAAATATTTATTTTTTATTTTATTTGTTTGCCTTGGGTTTGTTGGTTTTTTTTTTTTTTTGCAATAATCACTTTATTGTGGCCAGAATCAAACTCACTATGTAGGGTCACTATGAGTTGCAGGCAACCTGAGAGCATATAACAACTAGTGGCATAATCCATAGATTTGCACTGTTAACCCACAGGCTGAGTCTCACTGGTGGTTCGACTATGGTAGAGTGAATCTTTTTCGACATATAGATACCTTGCATAAATCTATTTTCTGCTCCGTATTGTTATGTTTATTTACAATAAAGTTATTCAATTGTATTAAAAGATAAAAAATAAGTATAGAATACAAAACGCAAAAAGAAAATAAAAAGAGTTCTCAGGCAGCTTATTGAGTTTCTGGGAGTGTCAGAGAGAGGATCTGACAAGGGCAGTCATTCTACAGAAGCCCCACGTTTCTGAGCACAGACATCAAGAAACGGTGTCAATGGCTGATTTGTCAGAATGAGACCACTAGGCCTTCCTCCCAAAGAGCTTCTGGGTGGACTTGAACCTCCAACCTTTCAGTCAGTAGCCATCTCCTTGCACCACTCAGGGACTCCTTCTGAATAACAACAAAAAGTAAAATAAATGTTACTGTTGTCAGAAAAGTTAAGTGGAAAATTCTAAGGTCAGTAAACAAAATGAAATAAACTTCTTTGTCACAATTAGAACCATAGCTCTCAGGCTAGAAAAAAATCTAATTTATCACGAGAGCAAAACAGAAAATAATCAGAGCATATTTAGAATCCATTGCAGGAAGCATTTGTATAACACAGGGCCTCAAATTAACCCATAATGTTTAGCAGTTGTTATCACAAAGGACAAATATGTGTTTCATAACAGCAAAAACTGTTGCCCATGGCATTTTGATCCAAGCAGAAGTACCTTTGCCTCACCCAAAGAAGGCAGCCAATGACCTGGATGTGATTGTATGTTACTCTGTGGAATCCTGTCAATAATGTTATCCTCCAAAATTCAGTAAGATTCTTCCTCCTGAGAAAGTGTCAGGGGAATGATGCAGGAGCTTGGGATTACTAGCAGTACTCTGGACAGCAATAGATGCTCAAAGTTGCTCTGCCGTGAACAGGGCAGAGCTTATTTCTTTTCTTTAAAAAAAAAAAAAACCACCACTATCAAGCACACTCTAACTCACAGTGGCCACTATTGGACCTCTGGAATTATAAATTATTCTAAATATTTATGGGAAGACCCAACTTCTTACAGCATAACTACTTCCCAACCTGCAGGGCTTTTCTCTCACTAGAAAGAACAGCAAAGTGAGAGACCACAGCATTTTATACAAAGGAGAAATTTATTAAAGACAGATAACCTTTGCAAAGATGAAGTCACAGAGGCATCTCTGCTACGTGCACAGAATGTGCCTATTTGCAGGAGAAGGGCTTCATGTTTGTTTATGGAGGAGGTAGGGGTTCAGGACTAGTCCACAGGGAAGTGATTATAGTGATTTGTACATGCCCAGTGGGTCATGTCTCTGAGTTTGAATGTCAGCTCATCATATAACCTTGGAAAAGGATTGTTAATCCTTGGTTACAGGAATGCTTCTGAGTTTGCTTGGAACCTACTCAGCTCTGGGTTCTGGTTTCTAAAGAAACTGAGAAGTTTATCACATGCTAAAGTCAGCTAAAACTAAGAGCAATTTATAGCCTTGAAGCAAATAGCAGAATGTCAGAAAAGGCTGAAAAATCTGATCCCAGGACTAAACCCTAGTTTTTAGAATAAATCCTGGTTTCTAATCTCAAACTAAAAGATGTTGGGCAGAAACTGATTTATAGCTGACCCCAACTGGGTTTCAGAAACTGTAAATTGCATGGGGGGAGACTGTCCATCTTGCTCTCACAGAACTGCTGGAAGCAATGCATGTTTGTTTCTTCTCAAAGAGTAACTAGCGGATTCGAACCTCCACACTTTTGGTTAATAGCATATCTTATTATACACTACTCTACCAGGGCTCCTTACTCAGATTGAAAGACTATAGACAATGGACTTGGTTGTTATGCAATGAATATACAGTCCTTTATTCCTATAGCAAACACTATACAATTTGGAGCTTATGTGAAGCTGTGGTATGACATTCATTGGTAAGATTAAAGGGCCTCTGAGAATTTGGTTCCTGAACATGTCCCATCTGAACATTTTACCAGGACTGTGTCATTGGCAGTAGGGCATGTAAAAACATCCCTTCCTGTTCCTTTCGCTTTACTTCATTATCTTGGTTTAATAGTATTGCAAATTTATCTCTGAAATTATGAGTAGTGTGAAACATTCTTACTAAATTCTAATTCAAATTCTGGGTTGTCGAGATTCAGCACCGTTGAGAGTTATCAAACTGTATTCTTTATACAAGGAGCATCCTCACTTTGGAATTTCCCACGTCTTCAAATCAGGGGTTGCCTCTGACAGTTAACAATTGCCTCTTTGAATTCCTCCAAGGCTCCTCCTCTATTCTGTGTGATTACCAGAACAATTATCTTGGTGAATGCAGTTTGCTTATCAAGGCATGGCTGTGAGATCCTGAGTTTTGGCACATTGAATGATGTCCTCATTAGACCATAATTGCTTCCTTAAATAATAGGAAAACAGCTGAATGTTTTTATGGAGTTGTAGCATCCAGTTTTTATTCGTTTTTGTCAATGTTAGAAAATTTTGTTTCCAAACTGATGCCCTCAAGTCAGTTATGACTCCTGGCAGCCTTCCAAATATTCCTCGTTTGTGGACTATCCGAAAAGCACATATAGTATTAGTAAGAACACATGCTTTTACTTCTTGACAACTGACAAGCATGGATAAGAACAAATACTTTAGTCTTCTGAGCTGATTTAATTTATATAGAGTTTACTTTACCCTTTTCAAAAGGGTAAATTCATGTCTGTGATTATTGTTGTTGTTATGTGTCATTGAGTGGCTTGCGACTCATAGTCACCCTGTGTACAACAGTCATAAAACTTGCTCTGTCCTATGCTAATCTCACTGTCTCTGACACATCTACCCCCATTATCCCAGTCACTGAATCAATCCACCTCATAGAGGATCTTCCTTTCCTGTGCTGTCCCTCCACCCCCCCAAGCATGACGTTCCTCTCCAAGTACTGGTCCCTACTTGCAACATGTCCAAAGTATGTCAGACGAAGCCCCAGAATCCTTGCCTCCAAGGAGCAGGCTGGTTTAACCCTCTCCAGGTTGAACCTGTTCGTTTTCTTAGCAGTATGTGGTATTGAATATATCAATACTCTTCTCCAGCACCACAGCTCAAAGGTATCAATTCTCCTTCTATCCTCCCTAAGTCATTGTCCAGCTCTCCGATGCATAACAAGTGATTGCAAAGACCATGGCCTGTATCAGGCACACTTTAGTCTCCAAAGAGACATCATTGCTCTTCAGTACTTTGGAGAGGTCCCTAACAGGACACTTTCCCATCACAATACATCTTTTAAATTCCTGGCTGCTGGTGCCAAGAGTGTTGACTGTGGAGCCAAGCAAACTAAAGTTGTTAACAATCTCAATCTCTTCACCATCCATCAGATGATGCCAATTGGCCCAGTGGTGAGAATCTTTGTCTTGTGATAGTATTTTTAAATATAAACAAATACAATTAGGTCAAGACTATTCAGGAGGATTTCCAACAGAAGAATTTAAGAGCACATAAAGCTCTGAGAGTGAAAATAATTTGATGGGGGAAAATAATATGATGACAGTTAATAGAATCTCTACTATCCTACTTTATTCCTTAGTATATCATTTTGTACTATAGTAAATGGTTTTGTAATTGCTGCAATCAGTCTATTAATATTCCTTTATTCGCAGGCGTACACAGATAGTTAAATACACAAATGTGTAATACATTAAACCTTTGGGGTATATAGTTAAAATGCCACTTAAGATTGTCTTAAAATACTTCTTAAACAAAAGTAAATTTACCAAATATATTGTTATAACTTTTCTAAACAAATTAAAAAAAAACCCTAATCTGTTCCTCTATAGGTTTTCTTGCCACTCAGCAAATAGAGAGAACGGGAGGCTGCCGTCACTGCTCTTGGGTGTCTGCTCTCTGCCTGACTTGTCCTGTTTGAAATTTCCCCCCCCCCCCCAAGTTTCCTTTAAAGGGCTCAGCCCTCACAGACCACTCAGAAGGTAAATGTGCTCAGGCAGTATCATTCCATTCCTCACACACTCAGGAAACATGCAGAACAAATGTGAACGTCACAAACTTTCATAATCTACAATGACCTTCAACTGGGTTTAACTCCAATAGCATTAACCCCGAAACTCTTGATTTCTTCAATAACTTCATCAGCATGAGAAACTAGAGTTTGAAACTTGTAGACACTGAAACTGTCCTTTATTGAAATATTTGAAAGATATACTCAAGCATAGAAAACTCCATAAAACTGAGAAAGAAACAGTGGATAGAGTTAAATACTCAAAAAGTTACATCTTCTCAGGGTGGTGTCAAAGGCTTATTGTTCAAAGTTTCTTTCCTTGCCATTGATTAACTGTTTCTTTTGTGCTGAAGTATCTATTGTATTAAGCATGAGGAGCAAAACTCAGAGGAGGAGTTGCACCACTAAACTGTATGCCTAAAAATGTTAAAAACCCCACATAGTGAACATACCCTATGAACAGACACAACTGTAATCAGAAGAGGACATTTCAGCACAGAGAGGGTGAGTAACTAGTTGAGATCCTCCAGCTGGAAAGAACAAAGGATTTGAAGGTAGACCAGGGACTGCCTGAGACCTCTGGACTGAGTCTCTCTGCTGTTTTCCTATAATGCCTGGCCATTTCCCTCTTCTCATCACCTAGTACGTTCCCTATCATGTTGTCTATACATATTTGCACATCACTAACAGTTGACAGTGAATTGATTCTGATTTGTGGTACTTCCATTTGTGTCAGGGTGACTCTGTGCTTCATTGGAATCTCCTGGGACTGTTCATCTCTCCTAGGCTACCTGGTGGTCCTTCACCCCAAGAGTCACCATATTGATGGAGAACTTGGTTTGAAGAAGAGATGGGATTAGGCTAAGATACAAGTCCCATCCTACTAGAGGCTCTGTAATTGCTGCTCTATAAGAGCTCAATGCTAGCTCTCTATTTAGAATGACCACTTACCAGCTACACTGCAACTGATCGTCTACAGTGCTCACCAGTCTCTGCAAATGGGCCTACATCACCTACAGTAGAGGGAGTCATTTCCCTGATGGATCTGAGTTTCTGTGAGACCTTCCAGCAAACTACCAAACCCAAGAGGCACAGAGGAGTGGGGAAACGGAACAAAGAAGGGACTATTGATGTCAGAAATCATGGAGTTATACAGTAGATCAAACATTTGAGACACTGTTGACTTCCCACTTCTTCTAATTGGTCTGCTGTTAGTGTTAGCAGAATGAATTATGAATATACTCAGTAATACAAATCACAGGAGTCCCTGGGGATACAAATAGTCAACAGGCCTAATTACCAACCAAAGATCAGCACTTACAAGCAATTCAGGAGGCTGAGGCTAGAGGATCGCTGGAGCCCAGAGGTTCTGAGCTGTAGTATTGTTTTGTGCCATCAAGTTAACAATGACCCATAGTGACCCTTTGAACAACAGATCTGAGACTTGTCCTATCCTGAACATCCTCACAAACTCTGCCATATTCCAGTACATTGTTGTTGTTTAGCAATTTATTTTTTATTGAGATTTTAATGAACATTTATCGAGAACTTGGATTTCCATTAATTCATTGTTGCACATTTTCCTCCCTGCTCCCATCCCCCATCCCAGTTTGCTTTTTTGTTTGGGAAAAAAAAATATTTTATTGGTATACAGCATCTTCCCCCATCTACATACTACGTAGTTCTTATTCTGAACTCTTGTCATGCCAATAATACCTAATCATATATTCCTTTTATACAGGTCTCTCCCTCGTCTGTTCAATGCTGTATACATTATTTATCCCCTCTTTTTTTAGTTTCTCCCTCAACCCTCATGTCAGTCCTGTTTTATAACAGTGGCATTATGCAGTATTTGTCCTTTTGTGACTGGGATATTTCACTCAGCATAATGTCCTCCATGGTCACCTATTTTTAATATTTTCAGGAGTTATTTGTTTTTCAGTGTTATTTTGTTTTCCACTGTATGGATATACTACAGCTTCTCTATCCATTCGTTTGTTGATGGACACTTGGGTTGTTTCCAACTCTTTGCTATTACGAACAAAGCAGCAACAAACATGAGTATGCATATATCTGCTTGGGTGACAGTTCTGGTTTTTTTAAAGTGTATTCCCAGTAGTGGAACTGGGTCAAATGGTATTTCTATTTCCAACTTTTTGAGAAAGCACTATACTGCCTTCCATAACTACTATCAACAGTGAATAAGAGTTCCACTTTCTCCACAACCTCGCCAGCATTTGTGGTTTGCTGCTCTGTTGAATTTTGC
>NW_006400002.1:3268998-3272536 GCF_000299155.1 Elephantulus edwardii
CGCTATGAGTCGCAAATGACTCGACGGCACATAACAACAACAACAACATCAGACATGTCATTACCAAATCTATTTTTCCCTGTCTTTGGCTTCTCTTTCACCCTGTTGGAGAAGTTTTTGGAGGCTGTGATCCTTTGACCAGAGAGGATGGTGCTGTGTATGTGGGAGTTGTGTTGTGTTGTGTTGTGTTGTGTTGTGCTGTGTTGTGTCAGTCTCTGGAGAAAGGCGACTCTGCCTCCAGGAGCCAGGGAAGCCACGCTTGGCCTTGGGTTGAAGGCAGCAGCGACTTCAAGCTCAAAAGGGCCCTCAGGCCCCAGTCTTTCATTGTTTGTGTTCAGACATTCCTCTAGGTCGTATAGCCCTGGTGTACAAGTTGCCATCCCGCGGTCACTTGTGGTTGCTGTGAGGCTGAACACTGTGACACAGATGTGTCAAATGCGTTAATGGTTGGCTACCCAATGCGGACTGAGAGTGGGGTGGAGCTCCCCATTAAACAAGTGTGGAAGGAGGAGTGGCATCCACTTCCGTAATAGCTTGCCTCCGGAAACCCTATGAACTTGGAGAGAGGATGAAAGGCACCCAAGCGTCAAGTACTCTCCTTCATAGGGTCACTATGAGTCACCTGCGACTCGATGGCACTTAACAACACCAACAACAACATAGGGACTTGATTCTTAGAAGGTCCCATTCATCTATTTTATCCTCTCCTGGTTGTAGGTTTTTCAGGATGCTTGGAAAAATGTTCGTGTTATGGACATGTTATGCTTCTAGGGTTCTTCCAAGCTTTTCTCTAATGAAGTTTATAGTCTGTGGTTTTAGTCCTAGGTCCTTAATCCACTTTGAGTTGGGTTTTGTGTATGGTGTGAGGTGTGAATCTTTTTTGAGTTTTCTGCAGATTGTTTACAATCTTGCCAATACCAATTTTTTAAAAGGCTGTCGTTTCCTCAACTAATATCATCTCCTTTTCAAAAATCAGTTGACATAGGTAAATGGGCTGATTTCTAGGTTCTCAATTCACTGCTGTTGATTTATGTGTCTGTCATTGTACCAGTTTCATGCTGTCTTGAACCCCACAGCAGTATAGTAGTATTTGAAATCAGGGAGTGAGATGCCTCCTACCTTGTTTCTGTTTCTAAGGAATGCTTTGCTTATTTGGGGTCTCTCCATTTCAAATGAAATTGGAGATTGCCTTTTCCATCTTGTTGAAAAATGGAATTGGTATTTGTAATGAAATTGCATTGAACATGTAAATTGCTTTTGGTAGGATTGTCATTTTCCCAATATTGAGTTTTCCTATCCATGAGCAAGGGATAGTCTTCTATTTCTCCATGTCTCTTTTTGTTTCTTGTAGTAACGTTTTGTAATTTTCTTTGTATAGATCCTTTGTGTTTCTAGTTAGGTTTACTCCCAAGTATTTAATCTTGTGATTAGCTATTGTGATGTGTATTCTTTTTCTTAGCTCTAGTTCTATCTTCTCTTTGTCCCTGTAGAGAAATCCAATTGGTTTTTGTATGTTGCTCTTGTATGATGCCACTTTACTGAGTTTTTCAACTATGTCCAGTAGTTTTCCTGCTAAGTCTTTATGGTTTTCTAAGTACACTATCATATCATCTGTATATTGAGGTAATTTTACCTCCTCTTTGCCTTTTTGGGTACCTCTTATTTCCTTCTCTCGTCTTATTGCTACCACTAAGACTTCCAATACAATATTGAATAAGAGAGGTGATAGTGGTCATCCTTGCCTAGTTCCTGTCCTCAAAGGGAATGCCTTTAATCTCTTTCCATTGAGAACAACGTTGACTCTCAGGTTTGCGGACTTTTTACTTTGTTGAGGAAATTCCCTTCTATTTCTATTTTGTTGAGTGTTTTAATCAGAAAAGAGTGTTGGATTTCGTCAAAGGCCTTTTCTGCATCAATCGATAGGATGTGGTTCTTGTTCTTTGCTTTGTTAATGTGATGAATTACACTGATTGTTTTTGGTGGGTTTTTTGTTTTGTTTTGTTTTACATCCACGACCTTTATTGTCAAGGGGCTACTTGAGCGAGATGAAGCAGGAATGGGTGGCGCCGATGCCAGGCCTTGCCGTGCTGACGGGCTTGTAGATGAAGGAGAACTCACCTAGGTAGTGTCTCATCTCGGGCTTGATCTCCACCTGGTTAAGGGTCTTACCGTTGTACACACCCACCATGCTGCCCACCATCTCAGGCAGGATGATCATGTCCCACAGGTGTGTCTTCACAACTCCGGCTTCTCCATGGGGACGCCTCCTTCTTGGCCTTGCAAAGCCCCTTCAGCAGCGAGTGCTACTCTCTGCGCCGGCCGTGGTTCAGCCGCCGCCCCTGCAGGGCGCTGTACATCTGCATCAGCTGCTCACAGGATGTTCCAGCAGCTGGTCTAGGTCCACGCCGCAGTAGGTGAACTTGGGAAAAGCGCGCTTCTTTTTCTGCTCCACTTCCACCATCGTGTCAGAGCTTTGGGCCATTGATTGTTTTTCTTAGGTTGAACCATATTCCAGTAGTACATTGTTAAAGTCACTGTGCCGATCCATATTGGGAAGGGCTTCTTCTCTTTCTCTGACCTTCAACCATCCGAGCATTATTCCATTTTGCAAGGATTGGTCCTTTAGGCGGCAGTAATCCATGTCAATCTGGAGTTCAAACTAAGTTCATCATCAATATGGTGACTCTTGGGGTGAAGAACCACCAGATAGCCTAGGACAGGTGAACAGTCCCAGGAGAGTCCAATGAAGCACAGAGTCACCCTGACACAAATGGAAGTACCACAAATCAGAATCAACTCACTGTCAACTGTTAGTGATGTGCAAATATGTATAGACAACATGATAGGGAACGTATCAGGTGATGAGAAGAGGGGAAATGGCCAGGCATTATGGGAAAACAGCAGAGAGACTCAGTCCAGAGGTCTCAGGCAATCCCTGGTCTACCTTCAAATCCTAACTTTGTTCTTTCCAGCTGGAGGATCTCAACTAGTTACTCACCCTCTCTGTGCTGAAATGTCCTCTTCTGATTACAGTTGTGTCTGTTCATAGGGTATGTTCACTATGTGGGGGTTTTTAACATTTTTAGGTGTAGAGTTTAGTGGCATTACTTACATTCAGAAGGTTGTGTAACCATCACCACTAATTCCAAAATTTTTCAATCTCTCAAACAGAAATATCCCTTAAGCAATACTTCCCCTTTATCCACGTCCCTCAGTCCTTGGCAGCCTGTCATCTACTTTTGTCTCCATGTATTTACCTATAGCAGACAGGAGCTCTGGTGGCCAGTGGCAAGGAGTTGTACTGTTAACATAAAGTTAATGCAGTTCAAACCCACTAGCTGCTCTTCAGGGAAAAGATGGATAATCTCATCCCATGAAATTTATCTTTCTCTAAAAACAGGCTTGTGAGTCAACTATGGGTCAGTTCTCAGCAAGAAAACTATTGGACGTAGTTGACCAATACAGCAAAGTAGCAGGATACAAGATCAACATACAAAAATCAGTTGGATTTCTCTACCGTGACAAAAAGAATACAGAG
>NW_006400002.1:3274816-3336718 GCF_000299155.1 Elephantulus edwardii
ATTTAATAATAATTTTAAAAAAAAAAACAAACAAAAAACTATGGGTCAGTTCCAGCTTGATGGCACAGAGTAAGTATTTCATGTAAGTGAAACTATGTTTGGCTTTTTGCCTTTTGTTTTATCTCACTTAATTTCAAGGTCCATGCATGCTATAACATGTTTGGAACTCTATTTTTATGACTTAACAATTTTGCAATATATTTACCATATATTGTTTATCCGTTTATTTGATGATTGAGGTTTGGTTTGATTCCACCCTTTGGCTACTGTAAGTAAACTGCCATGAACCTTTTTGTACAAATCTACTTGAGTTTCTGCTGCCGGTTGTATGGAGCATATATCTAGGGTTTGGATTGCGGCTCATAGGGGAATTCCTGGCTCTGGTGTCATAGTCCATGGAGGCTGCTCCGCTCATCCAAAGGCCAAGCTTCTCTAGTAGTCTTAATCCAACAACAGCTACTCTGGAGAAAGATGGGCAGTCTCTTCCTATTAATGGATTACAATCTCTGAAACTTGATGGTGGGTTGCTATGAGTCAGAAACAACCTGACAGCACGGAACAACAACATGGAATTGCATAGACATCAGAAGAAGAAGAAACACATCTGTTTGGAGGAAGTGCAGTCAGAATGTTCCATGGAGGTGAGGGGAGTGGAACTTCGGCTCACACACTGTGGGCATGTTGTCAGGAGGGGCCGATTCCTGCAGAAGAACAGCATGCTAGGAAAGGTAAAGGGTCAGTGAAAAGCAGGGAGACCCTCAATGAGCTGGGTGAGCACTGGCCCCCACCATGGGCTCCGGCACAGCAGAGAATATTCAGTCAGCAGCCCCGTGCTTGACTGTAAGGATTCTGCTTTCTCCAGCTATCAGGATTTCAGTGAGGGCTGCGTCTGCTGTAACCACAGAACAGGCAAATATGCTCAAGAGAGAGTTCTGCTCAGGAACCAGAAAGAAAATCTCCCCAATGTGGATTGTTCCCCAAGGACCTGTGACATGAACAAAGATCAGTTTCTCTTCTCTATAAACTGTGGTTTTCAAGAGTCTTTCAGCGTAATCATTTCTCTACAGATGGAGAATACTCAGCATGGAATGTGTGATGTACAATGGTGACAACCGACAAATAAAGAAGACACTGTAACAGCGTTCACGCCTGCAGACAGGCCCCCCTCTCCCCATCCAGGAGACACCAGCTCCATGCACCTCACGTCATGTTTCAGAAATTTCACTCCTTTTTATACATAAAAAGATTGCAATTTATATACCATATTGTCTATCCATTTCCTGGTGTGAGCACTGAGGAGGGTCCCAAGGAGCCTTAGGTCCTACAACCTCTGCTAGATTCTGCTCACATCACACACATCTCTGGTCGGTGTCTCAGTTAGGACATCGATGAACCACTTTTAAGCCCAACTGTATAAAGTTTATGTTTTTATCTTTTAGAATATAAATGACCATAATGTTCACAAACTGTCTTCATTTATAACTGTCTTCATTAGGCCCCGTATCTCTTTCAAGCATTGAGTTATTTTGTTCTTTTTCCATTGAAAATGGGCCTTTAAATTCCAAATCTAAAATTTAGCTTTACCACAGAAGTGCCCTTGAAATGTCAGCTTCCGAATGTATCAACTAGTCACTTATTTATGCAAAACAAAGCCATTTAATTGGTGCTCAGCCCTGTCATTCCTCTTGGATTGCCTGTAGCTGCTTTTCCACCAAGACAGCGCTGAGTGGTTGGCAGAGGTCACGTGATCGGAAAAGTCTGAAACTTTTACTCTCTCAACTTTTAGAGCAAATGGTCCCTAAATCCTAATCTAGTCATATATTGTGTCTTTTTTAATATTTTATTCTAATTAGTTCTCTTTTATTATAGTGCAACTTCTGATTTTCTAGGACTTTTCTTTTATCATGTCCGTGCCTTGCTGTTCCACCTTTTCCATGATCTGGATTCATTTATTGCCCCACGTGGCCTCCTTTCCAAAGAGAGGTCGAGGACGGTATTTGCTGGACTTCATGTAGGTAGAAATATTCTTCAGGCCCTGGGAAAAAAGGGAAAAGAAGGCCAGAGCTTAGTTTTGCTATCCTGGTTTAAGATAATTTATTCCATTCCTTAAAATTCTTTCTCCTAATAAGTCTCCACATATGGCCTTGAGTTGATTGATAGAGAAAGACAATGGTCTTAATAATGAAGGGACAGCAAAAACCCCATTTTTTATAAATCCCCATTAATGCTAGAGGCAGAAGAGGGCCATAAAAATTCTTAAGGCAAACATGAATGCCCTGGGTAAAGTCTTGTCTGTTCTTGCAAAGTAAAGAATTAACTAGGGTCTACGTGACACAGAGGGAGTAAAGGTGGGCAAAGTAGCCAGCCCATCAGAAGCCGACCCACATGACTGATCCCCCGACCCACCAACCATGATCTCAATTCCCCTGCCCCGACAGGACACCCAAAGAAAGCTATAAAAGCAATTGGGAGGGGAGGTTCGGGGCTTTTCCCCGCACCACCTTCCTGAGGAGGGAGAAAGTCTCCACATGTGGAATTAATAAACGCTCTTGAAATTTTCAGACATGTGATTGGATTTTCTTTGGGGCATTTCGTGAGCAGAACAAATACTACATTTGGTGAGTATCAACTGGGGTTGTAAAAGTTTGGGAGGGGCAGTTGTGAGCAACTATTGGACTCTCTGTGTCCAGAAGAAAGAAGAAAGGCAAAGACGGACTGAAATAAATTGTCCAAATACCTAACTGACCATGTGAACCTCAACTTCCACACTCTGAGATCAGAAAAACTAGATGGTGCTCAGTGGTCACTGCTGAGTTCTCTACAGGTGATCCTGCATTGAACTGGGGAGAATGTGGAACAAAATACAAATCGGAAAGTGGCCGGGCTACGCTCCAGTAGAGACAGCTGCACTCCCAGCTATGGCCCTCAATCACCTCAGTTCCAAACCTGGAACAAAACTCACTCCCATTACTCAATTTGTAGTCAAAGGACAAGCCAACAAAATTAACAACACCAGGCAGGCACTCACTCATTAGAAATACCACCTATAAAAGGGGGAAAGGGCAATATTTTCCCAAAGATAAACCCGTGAAGGGAGGAAATACAGAGAAGTGGGAGATAATGCAAATCTATTGTGGCTATTGTTCTTAATGTTGTAAAATAAAATTTAAAAAGTATAAATGGTTGAATGAAAAGATTTATGCTAGTAAACTTCCATTCAGATTACATCTTTTAAAAAAAAGACAAGAGTAAAAAGGGAAGTCACAGACTGGGAAAAAATATTTGGCAATAACATGTCTGATAAAGGACTTATATCTAAAATTTATAGGATATTTGAGCACTACAACAAGATAAAGGTAAACAATCCAATTAAAAAATGGGCACAGAATATGAACAGGCATGTCACCAAAGAAGAAATTCCGATGACAAATAAGCACATGAAGAAATGTACAAAATCCCCAGCTCTAAGAGAGATACAAATCAAAACAAACATGAGATATAATCTCACCCCAGTAAGAATGGCAAAACTTAGCAGAACAGCAAACAACAAATGCTGGCGAGGTTGTGGAGAAACAGGAACTCTTATTCACTGTTGGTGGGAGTATAAAATGGTGCAACCACTGTGAAAAGTGGTGTGGCGCTTTTTCAAAAAGTTGCAAATAGAGATACCATTTGACCCAACAATTCCATTACTGGGCATAATACCCCAAAGAGACCATTAATGACACCCAGGCAGATATATGCACACCCATGTTTATTGCGGCTTTGTTCACAATAGCAAGGAGTTGGAAACAACCTAAGTACCCATTAACAAATGAAAGGATAGAAAAGCTATGGTATGGAATACTAGGCTGCATTGAAAAAACAAGGAACTCATGCAATATTATTCAAAATGGGTGACCCTGGAGGATATTATGCTAAGTGAAGTATCTCAGTCAAAAAAGGACAAATACTGCATGGTGCCACTGTTGTAAAACAGGACTGACCTCAGGGTTGGGGGAAGACTGAGAAAGATGGGTTCAATAATGTATACTGCATTGAAACAGATGAGGGAGAAAACTGTTTCAAAGGGATATGTGATTAGGTATTATTGTCATGACAGGAGTCCAGAGAGAAGGCTGCATAGTGGAGTGGACCTGGGGGGAGGGATTGTAAAACAATGAAAGACTTGTTCTTTAACTTTTCAAAGACAATAGTGTACTTGGTGGGGGGGGGGAGAAAAGTGCAACAACAATGAATTAGTGGAAATCCAACGTCTCTCTAAATTTTCATTAAAATTAATACTAATAAGAAAAGATTTTAAAAATTACTGATAAAATTTTTTTTAAAATAGCTTCTACACATGGAAACTTCATACTGTTAGATGTTTCATATCTATGAGAGATTACAACATTGTTGTTGTTATTGTTAGGTGTCATTGAGTCAAACATGACTCATAGTAGCCCTTTGAACAGCAGGTCTGAACGTGTCCTATCGTGTGCCATCCTCACAATCTCTGACATGCTCTAGCCCATTTCTGCAGTCACTATGTCAATTCTTCTGGTTAAGGGTCTTCCTTTCCTTTGCCCACCTTCCACCTTCCCAAGCACATCCCTCTCCAATGAAGAGCCTTTTCTAACAATATGCCCGAAGTATGTGAGATGAAGTTTCATCATCCTTGCCTTCAAGGAGCACTCTGGCTACACATTCTCCAAGACATATCTGTTTGTTCTTTTGGCACTGCACAGGATATTCAGTACTCTTCTCCAACACCACAGTTCAAAGGCATCAATTCCTCTTCCATCATCCTGACTTATCACCCAGCTCTCAGCTGCAGAACAAGTGATTGAAAAGACCGTGGCCTGAACAGGCGCACTTTAGTCTTCAATCTGACATTATGGGAGATTAAAACATGTTGTTGTTGTTGTTGTTGTTGTTGTTGTTGTTGTTGTTTGCCGTCGAGTCGCTTGCGACTCATAGTGACCCTATGTACAACAGCCCTACACTTTGCTCTGTCCTGTGTCAATCGCACTGTCTCTGACACTCCCATCCCAATTATCCCAGTCACTGAATCAATCCACCTCATAGAGGGCCTTCCCTCCCCTCCTGCGCTGTCCCTCCACACTCCGAAGCATGATGTCCTTCTCCAAGGACCGGTCTCTCCTCACAACACGTCCAAAGTATGTTAGACGGAGCCTCAGAATCCTTGCCTGCAAGAAGCCACCCAGTTTAACCCTTTCCAGGATGAATCTGTTTGTTTTCCTAGCAGTCCATGGTATTCTCAATACTCTTCTCCAGCACCACAGCTCAAAGGCATCAATTCTCCTTCTATCCTCCCTAGTCATTGTCCAACTCTTTGATGCATAACAAGTGATTGCAAAGACCATGGTCTGTATCAGACGCACATTAGTCTCCAGAGAGACACCATTGCTCTTCAGTACTTTGGAGAGGTCCCTAACAGCAGACTTTCACAAGGCAATGCGCTTTTTAATTTCCTGGCTACTGGTGCCAAGAGTGTTGACTGTGGAGCCAAGCAAACTAAAGCTCTGAACAATCTCAATCTCTTCACCATCCATCCTGATGCTGCCAATTGGTCCAGTGGTGAGAATCTTTGTCTTCTTGAAATTGAATTTCAATCCATACTGAAGGCTGCAGTCCTTGACCCTCTGCAGCAGGTGCTTCAGGTCCTCCTCAGTTTCAGCAAGCAGGATTGTGTCATCTGCATACCGCAGATTGTTGATAAATCGTCCACCAATCTTGACCCCACATTTCTCTTCATTGAGCCCAGCCTCCCGGATAATGTGTTCTGCATACAGGTTGAAAAGGTATGGAGATAGGATGCATCCCTGGCGCACACCCTTCCCAATCTTAAACCATGCAGTGTTCCCTTGCTCTGTTCTGACAACTGCCTCCTGGTTCAAGTATAGGTTTCGCATTAGAATGATCAAGTGTTCTGGGATTCCCATTCTTCTCAGAGTCAGCCACAGTTTATTATGATCCACACAGTCAAACGCCTTTGCATAGTCAATGAAACAGATACACATTGCTCTGGTATTCTCTGCTTTCAGCTAAGATCCATCTAGCATCAGCTACAATATCCCTAGTACCACAACCCCTTCTAAACCCAGCCTGGACTTCTGGTAGTTCTCTGCTGATGTGCTGTTCCAGTCGTTTTTGCATAATCTTCAGTAGAATCTTGCTTGCATGTGAAATTAACGAGATTGTTCTATAGTTTCCACACTCTGTTTGGTCATCTTTCTTTGGGATGGAACAAATACAGATCTCTTCCCATAGAGATTTAAAAATGCCCAGATTCCAAGATGGATTCTACTAACAACATTTATCAGAAGGGAGTCTAAGGTCCACAGAGATTAAGCACTTTCCTCCTGTTCCCTGAGCCAATTCTAGGTCAGAGCTGGAATCTACCTGGCTCTCTCTACCCAGTTCTAGGCTCCTTCATTTGCACTCTCAGGAGGACATATCACTTCCAGCAGAACCAACTTTCTCCTTTTGCCGTGAGAGGTTCTTGGTTCACGGCCAGAGTCTCAGGGTTTACCGCATGTACAACATGGACTGAAGAGGAAAATGTGCTCAGAATATGCCTGGGACAAGCTGGGAGAGGCCCAGATTGCAGGGAATGATTCAGCAAATCTGGATGAAGAATCACAGAGGAAGTTGGACTATGAAACAGGGCAGGGAGGGCTCTAATGATTCTACCTGCAGGAGAGAGTACAAGTTTCTCAGGCTGATAAAGGAGCGGAATCTCACCTTACACCAACCACCTCATCTATATCTAAGGTGACAAGGTCATGTTATACTCTGATATGTGTTTTGGCACATCTTAACAGGATAAGTTTTAATGACTTAAAAGACCTTCCTAAATCAATGGTTTAGGAAGAAACTCTCCAAACATATCCAGTCTGTATGCTGAGCAAACCATTCAAGAAGCTGGATTCTTTGAAGAATGTGACATCAGGATCAGAGGAAGACTCACCAACAACCTGCATTATGCAGATGACACAACCTTGCTTGCTGAAGTCAGGAGAACCTGAAGCACTTGTTGCAGAAGATCAAACCATATAGCCTTCCATATGGATTACATCTCAACAACAAGAAGAAAAAAAATTCTGACCACTGGACCACATCATCACATATGGAGAAAAGATTGAAACTGGCAACAAAGTTATCTCTCTTGGATCCACAATCAACACACTTGGTACCTGCAGTCAGGAGATATATTGCATTGGGAAAGTCTGCGGTCTGGGATCTCTCCAAATTCTGTAGACCAATGGTGTCAGTTTGAAGACTAAAGTGTTTCTGATTCAGGCCACAGTCTCTTTCAATCACTTCCTATGCACCTAAGAGTGGACAACGAATAAGGATGATAAAAGTTGTGGTATTTGAGTTGTGGTGTCGAAGAAAAACACTGAATATCCCATGGACGGTCAAAAGAACAAACAGATATGTCCTGGAGATAGCGCAGCTGGAGTGCTCCTTGGAGGCAAAGATGGCAAAGCTTTGTACCACATACTTTGGGCATGTTGTCAGGAGAGGTTATTCCTTGTAGAGGAACATTATGCTTAGAAAGATGGAGGATTGGTGAGGGAAAAGAAGACTCTCAACCTGACAGACTGACACAGTGACTGCATCAATGGGTTCGAGTATGTCAGAAATGATGAGGATGGTACAGGGTAGGACAGGGTCCGGCTCTGTTTTCACAGGGTCGCTATGAGCCATATTCAACTTGATGGCACCTAGCACCAACACCACAAACCCAATGCAATCACTTAGGCAGACTATAGGAACCCTGTCTTGTGCTGTGCCATCCTTATAATCTCTGACATATTTGAGCCCACTACTGCAGTCACTGTATCAAATAATCTGGTTGAGGGTGTTCCTCTCTTCCACTGAGCCTCCACCCTTCCAATGACCAGCCTTTCCTAAAAACATGTCCAAACTAGGAGAGACAAGGCTTTGCCATTCTTGCTTCTAAGGTGCACTCTGGTTGTACTTTCTCCTAAACATATCTGCTTCTACTTTGACAGTCTATTTCAGTACTCTTCTCCAACACAGCTCAAAGGCAATAATTCTTCTCCTGTCATTCTTATTCATTGTCTAGCTCTCAGATGCATAGTAGGTGACTAGAAAGACCACGGCATGAATCAGGCATACCTTAGTCTTTAAACTGACATCATTGCTCTTCAGGATTTTTAGAGATCCCTTATAGAAGGCTTTCCCAATGCTAAACATATCGTGATCTCCTTACTGATAGCAAGAGTATTGGCCATGGATCCAAGTAAGATTAAATCATTGACAATTTCAATCTTTTCTCCATCTATCAAGATGTTGTTTATTGGTTCAGTGGTGAGGATTTTGGCTTTCTTAATATTGAGATGTAATTAATCCTATTAAAGGCCGTGGTCCTTGATCTGCTGCAGGATGCCCCTCAAATTTTCCTCTCTTTCAGCAAGCATGGTTGTGTTATCTGCATAAAACAGGTTGTTGATGAATCACTTCCTCCAATCCTGATGCCACACTCTTCTTCATAAAGTCCAGGTTCTCAAATGATTTGCTCACCATGCAGATTTAATAGGTCTGGAGAAAGGACACAGTCCTGACACACATCTTCCTTGGAGATAATTAATTAGAGAGGTAATCACCCCTCACTATGTAATCTGATACAATCACTCAATCAGTTGTAAGGTGATTTAGTGGGACCAGCCTTATCACAGCCTTGACTGAATATAAGGGGAGATTCCCAGCCTTGTATCAACTTCTGTTTTTAAAAAATAAAAATCAGAGAAGTAAATAGAGGCAGGACCTCAATACTACCAAGAAAGAAGAGCCAGGAGTAGAGTAGTACATGCTGTAGACCCAGGTACCTGCACTGGGAAACTCCAAGAACCAGAAGACACAGAGAAGAAAGGCTTTCAATACACCTGACACCCTAGGTCTATACTCCTAGACTCTTGAATCAAAAGATACCTCTCAGTAGGCAAATCTGCTATCATAGACCTCTTTAAAGAGCCAAAAAACAAGGATGTCAGCTTAAAGACATTGTACATTGAAAACTGTTGCTTTGTACACAGGTCAAAGTTGGACTGTGAATAAGAAAGATGAAAGAGGACTTGATGCCTTTGAATCGTGGTCAGTGTCAAAATGAATTTAATATACGATGGCCTAACAAAATAACAAACAAACCTGCACTGGAGGAAATATAGCCAGAGTGCACCTGAGAAGCAAAAGTTGTGAGACTTAGGCTGATACACTTTGGGCCTGCTGTCAGGAGGGGCCAATCCTTAGGAAAAGACATCATGCTGGGTAAAACAGAAGGTCATCGAAAAAGAGGAAAACCTTTAATGAAAATGACGCCACAGTGACTGCAACAACGGGCTTGAGTGTGGAGGAGAAGGTGAGGATGGTGCAGGAGAAGACTAGGTTTTGATCAGTTGTTCATAGAGTCACTATGACTCAGTTGCACCTAACAGCAATAAAACTCTGCAAGAACAGATTTCTGTTGAAGTCATCCGCTGGTGATATTTCTGTTACAGCAGCTCTATATTAACTAAGACAGTGACCTTGAACAAATTCTCTAACCCCTTCAACCTCACCTTCCTCTTCTGTAACACAGGGGTGTTACTACTATCTGTCTCTTAGTAATGTTATGACAATTAAATCTGGCACAATATATTAAAATGCTTAGCACACGCCCTGGCATAAAGCAAACATTCCATAAATGAAGTTATTGTACAATTTACTTTCAACACTAGAAAAGCATCATGGAGAAGAGAAGGAAAAACAAGCATCAAAGAGAAAGGGAGATCAGAGGTCTCACCTCAAAGCGGGCCATGAAGTCCTTCAGGTTTGGGAAGGCATCCAGGCACTTAGGCTCAAAGATTCGATTGAGATCAAGGATGTCATAAACAAGAAAGTCCACAAAGGTTATCTGTGGAAAACCAAAGATGAGTGTGAGAGAAGCTCTAACATCTGAAGGGATAATAACTCCGTCACCCATTTTCTTTCTTTACCTTTTCACCTACAAACCACAGCTGCTTCCCCAGGTACTGTGAGTAGAGCTTCATCTTATCAGGCAGCTCCTGCAAGTATTGTGGCTTCAGCTTCTCCTGAAACAGAACACAACTGTTATCACCCTCAGACCCCAATTCCCTGGACAGAGAGACAGCTCCCCCACAGCTGGGATGACCCAGCTGGCTACAGGTAGGCCAGCATCTTTTTCAGACTCCTCCTGGGCCACAGTCCAGACTTTCATTTTATCCTATCAGCATTTTTCAGACTCCTACTATGTACCAAACCTATTACATATCTCCCAGAGACATGGGAAGGCCAAGCAGAAAGTTACGATGACTTGAATCTATCACCACTGATCTCCATCACACCCAGGAGTCTAAGCCCTTAACTCAAGAAATGACTTGACTAGTTTCTTAAAATACGAGCAGAATTTAAGAAGCTGATGGAAGGAGGAAGACAGGGACATTCCTTACGAAACTGAGACTATGAAAACATTGTGTGGTTACTAGTCAGAGTACAGGAGACTCCGATCAATATCAAAAGATAGTGAGAAGATAAATTGGGCACTTCACTCAGGAAACTGATTTCTACACTGGGAAGCCTAGATTAAATTTTATTCTACCGCAAGGAAGCCCTAAGAACCAGAAAACACATAGAAGGCTTTCCTGTAGAGTCTGCCTCCTGGATTTGGACTTCTATCTCCTAAATTAAATTTTCTTTTTTATTCTAAAATTGGAGGGGACTGATTCTGAGTTTTCATTGTATGATATTTAAAATTATGAAAGCCACTCTAGCTGCAATGTGGGGGTTCCCTTGGAGAAGACATAGCTCAAAGGTGTTGAAATGTCGTCACATAGGACCACTGCAATCCAAACTCTGCCCTGGCCCTGCCCACACAAACTTACATAGTCAGGGCTGTAGCACACGTGTGCCAGATACATGCTGGTGTCCGTGGCCTGGTTAATCACAATGTCTTCACGGATCTTCTCCTCTTCTGTCACCCCACCTGTGGTCAACGTATTAGACACTCACCCTCAGCATCCTACCCCAGGCAAGTCCAGGGAACGGGAGCCAGGCCTCATGTCCCCCCATCAGCCTCACCCCACTTACATAAGTTATACTTGCGGGCAAGGTAACGCAGGATGGCATTGCTCTGTGTAATCTTGTGAGCTCCATCTACTAAGTAGGGCAGCTACAGGGAACCAAGCAGAGCTGTTACACCACCAGCCTCCCAGCACCCCTTCACCCAAGCAATGGCAGAGATGAGATCTGGCACACTGAGAACCTGGCCCAATGTAGGCACTAAAATTATTACATGTTCTGGAACACAGAACACCAGGGGGAAATAGCAAAAGAATTAGGAATAAGATAGATGGTGCAGAAGACACTTGATCCTACATCTTCCAAGCTGGGAGAGGAGATAGATAGACACCTTTCATGGCCCCCGCATCTTACACTTACATTGGGAAAGTCCAGGCCCAGCTTGAATTTTTCCTTCAGCCACTGGCTTCTGTCATAGTCAGGAGCTAAGGTAGAAAAGATTAAATGAAAACGAACTTCCTCTGAATCCTACCTTCCTTCCCTAGATAATACTACAAGAGTCAACCAGACCCCCTGCGACAGGTGGTTCTGGAATCTGACAGAACCACTTGAGTCTCACATTCCTGGGAGGAAAGCTTGCAAAAGATTTTGGCAAATCCTAAAATGTAATCCCATTTCAATCACTGAGATGGAGTGGAGAGCAGTTCCCTCCCAGCATCCTGAACTGGCAGGCCAAAGTTTGCAAAAAGATCCAAAGAAGGAGCTGCTGCAAATTCTGCTGGTGAAGGCCTTAAAAGGTGGCCAACAAGTGACCAGGACAGCATTAGTTGGCAGCGGGGCCAACAGGAAGAGTGTCATACCGTCCCCCATCCTGTATGTCTTTTCCACATAGTTCGACTCTGTGTATTCCAAGAGCAGGCAGATGGGATGAGCCAGCTGGGAGAGACAGCATAGGAAGGTGTCAGAGATAGAGGAATGCTGATTCCCTGAACTCCTCCACTTACACACCGGTGCCACCCACGCCCAAGAAAAACAGGCGAGGAATCCCCACTGAGCTGGATCCTGATACTCTCACCACACCTCACCACCCATCCCCTCGGGGGTCCAAAGTTAACAGCCTAGAAAGAGCCAGGCTGCAGGACTCAACTCCAACAAAACCCTAAGATCAAACTTCTAGATCTGGCCCCGGAACTGCTCAGCTCTTCACAACACCCTCAGCCCACCGATCGGCTGGACCCTTCGCTCACCCCACGGATATCCCAGTAACCCAGGGTCATAGCCATGGTGCACGTTTCAGCGGATTCTGCAGACCCGCTGCTCGCAAGGAGGATTGACGTTGCGCCTCTGTCGCCACGCCCCCTTTTACGCGTGTCCGCCGCGGGGGTTCCTCCGCTGTCCCGCCCACCGCTGTGCCTCCGAGCCTCCAGAGTACAGCTTTTTATCTCCCAGTGTACACACAGCTCTGCTGCTGGGCCAGAATGCGGCCTAGATAAAATCCTGTTTCTGCTCTCCACCTCCAAGTTCAGAGAAGCTGAGGCGCCTGAGCTTAAGCTTCTGGATTCCCCGGGTCGCTTCAGTAGCTCCCTTGGCCAGTCAGACTCCTAGGAGGCCCTGGGGACGGGGTGCACCTGGGGTGACAAACCCAAAACGCAAGAAGAATGCTCCATGCCTCCCTTTCTGGGCCTTACTCAGGCTTCCGTCCTTGATAAAGGGCTCCTGAGATCTGGGCCACAATAGGTCAGCCCCTCGGAGGGCTGCCCTTCCGTGCTTAGTCCCGTGTCGTCCCCCGCCAATGGTTTCAGAGCTCAACCTGGCCAGTATCGACAAGGAGAGAGAATAGGAACTATGATTTCCCTGTTTACTAATCAGTGTTAAAGTTCCTCCCTGCCCTTTGTCACTCTTCTAGCAAAAGGTTGTAAGAGCCAATTGTAAATTCATCAATCAGCATTTCAGCCCAATTTGGGACTCTCAAATCCAAGAATCAGATCCAGCAGGGAACTTGCATATCTGAGGAACAACCCAAAAATGCACTGCCAGTCAGGTAAATGACATTCGACATACTGGGGGAGCTTTAGTGACCTAGTGGATAAGGAGATAAGCTCCCAACCCAATGGCAAGCAGTTCAAATCCACCAGCAGCTCTGAAGGAGAAAAATGGACAGTCTCCCGCCTCGAAAACCCGCTGGAGGACCAGCTATGAGCTGGTTCTGAATCAGTGGCAATGAAAAACACATGAGTGATAGGTTTAAGAACATTTCCTCAGAGAGGCCAGAAACCTGTCTTCCTTCTTAGGAAGGCCTGAGAGCAGAGGATGCAGCATGAAACCACACCTTAATCTCCTCCTTATAGGGAGTCAGGCCCTAAGATGTTCAAATCCATGGTTTCTAACCCCATCTCTGACTCATATGTAAGGCTTAGGTAAAATCAAGGACCACCAAGACTGTAACTCACTTGTAATTGCAGGGAATATGGTACAGGTGGCTTTAAGGTCAACCGGCCTATAACCTCAGATACAACTTCTACAAGAACAGTGTTCTTATCTGCAAGCTTTTCTTCTTGAAAGCAAGAGTATTTAAAAACTAAAATAGCTTGAAACCATTTAGCTTGTGTTCCTGTTGTTGTTATTGTTAAAAATAAAAACAAATTAAAATAAACAAGAAGGAGAAAAGATAGGAGGAAAAGATGGTTCTCCATGCGCAGTTGTCCAGGAGCTGAAGATTAACAACTGGCAGCCTGTTTACTGCCCAAAGGCTGCCTACATCAGTGTAGCTCAGCAGGGCACAGCCCTGGCATACACATCCCCCTCTCAAATATTTTGAAAGAGTTCACAGTTCTGAAAACTAAGGGACTTTACTCTTTCTTTTAAGATGAGCAATTAACTGGGAGTCTGGGCCTGCCCAGCATCCTTTGTCAACCCTGCCCTGCCCCAAGCTCTTCTATTTCTTTTCCACTCTCTTTTGTCTTCTAAAATCCTCCACAGCTGGCATTTTCAGAGTCTTAGAATGAGGTGGAGACAGACATCCCTTATTCCCAGAGGTTTCCAGCTGTAGACTCCACATTCCCTCACTCCACAGTGCCTGGTAGACCAGGTGGGCAAGAGTCAGGGGAACCCACTCTCTCAGGCCCTCACAAGGTTGTCCAGAAGAGCGCCGGGCCCCAGTGGAGGGTTCTGTACTGTCAACAATGGCTCCTCCAAGACAGCATGGTAAAAACTAAGGGAAACACAGTAGTCCAGTTCCTTTTGAGGGGAGGCCACTGGACTTTATGCTGTTGTTAGGTGTTGTGAGCCAAGTATGACTCATAATGACCCTACGAACAACAGATCCAAATCCTATCCTATCCTGTGCCATCCTCATCATCTCTGACACGCCAGTCTATAGCTGCAGTTACTGTGTCAACCCATTTGAATGGAGTCTTCTCTTTCACTGACTCACCCCCTTTCCAGGGAATAGCCTCAGATGTTTACCCCTTCTTGTCAGGAAGGGCAGGAATGAGGGGGTGAAACAGGGGGCAGCAGAAGTTTTCAAGGAAGAGAAAACTTGCATCAGTTTTCACGGAGTCAACTCCAACTCATGTGAGTGAAGATAAATCTGTGCTCCAATAGAGTTTTCAATGGCTGATTTTTCAGAAGGTGATTGGTAAAATCTTTTTCCAAGGTGCCTCTGGGTAGCCTTGAAACTTCAGCTTTTCAGTAATAGCAGGTGACCACTCTGTTTGCACCTCTGGGGGGCACTCCAGGGAGGAGTTATGCTCACCACTAAGCCCCACTGTTGTAGTTTCTGCCTCATAACAAATCTGTAGAGCAGAGTAGAGCTTCCCATAGGGTTTCCACAGTTGTGCTCTTCGCTGAAGCAGACTGTCATGTCTTTCTCCTGAGGAGTAGTTGGTGCGTTCAAACCACTGGCCTTTTGGCTAGTGGGCTAATACTTTGATCACCATGCCATCAGGGCAGGGAGTATAGGAATTAACTCTTAAAATTTGCATGGGAAATGGCATGTTTAGAGAGGTACATGGATTTTAAGATTGGAGGACAATATCAAATTCATTCTTTCCAACTTCTAAGGAAATTATTGGTCCTTATCCTCCCTGCTCATAAAATGTACTTGAGGGTTAATTTACTAGAAGTCCAAGGAGTCATGGTCGCAGAGTAAGCTGGGAAATAAGATTTCCAAAAGATAAGCTAAGATCAGCAAAGTATCACTAAAGAAAGAGAAAACACAGATCAAAAAGAATTCATAAAAACCAGGATTACAGGGAAGATGTGGGGGAAAATTTGCTTTGTAGCTTTTACTCAAAGTACAATAAAAGAAGAAAAGGAAGATGAAGGGCTTCACTTTCTCCTGTAAATTGAGTAAATGAAGTAGCCATGTTGCCATAGTGTGTAATCTTAAGCTACTACCCCAGTTGTCGACAGTTCAAATCTACCAGCAGTTCCATGAAAGAAAACAGTCTTCCCCCTTAATGATTTAAAGCCCCCAACCCAGATAAGTGGTTGTTATGAATCAGACCAGGCTCAACAGCAGGGGTCTGGTTTGGTTTGGTTTGGTCTGGTCTGGTCTGGTCTGGTCTGGTCTGGTTTGGTTTGGCAGGGTCTGATTCTGCTAGACCCGCCCCATCAGCTTCATCCTGGTTTTCTACATAAGCACGCTCAGGGTTGCATCGGCATGTTCTAAGCCTCTTTGTGCAGTTCAGGCTCCATCATGTGTGCAAACCCTGAGATCTGGGTGGAAAATCAAAAGCCTTCCTCTGGAAAAGAAGCTGTTCCCACACAGGAAATGAGACGTCTTCCAGGGGAGGAGGAAGGGAGTGCAGCAGAAGTGGCCCAGGGGAGGGGCAGAGACAGACTGAATCCCACCCAGCGCTCTCCCAGGGCCAGATCAGTGAATTTAAAAAAGTGATTTACTTTGCCGAGTCCGTTCTGATAAGTGGAGAAAGTAGAGTCTATCTCGCAGGGTAATTGGAAGGCTTTTCTAAGTCTTATAATGTGGTAGAGAAATTTAAGCACTTGACTACTAACAAAAAGAGCAGCAGTTCAAGCCCACCAGCTGCTCTACAGGAGGACGCCCTGGCCATCTGCTCCTATAAAGATTGTTGTTAGTTGTTGGAGTCATCGAGTTGACTGCAACTCATAATGACAGATCTGAACCCTGCCCTATCCTGTGCCATCTACACCATCTCTGATTTTACTGTAGCCCGTTGCTGCAGTCACTGTGTCAGTCTATCTTGCCTGAGTGTCTTCCACTTTCTCTAATCCCCCATCATTCCCAGCATGATGTCTTTCTCCAAGAACTGGTTCCTCTTGAGAATATGCCCTCAATACATGAGATGAAGTTTCACCATCCTTACCTCTAAGGAGCACTCTGGTTGCACTTCATTTAAGATAGATTTATTTGTTCTTTGGCAGTCCACAGTATGTATATTCAATACTCTTAGCCAACACAATTCAAAGGCACCAATTCTTCCTCATGTGTCATTGAAATAATTATGTATATATGAAAGAAAAAAGAGAGAAACATATTCAAGGAAGTATCATCCCATCCTACTAACAGGAGGAAAATGTCATTAATTACATTTGCCTCAGTAAGATTCAGTTGAGTGGCTAAATTCAGCTATTAGGGTAGACTCACAATTCTAGAAGAGATTAGACTATGATGGGCATTGTTGTTGTTGTTGTTATATGCCATCAAGTCACCTGTGACTCATAGCAACCCTGTGTACAACAGCCCTAAACCCTGCTCTATTCTGTGGCAATCTTAGAGTCTCTAAAACACCTACCCCCATTTCCCCAGTAACTGAATCAATCCATCTCATAGAGGGTCTTCCCCTCCTTCACTGTCCCCCCACCCTCCCAAGCATAATGTCCCTCTCCAAGGACTTGTCCCTCCTTGCAACAAGTCCAAAGTATGTCAGCTGAAGCATCAGAATCCTTGTCTCCAAGGAGTATCCTGGTTTCACCCTCTCTAGGATGAATCTGTTCATTTTCTTAGCAGTCCATGATATAGTCAATTCTCCTCTTCAATACCACAACTCAAAGGCATCAATTTTCCTTCTATCATCTCTAGTTATTGTCCAGCTCGCCAATGCACAGCATGTGATTGCAAAGACCATGGCCTGTATCAGATGCATCTTAGTCTCCAGACTGACATCATTGCTCTTAGTACTTTGGAGAGATCTCTAATAGCAGACTTTCCCCAACACAACACATCTTTTAATATCCTGGTTACTAGTGCCAAGAATGTTGTTTGGGAAGCCAAGCAAACTAGCATTGTTTACAATCTCAATCTCTTCACCAACCATCACAATACTAACAATCAGCCCAGTGGTGAAAATCTTTGTTTTCTTAATCTTGAGCTACAATCTATACTGAAGGCTGCAGTCCTTGACCTTCTGCAGCAAACTCTTCAGGTCCTCCTCAGTTTCAGTAAGCAGGGTTGTGTCATCTGCATAATGCAGATTGTTAGTGAGTTTTCCTCCAATCCTGATGCCACATTTCTCCTCATAGAGGCCAGCTTACTGGATAATCTGTTCTTCATAGAGATTGAAAGGGTATGGTGATAAGATGCATCCCTGGCGTACCCCCTTCCCAATTTTGAACCATGCAGTGTTTCCTTGCTCTGTTCTGACGACTGCCTCCTGGTCCAAGTATAGGTTTCACATAAGCACGATCAAAAGTGTTCTGGTATTCCCATTCTTCTCAAAGTCAGCGACAGTTTGTTGTGGTCCACACAGTCAAACACCTTTACATAATCAATGAAACACAGATAGACATTCCTCTAGTACTCCCTGCTTTCAACCAAGATCCATCTTGCATTAGCTACAATATCCCTAGTACCACAACCCCTTCTAAACTCAGCCTGCACTTCTGACAGTTCTCTGTTGATGTGCTGTTTCAGTCGTTTTTTGATAATCTTCAGCAGAATCTTGCTTGCATGTAATATTAATGATATTGTTCCATAATTTCCATACGTTGGATCACCTTTCATTGCTATATCTTTTATAATTAGAGAAATTCACATAAAAGTCAATTAAATTGGGTTTCAGCCAATGGTTTAAAGTAGAGTTATTGAGTTTAAGGTTGTAAAGACAGTATTTAAAGATATACCTAATGGGGGCTGGCCTATCACTTAGAAGACCTCCTGCTAAAACAGAAAGAATTTATTTAATGTGCCAGTGTCTAGAGGTCCAAGGAGAATCCGACAATGAAAGGACATTATTCCAGAGAAGGACCATAGGCAGTTCTGGGCACAAACACTAGAAAATTTCCAATGTCTGATCTTCAGCATTAACTCCTTCATCCTTTCCTCCAAAGTGTTTCAGTCAATGGACACTTGTTTGGACCACCCAGGAACTCTTCCTGAATAATAGTAGTGGCAAAGTAAGTGGTGCTGTTATCAATGGGTCAGAAAAAGAAAATAAAGCTAATATTTTTGCCAGTTAGAACCACAGCTCCTAGGCAAGACAATGTTTCATTTACTCTGAAATTAAAACAAAAATAACTCGAACATGTTTATAATCCACTGCAGGAGACATTTGGAGAAAAAGGAGCTCCTAAACAATTCAGACATTGTTATCACAAACAAGGCTATGTATGTACTGTACAGCAACAATATCTGTTGCCTGAGGCATTTTGATCCAAGTAGGAAACAAACCGCGATGTCCTCTGAAGGCTGCGGCCATCCACACCACTGTAAGTGTGGTTCTCCAGAGCCCTGCCAGCAGTGCAGCTCTCCAAAAGTTCTGGCACCATCTCTCTTCTTGAAAATTCCAGCAGCCTGGTACAGGCTGGATTATTGGCTCCGCTACAGAAAATAATAAACTATTTAAAATGTGGTTGGCACACCTTTGATCGGGGCACAGCTGGGTTTTTTCCCCGTTTGAGTTGAACTATCACAGCAAAGCTCCTTGATTATGGCAATAATCATTGAACCATTTTGAAGCAGTTCAAAGTCTTGGTTATAAAGTCCTTTTATGAGTATATCTAGTGCCCCTAAGACTTTGGCTTCTGTCCATTTTCCATCTGTATATTTTACTTAGTATCATTGGCAAGTAGGCAGAAGCCTTGGCAATTACTCTACATTTACACTCCCATGTTAGTTTCATATTTTCGCCAGTTTCTTTCTGAACTTATGGGTAACCACATGAACCATTTTTGCTAAACCCTGTTTCAACTTCTATGGAACCAAGAGTCAGTCATGCAGCATATTCTCATTTTGGAATTTCCCACATTTTCAAGTCAAGGTTTGCCTCTGACAGTTGACAGTCACCTCTTTGAGTTCCTCCAAGGCCCCTCTCTTTTTGGTGAGTATAAGAGCAATTATATTGGCTGCTGTCGCTCCTGTGTCAGGGCAGTCAGCTAAAGTAGGGCTATGAGCTTCTGGGTCTTGGCACATTAAATCATGTCCTGCTTTGATCATAACTGTTTCTTTAAGTACCAGCAGAATAGCTGAAAGGGTTTTTTAATTTTGTCACCCAATTATTTTTTGTCATCCAATTTTTGTAGGGTTCCCCCCCTCGGTGCAATACCTCTTTTTTTATTTCTTCTTCTTTTGAAAAAATTTGTATTTGTTTATTTACAAAGTTTGAACATTGTTTTTCACAAAAGATCCTTCCAATTTCTTTCACCTTCCCAAACCATCAAATTGTACAACCCTATGATTAACACCCTACTCCCCCATCCTCAACCCTCTATTTTCACCCTCCCCCACACTCTTGGATCCTAATACTCTTTCTAAAATAATGGTTTTACACAGTATTTGTCCTTGTGGGATTGAGTTAGTTCACTCAGCATAATGCTGTCCAGTAACTTACAAAATCATTGTTCCTGCATGCTGCGTAGTATTCCATTGTATGAATGTACCACAACTTCTCAATCCATTTGTTTATGGTTGGATATCTGGGCTGTTTACATGTTCTTGCAATGGTGAATAATGCTGCTATGAACTTTGGTGTACAAGTTTTTGTCAAGGCTAGAAACTTCTTTGTTTCCAAAGCAGTCCACATTTGAGGACTGCCCCAAAAGAGCATCTACTATTATTATGGATGGATACTCTCACTTGTTGCCATCTAGTAGACCCGGGTGAGAGCAATTATTTCACTCATCTGAGTTTATGTAACTTTTCTAGTGTTCTGTATTCTAAGGTTCCATTTAGGTCTGTGTTGCAATTGTTGTTGCTGTTGTTAGGTGCCATAGAGTTGACGACAACTTATAGTGACTCTATGATCAATAGATCTGAACCTGGTACCATCCTCATGATCTCTGATATAGTTGAGCCCATTGTTACCGTCACTGTGTCAATCGATCTTGTTGAGGATCTTCTTCTCTTTCACTGATCCTTCATCTTTCCCAGAATGATGTTTTTTTTCTAAGGACCAGCCCTTCCTGACAGCATGAGCAAAGAATGAGTGGAAGTTTAATCATCCTTGCTTTCAAGGAACACCCTGGTTGTCCTTCAAGACAGATTTGTTCTTTTGCCAGTCCATGATCTATTCAGAATGCTTTTCCAACACCACAATTCTAAGGCATTGGTTCTTCTTCCATCATCCTTATTCATTGTCCACCTTTCAGATGTAAGGAAGCAATTGAAAAAGTCATGGCTTGGATTAGGCACACCTTAGTCTTTGAATGGTGTCCTTGCTCTTTAGCACTTTAGAGAGGTCCTTCACAGCAGGTTTTCCCAATGCAGCACATCTTTGATTTCTTGATTGCCATTATCATTGGTGTGATTGTGAACCCACACAAAGTGAAATTGTTGACAACTTCAATCTCCATCCATCATGATGTTGTCTATTAGTTCAGTGGTGAGGACTGGATGGACAAGAGATTGAGGATGTTAACAGTTATAGCTTGCTCGACTCCACAATCAACACCCTTGACACTAGCAGTCAGGAAATCAAAAGACAAATTGCATTAGGTAAATCTGCTATCAGAGACCTCTCCAGTGTACTGAGAAGCAATGATATTAGTCAAGAGACTAAGATACACCTGATCCAGGCCAATTACTTACTATGCATCAGAGACATGGACAATGACTAAGAATGACAGAAGAAGACTTGATGCCTTTGACTTTTGGTGCTGGAGAAGAGTCTTGAACATATCATGCACCACCAAGAAAACAAATAGATGTGTCTTGGAGAGGGCAAAACCAAGTTTTGCCTTGGAGGCTAGGATCTTGAATCTCTAGCTTATATACTTTGGGCACATGACAAAGAGAGACTAGTCCTTGGAGAAGGACATCATGCTTGGAAGAGTGGAGGGACAGCACAGAAGAGGAAGACCCTGGATGAGATGGATTTATACAGTAACTAGGGCAATGGGAGTAGGTGTGTCAGAGTTAATGAAACTGGTTCAGTACAGGGCAGGCTTCAGAGCTATTATCCATAGGGTCATTATGAGTCACACAAAATTAGATGGCATATAACAACAACAAAAATGTTGAAATGTAATCTACATAGAAGTCTTTCATCTTCTGCAGCACATGCTTCAAATCCTCTTCACTTTCTGCAAGTAAGGCTGTGTCAACTGCACAACACAAGTCGTTGATGAGTCTACCCCCAATCCTGGTGCCACATTCTTCTTAATACAATCCACCTTCTTGAATTATATGCAAAGCCTACAGATTGAATAGGTACGAGGGAAGTGTACAATATTACCGCACACCTTTTCTGATTTTAAACAATGCAGTGTTCCCTTGGTAGTCTGAGATGGTTAGGTCTCTCTATCTAGATGGCTCTAGGATAGTTTTAGGGGGTTTTCACACCATAGTACGGATATTTATTAAAAACGTGGTTGCATAAAAACATATACATTCCATGGGAATTGATCAGATAGTGACATAATTTTAAACTTGATATGGTAGCTTGTCAGTCAACTTGACCTGGTGCAATGCTAATGAACCTGGTGTGCTGGCACCAGATGTACGACTTCTTAGAGACCCAGTTTGGTTGTTCTTCTGTGTCTCCTCTTGGACTTTAATCTGTTTTTACCCCCAGTTTCCATTCAAATCCATTGAGGAATGGGATGGTTCTGCTTTTGTTTCTTGACCAGGAACCTCTTGATCCTGAAAGTCTTAAGATAAACAGGGCCCCACAAAACATGATGTTGTTTGTTTGTTGTTGTTACGTGCTATCCAGTCGTTTGCGACTCAGAGTGACCCTATGTACAAGAGCTCTAAAAGCCGTTCTATCCTGTGCCAACCTAGCTATCTCAAACGCACTTATTCCCACCACTCCAGCCACAGAATCGATCCATCTCATTGAGGATCTTCCTCTCCTGCGCCGTCCCTCCACTCTCCCAAAGATGATGTCCGTCTCCAAGGACCAGTCCTCCTTGCAACATGCCCAAAGTATGTCAGACAAAGCTTCAGAATCCTTCACTCCAGGGAACATTCTGGCTTCACCCTCTCCAGGACAAACCTGTTTGTTCTCCTAGCAGTCCATGCATGGTATATTCAACACTCCTCTCCAGCACCACAACTCAAAGGCATCAATTCTCTTTCTATCATCCCTATTCACTGTCCAACTCTCTGATGCATAGCACATGATTGCAAAGACTATAGCCCGGATCAGGCACACCTTAGTCTCCAGCCTCACATTATTGCTCTTACTCTTGAGAGGTCCCTCACAGCCTACTTCCCCAATGTAATTCATCTCTTGCTTTCCTGGCTGCTGTTACCAAGAGTGTTGATTGTGGAGCCAAGTAAACTAAATCTGTTAACTATTTCAATCTCTTCACCATCCATACTGATGCTGCCAATTGACCCAGTGGTGAGAATCTTTGTTTTCTTGATGTTGAGCTTCCATCCATATAGGAGGCTGCACTCCTTGACCTTCTGCAGCAAGTGTTTCAGGTCCTCCTCAGTTTCAGCAAGCAGGGTGTATCATCCACATAACGCAGGTTGTTGATGACTCTTCCACCAATCCTGATGCCACAATCCTCCTAGTACAGCCCAGCATCTCAGATGATCTGTTCTGTATACAGATTGAAAAGGTATGAAGACATAATACATCCTTGATGGACCCCCTTCTTGATTTTGAACCATGTAGTGTCTCCTTGCTCTGTTCTGACGACTGCCTCTTGGTCCAAGTATAGGTTTCCCATTAGCACAATCAAATGTTCTGGGATTCCCATTCTTCTCAGAGTCAGCCACAGCTTGTTGTGATCCACACAGTTTTTGCATAGTCAATGAAGCACAGATAGACATTCTTCTGGTATTCTCTGCTTTCTGCCAAGATCTATCTAACATTAGCTATAATATCCCTAGTACCATGACCTCTTCTAAATCCAGCCTGGACATCTGGTAGTTCTCTGTTGACATATTGTTCCAAACGTTTTTGGATCATTTTCAGCAGAATCTTGCTTGCATGTGATATTAATGATATTGTTCGATAATTTACGTACTCCCTTGGGTCACCTTTCTTTGGAATGGGAACAAATATAGACCTTTTCCAGTCAGTGGGCCAGCTGGCTGTCCTCCAGATTTCTTGGCACAACTTAGTGAGCACATTTAAAAAAAAAAAACATGATGAGGGAGGAAAATAAAGAGCTATGATAGTATTTTTAAATATAAACAAAATTAGGTCAGGGCTATACAAGAGAATTTCTAACAAAAGAAATTAAGAGTACACAAAAGCACTGAGGATTCATAAAGTATTGTGGGAAGAAAATTTTTGACAGTTAATAGAACCTCTACTATCTGGGTATAAAGTAATTTAATCCCTTTCTAAACCCAAAATTCTAATTGTACTCCTTGGTACATTATCTTTGTTCACAATTGCAATAAAGCGTTGATTAGCTATATGTTTAAAATATTATTTATTTAATAGCTAGGATGGTCCGGGAGGACTTTCAACTGTGTGTAAACCCACAACCCTTAATCCTGAAACTCTAATTCTTTCGTTAACTAACATGAAAAACTAGGGTTTGAAAACTTGTCCATCAGGCACTTGACTGAGATGTATTTATACTGTACTGAAGCACAGAAAACTCTTGTAAAACTGGGAAATCAGCAATGGGTGGAGCTAAGTGCCCCCACCTTACTGTATCTCAGTACACAAATCACAGGCATCACTGGGCTGTAGAATTAAGCTCAACTTTGGAGACTGGTTGATGCGGCTGAACTCTGTGAGATGGGTGTACTCTTGTTTTGCTTGAGGGTTGTGTGGATTGTTTGGTTGGTTGTTCATTGATTTGAACATCTTGTTTAGAGTCAACAAGACCTCCTGGAGGGCTCTTGCATTTATTTAAAAGTCATACAGCACTCTTCTGTCAATTTGCTATACTGAGGTAATCTGGGGTTGCTGTGATACAGAACCTTGTGCCATTGGGGTGTCAAATACCATAACAGTTACCTATGGTGGACAGTGTTTGTTGGAACTCCAAGTTTAAGGAAGGTTTGGAAGCAGGAGTGGCATCCAATTCCTAAACCACATGCCTCTGGAAACTCTGTGAACTTTGATAAATGACTATAGTTATAGAAAAGCTACAAGCCTTTTGTTCATAGGGTTGCTATGAGTAGTGCATGACTCAATGGCAATAAACAACATCTAACCAAGGAGACTGGTGGTTTGAGTCCAACCAGAAGCACCTCAAAAGAAAGGCCTGGTAATCTCCTTCCAAAAACTAGCCACTGAAAGCCTGAGGAAGAGCGTTCTACTCTTTGCATGGGCAGTCTTCCTGGCAAGCAGATAAGCAGATGGCAACAACAAGAAACCGGTCAGACATCGCAGGAAGACAGACAAGGCACAAGACAGAATCCCAGAGATTTTTTCAAGCTGCCGCTTACTGTGGTCAAGGTTAAAATCCTAACTTTACCCTTTCGAGCTGGGTGATCTTGGCTAGTTACTCAACCTCTCTGAACATCCTCTTCTGTTGACAACATAACTCACTCCCAAGTTTGTTCACTTACCATGTTTGTTCTTCTACCTCTTAAAAAAAAGTAATAAAACGTGCCATTTTAACCTTTTCTTTTTCAATTTCTTTCAACCATTTCAAGTATATAGTTCAGTGGCATTGCTTACATTCCAATAGTGTCCTGACTACCTATTTCCAAATACTCTCCATCACCCAAACAAAAAGTATTTTTTCCTTAAGCAGAGAACCTTCTTTCTCCCCTTGGCCTAGTCCCTTGTAAACTCTCAACTACTTTGTCTTTGCATATTTACCTATAACAGATATTTCACATACGTGAAATAATATGATATTTATCTTTTGTGTCTGACTCACCTGATGATTTATAATTTTTATGGGTCACCATGAGTTGGCTTCAATAATAGTGGGCATTACGTGTGTGGAGTTCTGGTGTCATGCAAACAGTTAAATAATTTAGTTGCTAACTAAAAGGCTGGGGGTTCAAATCCACCAGAAGCACCTCAGAATAAATGTTTGATGACCTACCTAGGGAATACAGTTCTAACCTGACATACATGAGGTCTTCATGTGTCTGTATGACTCAAGGGCAATATAGGGCAATATGCAACTTTTTGTGTTGTTACCGTGCTTTGATATTACATGTCTACAACAACAACTACATATACAGGGAGGGAACTCTGGTGGGTTAGTGGTAAGGAATTGTACAGAAGTATGCCGTTTTAATCCACCAATTGCTTGACAGGCGAAAGATGGGCAATCTCTTTCCATGCAATTTACTATCTCTGAAAATCTGCTGGGCAGTCAGCTGTGGATCAGTCCCAAATCGATCACACACAACAACAACATATATAGGTAGCTTTGAAAGCCTAGTGGTAAGAAGTTGTGCTTCTTAAAGTCCATCAGCTGCTCCTCAGAAGAAAGATGGACAATCTCTTCCCCTGTGATTTACAGCCTCTGAAAATCTGCTGGACAGTCATCTATGAGTCAATTGCAACTCTGTGGTAGAAACAACTACATATGTTGTCATTGTTAAGTGCCATTATTTGCGACTCATAGCAACCCTATGTACAACAGCTCTGAACCCTGCTCTATCCTGAGTTAACTTTATCTTCTCTGACACACCTACCCCATTACACCAGTCACTGAATCAATCCATCTTATCCAGGGTCTTCCTCTCTTGAGGTATTCCTCCACCCTGCCAAGTGTAATGTCCCTTTCCAAGATCTGGTCCCTTCTTACAACATGCCCAAAGTATGTAAGACAGAGCATATATTTATTCTCACTGATTTCTCAAGGCATCCTTTTGGTTTATTTCTTACCTAATTTCATGGTTGACAAACTTGAGGCTCAGAGAAATTAGTAACTTGCCCAAGGACACACAGCTAGTACTTCAGTAAATTGTTTTTTACCCATCCAGTCAACCTCAAGGCCTGCCTCTCCCCAGGACACTACTGAGCGAAATACCAGGGCCAGGAAACTCTCTGACAACCCAAAGTATTTCCAAATACCAAAGAAACTGATAACTAGACAGAGTTAATACAAGACAAGAGACCCTCACATGCCAAGCACAATGGACTTTTCTTAGAATATGTTGTGTTCTTTGTATTATTTATTGTCCAGAAAGAAGCACAACTTCTCAAAGCTAGAATCAATCAATGTAATATAAATCCTACAAACACATCCCAACGTAGTATAAACAGGCAACAGATGTGTTAGAGAGAGATCACAAGCCAGAGGCTTCAGAACAACCCACATTGTTACATTAGTGGACTTCAGGAAGGAATCAGAGAGAACGACAGAAAACTAAATGCAACTTTATTAAAGGAGGGAATAGTGGAGCTACAGGTTGAGGTTCCTCATTCTGGAGATGCAGAATGAGGAAGTCACAGCTTGAACGTATTGGGGAGGGTTTTTATAACAGAGTCTTTAGCTAAGGAGGGGATATGCATTCCACTTTGATTTGCAGTGGTTTGCATGTGAGCTCAGCCAGGCAGTCAATACCATTTGCTTTTCTTACCAATGGCAGGCAAAACCTTCAGGGTTTGAATTCTGAATTCTTCCTGTTGGTGGCTTTTTCCAGACTTAACATCCCAGACTCTTTAGTGATAAAACAGGGCAACATGTCTTTATTCTGATTACTTCCTACTGAACAGAGGCGAAGATCTCGGGGTTCAGAGGCTTGAGTGAGTTGGTCCAGGATTAGTGGCTAGGGGAGAATTAAGTTGGTCATCTCTTTGATTCTGTAAAGTAAGAACTTAAAGAGACAGGGAGTGATTAATAACAATAAGCTTATGATTATTAATGGTCTTAGAGAAGGAAGAATTTAAACTAGAAAAGGGTTTTTGAGATAATTTGGGAGAAGGCTTGTAGTTTTACTAGTTCTAATTTATTTATATAGTAACAACACTTCTCTTTTAAGAATAGAGATAGCACTGTCTGTGGACTTTTTCCGCTCCTGAGACTCCTGGGTTTCAGTACCATATGTTAAGTTAGTGGACTTAAGGAAGGAATCAGAGAGAAAGAGAGAAAGCTTAACACAGCTTTATTAAAGGGGGGATAGGGGAGCTCCAGGGTGAGGTTTCTCCTTCTGGAGATGCAGAATAGGGAAATCACAGCTTGAACTTATTGAGGAGGGTTTTTATAAAAGAGTCTTTAGGGAAGGAAGGAAAGTACATTCCACTTTGATCTACAGTAGTTTGCCTGTTTGTTCAGCCAGGCAGCCAAGGCCATTTGCTCTTCTTATCAGTGGCAGGCAAGGCTGTCAGGGTTTGAATTCTGAATTCTTCATTCTTCCCCTTGGGCCCCTTGTCTAGACTTAACACACATAGACTACAAAACTTCTGTACTGAATCTTTTAAATTACTAACTCCCTAAATACAGAGAAAGAGAGAGAGAGAATGGGGTCAATTAGGGGTGATGATGACATGGATGAAGCAGGAGAGCTAAGAAAGTTATAGACCAGTCTCAGGAGACAGGAGCTAAATCTTACATGCATTCAGGCTTGGGGCTGTGGGCAGACAGCAATCTTCAGTATTGGTACAGGGGTTCTGGGGGCTCAGCCTCCTGGAGGAGGGGCTATCAGAGCCAGGGGTTATGGTGAAAATCCAGGAATCCAAGTGACTCCTACCTGGCTAAGGAAAGCCTCGTTAAAGGAATCAGAGGTGCTGCGGGCCAAGTAGATGTGCCACCAGGAGCTTAGAAGGAAGGGCTGTGGCTTCAGGTCCAAGGAGTCAGAGCCAGGGAATTGTGATGCTTAAGGTTGTGAGTCAATGTGGCTGCCCATGATTCTCTCGTTGGGCAGTTATGATGTAACCATCCCCTTGACTAGAGCTCTAATGTCATGTAATTTCCACCATGATGAGATCTTCTCTGAGCAGCAATCCGAGTCTCCAGGCCAGGGGTGGAGCTGGGAAGCTGCATGGGATTTATGTGGACATTTGGGTAAAGCTCTTTTGCCTTGTGTTCCACCTGATAACCTCTGTGAATGTGTTCTGGTGGTACAGCTCATCACATGTGAGCCTGCCAGTCTAACGGTCAGTGGAACAAAGTTACATGCTGCCCTGCTGTACAAAGACAGGCTATCTCCTCCCAAAATTATTCATAGCCTCGTAAACCTCATGGAGGGTTGCTATGAGTCACAATCAACTTGAGCTATGTGACTCATTAGAAGCCTTCAACCTCACTTCTGGACTTCAAGATAAATCTATTTATCTAGCCAGAGAGCAAAGACCAAGCCTCTGGCGGTTCCAGTCCAGTGGCTCCAGAGAGAAAGATGGGCACTCTCTTCTCGTATGATTTACAGCCTCAGAAACTCCCTGAAGGGTCACCAATGAGTCAGTTTCAACTTGACAGCAAAGAATCTGACTTATTTATCATCTCTGCTGTGCTGTTACTCGGTGCTGACTCGTAGCCACTCTGTGCTTAAGGCCATTGGTGGAGCCAGTAAGTCAACCATCTCCCTGACAGTCTTTCTCTTTTTTGCTGACCCTAATAAGCATGATGCCTTTCTCTGAGAGCTGACTCCTGCTAAGAACTTGCTCCAAGTTTAGGAGACAAAGTCTCACATTCTCACCTCCAAGGAGTGTTCTGGCCACACTTGTTCAATGACAGATTTGTTTTGTTCTCACAGTCCATGGTATATTCAAATATTCTTCAATGACATCACACTGCTGCGTCCCTGGGAAGTCAAGTAAAAATAGAATCCTTGACAACTTCAACCTTTTCTCCATTTATCATTATGTTGCATTATGTAAGCACTTTTGTTTTCTTGACATTGAGGTATAAGCCATACTTAAGGCTTGGATCTTCTAAGTGTTTCAAGTCTTCATAATCACCAAGTAAGATGTTGTTGTTGTTGTTGTTATGTGCCGTCAAGTCGTTTGCGACTCATAGCGACCCTATGCACAACAGCCCTAAACCCTGCTCTATCCTGCGCCAACCACACCGCCTCTGACACACCCATCCCGATTACCCCAGTCACCGAATCAATCCATCTCATAGAGGGTCTTCCCCTCCTGCGTTGTCCCTCCACCCTCCCAAGCATGATGTCCCTCTCCAAGGACTCGTCCCTCCTGGCAACATGTCCAAAGTATGTCAGACGAAGCCCCAGAATCCTTGCCTCCAAGGAGCAGCTTGGTTTAATCCTCTCCAAGATAAATCTGTTTGTTTTCCTGGCAGTCCAGGGTACATTCAATACTCTTCTCCAGCATCACAGCTCAAAAGCATCCACTCTCCTTCTGTCCTCCCTAGTCATTGTCCAAGTAAGATATATATAATAAATATATATCTAATCTACATATTATTATATATAATTAATCTATATAATGTGGGTTGTAGAATCTTCCTCCAATCCAGATGCCACCTACATATAGTTGAATTTCTCTGATTATGTGATCAAAACACTGATTGAATACTTTTAGTGAAAGGATGCACTTACATACAAACTTCAGTGGTTTAGCTTCTCTGCAGAACTCAGCCCAAAAGAGGAAGATAATCCAATAAATAAAGTAACTTCTGCTTACTTATTGTTATATATCACCTAGTGGGAACAGACTCATAGCTGACCCTCTAAAGGTTTTTCAGAGACTGTAAATCTTACAAGAGATTGCCTTTCTTTCTCCAGTGGAGCAGTTGGTGGACTGAAGCCACATGCCTTTGGGTTGGCAGCACAAATCCTTATCCACTACGCCACCAGGCAGGGAATGTCACTCCCCTCCATGCTCACTGCAAAAGAGGCAGCAACTTCTAGGGCTTTAGAAGGGATACAGACAAGAGAGGAAGAAAAGGGAAGCCTAGGGGGTTCTATGCCACAGGATTCCACTTCCTGCCCCTCAATAACATGAGAAGGCTGGTGGTCCCTACTCTGTAAGGTTACCAGTAGGATTACAAAATTAATTTACAAACACCTGAACCAGGTGTGCTGAATTCTTCTCTGCATCCTTAGCACCAGGTGGGCGGAAACCTTCCCTGCATTGTTGGAAATACCAACGGCGCCCCTTTGTGGCCAAATGTGTAACTTCAATACAGGAAAATGTAATGGATGTGTTTGTTCATCACAGAGGGAGCTCTCCTGACCTAGCGCTAAGAACCTACACTGCAATCTCGAACGCACATGGTTGAAATCCGCCCACTGCTTTGCGGAAGAATGGGCAATCTTCCCCGGTGAGATTAACTACTTCCTAAAACCCGCTGGCAATCGTCAGAACAGAGCAAGGAGACATACTGCATGGTTCAAAATTGGGAAGGGTGTACGCCAGGGATGTATTCTGTCTCCATACCTTTTCAATCTGTATGCAGAACAGATCATCCCAGACGCTGGCCTGTATGAGGAGGAATGTGACATCAGAATTGGAGGAAGATTCATCAACAACCTGTGTTACGCAGATGACACAACCCTGCTTGCTGAAACTGAGGAGGACTTGAAGAGCTTGCTGCAGAATATCAAGGGTCAAAGACAGAAGCCTTCAATATGGATTGAAGCTCAAAATCGAGAAAACAAAGATACTCACCAGTGGGCCGATTGGCAGCATTGTGATAGATGGTGAAGAGACTGAGATTGTTAACAGCCTTAGTTTGCTTGGCCCCACAATCAACACTCTTGGTACCAGCAGCCAGGAAATCAAGAGACGAATTGCACTGGGAAAGTCGGCTGTCAGGAACCAACCTCTCCAGAGTACTGAAGAACAGTGATGTCAGTCGCAAGACTAAGATGCGCCTGATCCAGCTCATAGTCTTCACAATTGTTTGCTATGCATCAGAGAGCTGGACAATGACTAGAGATGATAGAGAATGGATGCCTTTGAGCTGTGGTGCTGGAGAAGACTGTTGAATATACCATGGACTGCCAGGAAAACAAACAGGTTCGTCCTAGAAAGAATAAAGCCAGCTTGTTCTTTGGAGGCAAAGATTCTGAGGCTTTGTCTGACATACTTTGGGCATGTTGCAAGGAGGGACCAGTCGTTGGAGAGGGATATCATGCTTGGAAGGGTGGAGGGACAGAGAAAGATATGGAGACCATTGATGATATGGATTGATTCAGTGACCTGGGAAATGAGAGTAGTTGTCAGAGACAATAAAGTTGGCACAGGATAGAGCAGGTTTCAGGGCTTACATTTCAGGTTACATAGGGCCGCTATGAATCGCAAGTGACTCGATGGCACATAAGAACAACAATAACAACACAACACACTGGATGGTCAGCTATGAGTCTTTTCAGTCTGTCCAGCCTTAGTGCTGCCCACCTGAAAGGATGACCCAGCTTTATCCCTATGAGATGGACAGTCTGTGAAATCTTAACTTGAAACCTGACTGGAGGCATTTGTTGATATTTGGGTTTTCAAGTTCCCAGAGCAGATAATTAAGTCACATTCCCAGGAACATCCCTCCATGCAGCCCTAGACATTCAGCAAACAATAACCACCCTCCTTTCCTGATAGCTGCCATTTTGCATGTACTATTTTATTCCTTGCCACCTCACCATGAGGGAAGTGGTATTATCAGCCTCTCTTTCCTTATAAGATGTTTTAAAGTCAATTTATTAAAAATTTATTTAAAGAAAAATATTACAAAATTAAAGCATGGGCAATATATGGATAGGGTGAGTAGAGCTGAGAGATTCTGGAGCTGAAGCTTAGAAGCAGGAAAACTGAGATCGTCATAGGCTTGCCACACTCCCCTCGCCCTCGCTCCCCTCCCACAACCCTGCCAATCCCAGCCCAGACACGAAGAGGCTCAGCCTCCACGGCCAGTGCCTCCAGGGACACCAGATTGCCCTCGAGTGGACACATCTCACCGGGGTCAGAGTATGATGATCATTTGTCTCCCATCTCTGTACAGTAAAGTCAAAGCAGTGGCCCTGGGGTCAGTTCCCACTTATGGTGACTCCGTGTGTATAGAGTAGAACCCCACAGGGTTTTTAAAAATTAAGACCTTGTGCTCGCTTCGGCAGCACATATACTAAAATTGAAACTACACAGAGAAGATCAGCATGGCCCCTGTGCAAGGAGGACACGCAAATTAGTGAAGCGGTCCATATTTATTTTATTTTTTTATTTCAAGAAGAAAAAAAATGTGACCTTTTGGAAGCCAATTGCCAGGGATTCCATGGTGCTCCTGAGTGAATTCAAACAGCTGACCATTCAGTTAGTAGTGACATACTTAACTGTTTGTGTCATGCAGGGATTTCTTCCACCAAAATAACCCAAAACCATGCCCAGCCTTCCAGCAAGTTCTGACTCAGTCAATCCTATAGGACTGAGTAGAACTGCTGCTCAAGGTTTCTAAGGCTGTAAATCTTCACGGAACCAGGCGATCCCATCTTTCTCCTGCAGAGCAACAAGTGGGTTCAAAAAGCTGACCTTTTGTCAAGGTAGCCAAGCACCCTGACCGCTGTGCCACCAGGGCTCACTCCTCCCACTTTCAAAATGAGAGTCTTAGTCTGCAGGGATGAGAGAGCTCACCAAACGGCCCAAACCTCCTTCACAGGCTTGACCAGGAGACCCTGTGCCCGTGAACGCCCTCATTCAGGATCACCAAAGGCTCTAGGTAAGACCAGGCCCTTCCTCACAGTTTTGATTTTTTTTATTTTTTAATGTAAAATACACACAAATACATGCAGCTGTACACTTAGTATATGTACAACTAACTGTACAATTTGTATATGTTGTTATTGTTGTTATGTGCAGTCAAGTAAACTGCAAATCATGGTGACCCCATGAGCAACAGTTCTGGACTTTGTTCTGTCTTGTGCCAACCTTACCATCTCCAGCATACTCTACCCCATTGTTACAGGCATATTGTTGAGGGTCTCCCTCTCTTATGTTGCACCTCCACCTTTCCAAGTACGATATTCTTCTCCAAGGACTGGTCACCTCTAACAACATGCCCAAAGTATATGAGGCGAAACTTCACCATCCTTGTTTCCAAGGAACATCCTGGTTGCACTTTCTCCGAGACAGACTTATTTGTTCTCTTGGCAATTCCTAATGCAATCCATCTTTTGCTTTCTTGACCGCTGATACTAAAAGTACCAATTTCCTCTTATTTGAATTGTGGATCCAAGTAAAATAAAATTGTTGACAATTCCAATCTTTTCTCCATCTATCATGATATTGCCTATAGGTCCAGTGGTGAGAATTTTTGTTTTCTTGATGTTGAGATGCAATCCATATTGTAGGTTGCTCAGGTCCTCAATCAATACTCTTGGCACCAGCAATCAGGAAACCAAAGGACAGATTGCATTAAAATCTGCTGTCAGGGACCTCTCCAGAGTGATTGAAGAGCAAAGATGTTAGACCAGAGACTAAATGCACCTGATCCAGGCCATGGTCTTTGCAATTACTTGTTATGATTCAGAGAACTGAACAATGACCAAGGATGACAGAATAAAGACAGATGCCTTTGAGTGTGGTGCTGGAGAACAGTATTGAACATACCATGGAATGTCAAGAGAATTAACAGGTCTATCTTGGAGAGGGTGAAACCAAGCTGCTCCTTGGAGGCAAGGATTTTAAGACTCCGTGTCACATACTTTGAGCATGCAGCCAGGAGGAACCAGTCTTTGGAGAAGAACATCATGCTGAGAAAGGTCAATGGATAGTGCAGGAAAGGAAGACCCTGGATGAGATAGATTGACACAATAACTGGAGTAGTGAGTAGGTGTATCATACCTACCTATGAGTAGTGAGACTGGCTCAGGATAGAGCAGGTTTCAGAGCTACTGTGCATAGGGTCACTGTGAGTTATATGTAGTCCCCTCAACGGCATATAACAACTCCTTGATCTTCTGCTGCAAATGCCTCAAGTTCCCCTCACTTCCAGCAAGGTTGTGTCATCTGCATAACACAGATTGTTGATGAGTCTTCCCCTATCCTGATGCCATATTCTTCTTCATAAATATACTTTTGGGTAGCATTTACCCAGATGAAAATAAAATATAATCCAAATCCCTAAAACACCCCACATCTTGTCCAGCCTGGACAGCCCCCAAAGGTAACCTTTAATCTAAATATTAACACTATGGATTAGTTTTGCCTGGTTTGAGCTTCACATGAATGGAATCATGTAGTGTTGTATTCTGGAAGGGAGGGTGGTTTGGTTTTCTAAATTCTGGGCTGTGATTTGAGGGAAAGTTCAGAGAGCAGATTTGTTTTCAATTCAGCACTTTGTACTCATTGATTCATGACATTAATTACAATTCCCACTAAATTCCATTCATCCCATTTCCTGTATCTCCCCATTTCTATCCATCCTTTTCTCCTGTCCCCTCTGCCTTCTGACCTTCCCCTGGGCAGATGTGGCCCTTTCGACTTTGGGTGGCTGTTCCTCCCTCGTGCTGCTGATCCCCTTGCACGCTGAGAGCTGAGTCACAGACTGGATTTCAGTTCTAGATTTAAGGGTTACCAGGGGCCACAGTCCCAGGGATCCCACAGCAAGCTCGTTCTTTTTTCATTATGTTGAGTTTAGCTCTCCATTTCTCCCCCTCTGTCAGGGACTTTCTATTGTGATCCCTTTCAGAGTGTCAGCAGTGATAGCGTGCCCTCCTTTGTATGTGGCTTCTTCCATTCAAAATGGTCTGTGTAGCAGGATTCGTGGTGCTGTGTGATTGCTTATTCTCTCTCACTAATGTCTAGGCTGCCGATGAATGAAGCCGATGAATGAACGAACAGACCTCAATGTGTTCATCCATTGTACTTTTGAAGCATTGAGCAGTCTCCAGCATTGAGCTCTATGAATAGTGCTACAATCCTGCTAGGAGTGACATTCCTAGGTGATTGGTTGTACCTGTTAAGCTTTGGCACATGCTGCCAAACAGTTTTCCATAGTACTTGAACCTATTTACAGTCTCACCAGCAATGACTGAGAGTTCCAGTTCCTCCACAGTCTCACCAGCACTTGGTATTATTGAGCTTTTTCCTTTTGACCATTTTGCTAAGTGTGTCCTGGTAGTCTATTGTGGTAAACTGGTTTGTTTATTTAACTATTTACTGTATGTTAGGTAAAAATTTACATGGAAAATCAGGCTCTCAATTAACAATTGCTGTACAAGCTGCTCTGCTACTTGATCATAGTTTTCACATTGCCTTAACATTCCCATTATTTCCATTGTTTGTTCTGTTTCTACCTAACCCGCTTCCATGCTCCTTTTTCTATCTCAGCTTTGCACTGAGGTCCATGTTGACCATCTGATGTCCTCTGAGGTTTTCATTAGCCTTCATTTACTAAGAATAGAGTTCCTTTAATAAGAAATTAATCGGAACACCTGTTCATATTTATTGGCTACTTATCCACCCTGCTCTGCTAAATGCCTAAGAAATCTCCTTATTTTCTTGTAGTTGTCTTTGTTCTTGGTCTGTAGAAGTTCATCATGCATTTTTAACACAGCCTTTCATTAGACACTTATACAGTAAATATCTACTCTTGTCATGTGACCTTGTGTTAAATTGACATTCTTAATAGAAATTTATCACTTTTTTTCCTTCACAATTAGTGCCTTTTTGTGTCTTGTTTAGGAACTCTCTGTTCACGATGAGGCAGATGTTCTATATTTTCATCTGAAAATGGAGTCCTTCTAAAAGTAGCTCATCAATGCACCTGGATTGGAGTTTTATTTGTGAATTAAGAATTGGATTGGTGATGCTGTTTTTCCCATAAGGTACGTGCGGTTGACCAGCACCATTTCCTGGAAAGCCCAGCCTCAGCTCTGGGGGTGGGAATAGTGCAGCTTCTCTTCTACTCCGGGCAGGAGTGATGAGGGCCATTCAGCTTTCTCTAAATCTTGAAAGATATTTCAGGATTACGTCTGCCATTGTCACAAAATGATGGAACAGTTCTTAAGAGAAAAAATTCTGCCCAAGACCCAGGGAAGTAATAAAAGAATCAATGAAAGGGTTCGGCAGGTATGTACAGATGGAATATCTAGTTATTACAGAGTCCAGGGAGTAGGAGTTTGACCCAGACAAGTGAAAGGCAGTGAATGGGAACAATGAAAGGACTGATTTTAGTTGGTCCCTAGAGAGAAGTCTGGGCGGGAAAACATGGACAGTCTCCTCCCATGCAATTGATTGCCTCCAAAAACCTGCTAGGAGTTGGAGTTTGAGAAACAAGGCAGCCCCTGACGACAGAGCTGCCATTTCAAACATCAAGGAGTTGGCCAGCGTCAAGGCCATGTGTCAATTTGACTGCCTTCTGTGGTTTGGTTGATTGTTATGTGGCCATGCCCTAGATGGGACCTGATATAGTAGTCATTCCTTTGATGTAATTTGCTATGAGCAGCCACTCAGTTGAGGGACATTTCCTCCGGGGGTAACTTACAAGTATTCAGGGAAGCCTGGCACAGCTGACCTGCTTTCTGCTCAGCCTCCATGGCATATCTGGCTCCTCACCTCTTTGGTTCCCCAGACCAACAGCCTGCCTTGTCCTCAGACCTTGCTATCCAGCCTCCACATGAGTCATTGCCTTTGGATAAATGTGTCCTATTGCTGGTGTTCTGGTGGCACTGCTGGCTGGGAGTTGCTCGGCTAACCCAAAGGCAGTGCCTCTCTGGTGGTTTGATTCCACCAGGGCCTCCGCAGGACAAGGATGGGCACTCTCTTCCCATGCAATTTACAGCACCAAGCAATCTACTCAAAGCAATTGCCGAGTGGAGCTGATGAGGTCCAGCACATGGGCCAGTGTTTTATACTCTGAGTGGTCAGCTCCTACCCTCCCTTGTGAGGCTGGGGGCTCTTAATCACAATCACAGAAACCAAATGAAGACAGTGCTGTGGCACCTTCTCTGGGGTCAGACCACCTGCGTTGGCATCATCTAGCTGTTTCTTTCTCTAAGTGGCAATGATAATGTTATTAGACACTGTTTACTTGACTCACAACCACCCTAAATACAATAAATAGAAACCCAACCAATCCTGCTCCATCCTCACAAGTCCATTGTAGGCACTGTGTTAATCCATCTCACTGAAGGTCTTCCCACCCTTCATTGACTCTGCTTTCCCAAGCAGGATGTCCTTTTCTAAGGACTGGTCCCTTCTAATGTTGTTATTGGTAAGTGCCATCAAATCGCTTGAACTCATAGCGACCCCATATACAACAGCTCTTAAATTTGCTCTATCCTGAGCCAATTTCATTATTTCCAACACACTCCCATTACCACAGTAACTGAATCAATCTATCTCACCAAAGGCTTTCTTCTCTTGTGCTATCCCTCTGTTCTTCCAAGCATGATGTCCCTCTCTAAGAGCTGGTCTCTCCTTGCAACATGTCCAGAGTATGTCTGATGAAGCCTCAGAATCCTTGCCTCCAAGGAGCAGCCTGGTTTCACCCTCTCCAGGACAAACCTGTTTGTTCTCCTAGCAGTCCAGGGTATATTCAATACACTTCTCCAGCACCACAGCTCAAAGGCATCAATTCTCCTTCTATAATCCCTAGTCATTGTCCAGCTTTCTAACACATAGCAAGTAATTGCAAAGACCATGGCCTGAATCAGGTGTACCTTAGTCTCCAGATTGACAGAGTTGCTCTTCAGTACTCAAGAGCGGTCCCTAACAGCAGATTTTCTCAATGCAATCCGTCTTTTGATTTCCTGGCTACTGGTACAAAGTCTGTTGACTGTGGAGCCAACCAAACTGAAGCTGTTAATAATTTCAATCTCTTCACCATCAGCTATGATGTTGCCAATTGACCCAGTGGTGAGAATCTTTGTTTTCTTGATGTTGAGATTCAATCCATATTGAAGGCTACACTCCTTGATCTTCTGTATCAAATGCTTCAGGTCTTCCCCATTTTCAGTAAACAAGGTTGTGTCATAACACAGGTTGTTGATGAGTCTTACTCTAATCCTGATGCCACGTTCCTCCTCATAGAGCCCAGACTCCAGGGTGATCTATTCTGCATATAGGTTGAAAAGAAACAGAGATATGATTCATCCCTGGTATACACCTTTCCTGGTTTTGAACCATGCAGTGTTTCCTTGCTCTGTTCTGACAACTGCCTCCTGGTTCAAGGATAGGTTTCACATAAGCACAATCAAGTGTTCCGGGATTCCCATTCTCAGAGTCAGCCATAATTTATTGTGATCCACACAATCAAATGCCTTTGCATAGTCAATGAAACACAGATAGACATTCCTCTAGTACTCTCTGCTTTCAGCCAAGAAATGAAATGTCATCAACCTTATCACTAAGGAGCAGATGGCTTGTCTTTTTAACAGTCCACACAATATTCAATACTCTTTGCCAGCGTCACAATTCAATGGGACTCACTTTCCTCCAGTCTCCATTATTCACCTTTCATAAGCATATTCATATTCACTCTCTCATTCATTGCTGCCAAGTGAAACCAGGGCGTAGCTGACCTTCCACTGGTTTTCTGAAGCTGTAAATTATATGGGAGGAATTGCCCATTTTTCTCCATTGGAGCCATGGTGAATTTGAACTGCTAGAGAGGTGTGGCCTTTAAGTCAGTAGCACAATTCCCTGCAAACTGCGCCACCAGAGCCAACATATGAAGCAATTCAAAATTCCCCGGCTTGGTTCAAGCACACTTTAGTTTTTAAGGTGACATTCTTGGTTTGGGGCACTTTAAAGAAGGGCTTCACAGCAGATGTCCAGTGCAATACTGCTTTTGATTTCTTGAGTGTTTCTTCCATGGATGTAGACTGTCAAGCCAAGAAAAATTAAACCCTTGACAACCTCAGCCTTTTTATCATCTCTCTGTCATGATGTTGCCTAATGGTCCACTTGTAAAAATTGTTGTTTTCTTTATGATACACAATGATAGTAGTACCTAGTGGCAAGAAGCTACACTACAATCCTGAAGACACACGGTTCGAGACCCCGGGCTGCTCCACGGGAGGACAGACAATCTCCTCCTGTGTGATTAACTGCTTCTGAAAACCTGCCAGAGGGTCAGCTGTGGGTCGATCCTGATTTGATGGTACAAAGAACAACAGTGAAGAGCAAATGAAATGATAAACCGTAAAGTTCCTAAAACGGTGTTTGGCACATAGTTGCTGTTGGTTGATGTTGTTATGTGCCATTGAGTCACCTGCAACTCACAGTGATCCTATGGTCCTATGAACCCAGCCCTGTCCTGAGCCAGTCTCACTGTCTCCAACATACCTACCCCCATTACCTAGTTACTGGGTCAATCATCGCATCCAGGGTCTTCCTCTCCTGCGCTGTCCCTCCACCCTTCCAACCATGATGTGCCTCTCCAAGGACTGGTCCCTCCTAGTAATATGCCCAATGTATGTCAAACGAAGCTTCAAAATCCTTTCCTCTGAGGAGCAGCCTGATTTCACCCTGTCCAGGAAAGACCTGTTTGTTCTTCTGGCAGTCTGTGGTATGCTCAATATTCTTCTCCAACACCACAGCTCAAAGGCATTGATTTTTCTTCTAACATCCTTCGTCATTGTCCAGCTCTCTGATGCATAGCAAGTAATGATAAAGACCATGGCCTGGATCAAGTACACCGTAGTCTCTAGACTGACATCATTGTTAGTTTATATCAAGTCCATTTTCAATCCTGATAGTCCTGTGTATTACAGACAAGAGGAAGTTAACACGTAAGCAAAGCATGCACCACTTTGCACTGAGCAAAGTGTGCACTGGCTTGACTGTGTTTACATGCCAGACTCTGTTGAAACTGCTGTGGTGGGGAGCAGGTGAATGAAACTGTGCACTGCAGCTTGGCAGGAAGGCACAAAATAAAAGGTGCATCTTCTCCTGGGGAATCTGGCCCTTGTTGCAGTAGGACTAGAGCTTTCTTAAAGAGATCACATCTCCAGGGCTTTCTTCCACAGAGGCAACCTCCTTTTGAGTCAAATCTTTGTAGATTCAAACCTCCTATTAGATTAGACTTGAGCACTAACCATGTCTACCACCTAGAGACCCAGGGTTGCTATGAATCTGAGTTGACTCGACAGCACACAACCACAGAGACCTTCTGGCACATGGTAAATGCTCAGTAAATATCAGCCATTGTCATCATGTTCTCCCTTGATGGCTGTATCCAGAGACCCAAAGTCTCTCAGTCTTACTGCTGAGACTGTGAGATAAGCCTCCAGTGCCAGCTTACTCAGCCCCTGCCTCCTAGAAAGATCAGGAGATGCCCACAGGCCGGTGCCAGGGAGGATCTGTCTACAGGCCATAGGCAGTGCTGTCCTCTTCTCCTACCCCCTTCTACCATCACCTCTGGACACAGCATATGAGACACCCCCAGTGCAGGCCCAGCACCACTTCTCGCCCATGTAGTCCTATCCTGTGGAGCCCAGCCCAAGCTGCCCTCTTCCCTTGGAGTTTTGCCCCAGTTCCTGGACCCTAGACCTCCCTTCCCTGGATGCTCACAACCCTGGCCACTCAGTGCCCATTTGAGCCCCAATAGACCTCTTAGCTAAAATCTTTATTTCCCCAACTAGTGCTTGAGTTCTGAGAGTCTCTGTATCGCCACCAGGTGGACAAATCTGGCACTGCACAGGACAATCAGGCAAAGCCTACGTTCTATTCACTCGTTCTACTCAGGACGCCGCCAGCTGGAAGAAGGGATGCTCTTTTCTTTACCCAAACAAACCATCATTTACATCAGGCGGTTGGCGCAGGATAGGGCAGGGTTTAGAGCTGTTGTGCATAGGGTCGCTATGAGTCGGAAACGACTCGATGGCACATAACAACAACAACAATTGTCTCCCCAGAAGTGTCACCTTTTCCTAACTCACATGCGAGTGAGCATTAGCTCTGGGTTTGCAGGACCCAGAGAGGGAGCTGCAGTTGCACCACGGACCCCAGAGCCAGGCTGCTATGGTCACTGAGTAAACCACACTGCACAAGAGCTCTTGGTGGTCAGAAGCCAAACTGTGCTCCACTTCCCAGCATTCACCTGTGTCCAGCTCAAGCAAGGGGTGTCTCCTGCTAGAGCACAGGGGTGCTCTGTGGACCAGTGTAGCTCTGCCTGGGGCATGTAGTGTAGACACGGAGGGGGTCCAAAGCCAACAGGCTGTTCTAAGCCCTGATTTCAACATGCTACTTGCCAAGTCCGTTTTGACTGACTTAAAAACAAACAACGTTAGGCTTGGTGTTTTGAGTCCTGCCTAATTATAAACCAGTAAGTAGCATTGGGGTCTTCTCCATCTCCTGTGAATTTGACTAAGGAGTCTGTGTCTACGACCGGACATTTCTGGATGCTGTGACATCGAGGACCTGGTCTGTAGAGCCGCCTCCTGACCTCCATGTCCATCTCCATTCTGACTGAGTTAATATGTCTCCTCGCCAAAATCAGACATGATTTCCTAGAGACCAGAATCAGCAGAATAGGTGACAATAGAAAGCTAAACAGAGTGAGAAGTAGATTTTTTTTTTAAGGTGGTGTGGCATGAGCTCTAACTCATTGCAACTCCATGTGTCAGTGGAAAACTGTGTTTCATTGGGCTCTCAATAGCTTTTTTTCATATAATTTTTTATTTATTTTATTTTATGTGTGTAACGTCAAATTGGATCTGACTGGTACAGGAGGCAATTGTTCCTCCTTCTTCAGCAGAGCATCTGGTGGATTTGAACCGTGCACCTCTGGGATTGCAGTGCAATTTCCTGCCACTAGGCCACCAAGCTCGCCCAATAGCTAGTTTTGTTTTCTTGATGCTGAGATATAATCCATGTTGGAAGCTGTACTCTTGGATCTTCTGCAGCAAGTTCTTCAAGTCTTAACTTTCTGCAAGCAAGGCTGGATCATCCGCGAACACTGGTTGTTGGTGAATCTTCCTCCAGTTCTGATGGTACATTCTTCTTCATAGAGCCCAGCTTTTCTAATGATTTCCTCAGCATACAGATTGAATAGTGTGGAGAAAGGATACAGCCCTGATAGATACCCTTCCTGATTTTAAACCATGCAGTGTTCCCTTGCTCTATTCAGACAACTGCTTCTTGGTCTATGCATAACTTACACAAGGACACGATTAAGTGTTCTGCGATTCCCATTCTTCTCAATCTTAGTCTTAATTTATTGTGATCCACACTGTTGAATACCTTTGCACAATCAATAAAACACAAGTAAAGTCAGGCTGCTCCTTGGAGGCAAGAATTCTGAAGCTCTGTCTGACATACTTTGGACATGTTGCAAGGCAGGATCAGTCCTTGGAAAGGGACGTCATGCTTGGGAGGGACAGCTCAGAAGAGGAAGACCCTCGATGAGCTAGATTGATTTAGTCACTGGGGTAATAGGAATAGGAATGTTGGAGACAATAAGATTGGCAAGGGATAGAACAGGATTTAGGGCTGTTTACATAGGGTCGCTATGAGTCTCAGGTGACTCGACAGCACATAACAACAAAATAACAACAAACATCTTTCTGGTATTCTCTGCTTTCAGCCAAGATTCATCTGACATAAGCAATTATACCCTTCATTCTATGGCCTCTTCTGAATCCAGGTTGAATTTCTTGCTTGATTAGACATTGCTATTCATGTGTCATATTAATTAATGATAATTAAGGTTATAAAGTAAAATACTATGAATGATTATGTAAAAAAAAAATCTAATGTATAAACCTTCAAACAAAAAAATTAATTTTTAAAAAAATAACATTACCAAATTTATTCCATTTCCTCTTTCAGTCTCTTTGGAGAACTGACAAACTTCATAGCCTATTTTTTTTTAAGAAAAAGTATTATTCAGGGGAAAGGAGTGAGAGAGGAAGTCAACTGCTGGGGGCTGGGAGCAAAAGAGAAGGAGATGGAGGGAGGGAGGTGGGAAGGACAGAGGGAAGGGCAGAGAGCACCTCCACAGCCCCCCAACAAAATTATTAGCTCTTGGTAAGGGGTACAAGATGGACAGCAGAGACAAGAGTCTAGGGAAAGACTATGAGCATTTGACTTAGTGCCCCAGGGGATCCAGGCCCTACCCCTATTCCCCCATAACTACACCCCCAGAGTCTGTACTCCTCAAGTCTCATCTCCGAGGCCCCCGCCTCTTCCAGGCCGCCCTGTCCCTGCTCTCCAGCTGGTCCAGGGGTGCAGCTCAGGGAGAGGAGGTAGCCCTGCCCAGCTCGCTGCTTCCCAGTCATTCTACCTGGGAGAGTGACGTGTGTATGCCTGACCTGTCATTATTTCCATTTACATTCCATCTTGTTTCCAAAAGGATTTGAGACCACTGGTAGGAAAATTGCACCCCTGTCCAACTCACATATAAAGCTGGAAGATTACAAAGCACCAATATGGCATTATCATTATTACTGTTTTCTCCAAAAAGACACAGTCTGTCATTCCCCTGATTCCCAAAGTCCCTGACCCCAATTGCCCAAATTCTCAGCTGTGATGTAAAAGTATCTTCTCCAAAGAGTGAGCATTAACCCCTGCTTTCTGTTTCTTTACCTATTATTTATGTACTGGGAGTTTGGGGTGTGCTAATCACTCAGCTAAGAGTAGATAAACAATATTTAATCTCCATAGCCACGAATCCAGCTTTATATCTTGAATTGATAGATAAGAGAGCTGAACTCAGAGTTCTTGTAATTGGTCCAAAATCTCACAGCTAATAAGAGACAGAGCTGAACCACAAGCAGAGATTTTAACTGAGGAGTCATGGGAGGCCTGGCCAGGTAAGAGACAATAGGGAGGGGTGAGGCCTGTGGCCAGCACGAGAGCATGCCCCCCTTCAGGGTATTTACACTCCTAATAAGGCTTTTGTGGCTATATTAGCTACTCACAGCACTGCGGCCTGTGCTATCACCCTTACAACTCCTGGTTTAACTTGTTTTGAACCAGCTCATAGCTGACGCTTTAGCAACTTTTCAGAGGCTGTAAATAGCATGGAAGAAATTGTCCACCTTCCCGAACAAATACCATAGAGCAGCTGGTGGATTCAAACTGCCTGCATTTGTGTTGGCAGCCCAACTCCTTATCCCCTAGGCCACCAGAGCTCCCTACTGGCTTAACTACTTCCCTGAAAAGCTCCTCTCCACCTCCACAGCCACCTCCCAGGTTCCTTGTCACTCACAGGCAGGAGCCCCCTTCTCCATGGCCTCACCAGTTGACCTGCTCTACAGTGCCGCCATGCAACTGCCCCTTCCCCAAGCATCCACCCTACAGGAGCCCTCCCTGCTGCCAGACAAGCAGCACTCGATCCCGCTAGAGAGGCTGCAAAATCAGACAGTTCTGTGTTCAAATCCCAGCTCCGATGGTTATAAATGGAGTCACTTTGGGTAAGTTACAGTAAAACCTCTAAGAACCTGTACTTAAGATAGCTGCGATCCCTGGGGGGTACAAGCAGCTAAGGTGCTCAGCCTCTAACCAAAATGTGGATGGTTCAAGCCTACCCGAAGATGCCTCAAAAGAAAAGCCTGTTAATCTCCATCCAAAATATCCTGCAACTGAACACAGAGTGGAGCCCAGGCTTATGCTGGCACAGCTTGAGTTCCCATGAGTCAGGATCAAAGCAATGGCAACTAGTTGGTTGACAGGTTGATTGGATGATAGTGATAGCTGCCACACACAGTCTCTATGTGCACTAAATACATTCATGCCCAGTACTGCACCCCCATTAGGTGTCACACCCCACCATGGAAACCACACTGTAGACAACACAAGCACAGTAGCTGTTTGTTTTATTGGCACCTAGACTGGGAGGACACTGGCGCTCACCTCCTTTTCCCTGGAGGAACAGTAGCTTGCCAGATGGTAAATGGAACCCTGGGGTTTGAGAGTCAGGTCAGTTTCTCATCCTCGGTGGAAGCAGTGACTGCAGCCAGGCCTGCAGAGTTAGAGAGGCTGACCTGGGCAGGAGCAGATCCTCAGGGAAGCAGGGCTGCAGGGCTTGGGAGAGCGCCCTGAGCTGGTGCCTGGTCCACGGGGAGCACCGCAGGGCAAGGCCAGAAAAAGTCTGTGCAACAAAAGCACCAGCAGCAAGAGAAGAGTGGAAATCATTAGGATAACGGAGTGTTGCGGGCTGATTGGGAGGAGGGTGAGGGAATGGGAAAGAAACAATTCTGACATGAAAAAATGGTGCAATAATAGGCATAGATCAATGTTAATTCATTATATGAGATGCAGTTTATTTGAATGGCTGTATAAAACACAATGTAAATGAAATACTGTGCAGATATCAATAAAAAAATAATTTAAAATTTTTCACAACCAAAAAAAAGTACCAACAACAAAAGACAAAACAAATAAATGAAGTCTCATAAAAATTAAAAACTTTGCCTTGTCAAAAGACAAACTACTGACTGGATAGATATCTTTTAAAACCATATATTCAACAAGAATCTCTGGGGGTCTAATGGTAAGGAGTTGCACTCCCAATCCAAAGGGCCACATTCAAATCCACCAGATGCTGTTGTTGTTGTTGTTGTTGTTGTTGTTATGTGCCATCGAGTTGCTTGTGACTCATAGCAACCCTATGTACAAGAGCCCTAAATGCCATTCTATCCTGTGCCGACCTCACCGTCTCAAACACACTCATTCCCACCACTCCACTCACAGAATCGATCCATCTCATCGAGGGTCTTCCTCTCCTGCACTGTCCCTCCACTCTCCCAAACATAATGTCCCTTTCTAAGGACAGTCCCTCTTTGCAACATTCACAAAGTATATCAGATGAAGCTTCAGAATCCTTGACTCCAAGGAGCATTCTGGCTTCACCCTCTCTAGGATGAACCTGTTTATTCTCCTAGCAGACCATGGTATGTTCAACACTCTTCTCTAGCACCACAACTCAAAGGCATCAATTCTCTTCATCCCTATTCACTGTCCAACTCTCCGATGCATAGCACATAATTGCAAAGACTATAGCTTGGATCAGGCGCACCTTAGTCTCCAGCCTGACATCATTGCTCTTCACTACTCTTGAGAGGTCCCTCACAGCTGACTTTCCCAATGCAATTTGTCTCCTGATTTCCTGGCTGCTGCGACCAAGAGTGTTGACTGTGGAATCAAATAAACTAAATCTGTTAACTATCTCAATCCCTTCACCATCCATATTGATGCTGACAATTGACCCAGTGGTGAGAATCTTTGTTTTCTTGATGTTGAGCTTCAATCCATATTGAAGACTGCAGTACTTGACCTTCTGCAGCAAGTGCTTCAGGTCCTCCTCAGTTTCAGCAAGCAAGGTTGTGTCATCTGCATAACGTAGGTTGTTGACAATTCTTCCACGAATCCTGATGCCACATTCCTCCTCATACAGCCCAGCATCTCGTATGATCTGTTCTGTATGCAGATTGAAAAGGTATGGAGACAAAATACATCCCTGACAGACCCCTTTCTTGATTTTGAACCATCCAGTGTCTCCCTGCTCTGTTCTGACGACTGCCTCTTGGTACAAGTGTAGGTCTCACATTAGCACAATCGAACGTTCTGGGATTCCCATTCTTCTCAGAGTCAGCCATAGTTTGTTGTGATCCACACAGTCAAAAGCCTTTGCATAGTCAACGAAGCACAGATAGACATTTTTCTGGTATTCTCTGCTCTCTGTCAAGATCCATCTAACATTAGCTATAATATCCCTAGTACCATGACCTCTTCTAAATCCAGCTTGCACATCTGGCAGTTCTCTGTTGACATAGTGTTCCAAACGTTTTTGGATAATTTTCAGCAGAATCTTGCTTGCATGTGATATCAATGATATTATTCGACAATTTCCACACTCTGTTGGGTCAGCTTTCTTTGGAATGGGAACAAATATCGATCTCTTCCATTCAGTTGGCCAGCTGGCTGTCCTCCAGATTTCCTGGCACAACTTAGTGAGCACATCCAGGGCAGCATCTGCAGGAGAAAAATGGACAGTCTCCTCCCGTGTGATATTAGCCTCTGAAAACTCGCTAGAAGATTCAACTAAGAGTCAGCTCTGACTTAACAGCATATAAGAACAAATTAGTTAGATGATAGATAGATAGATGATAGATAGATGACAGATAGATAATTTATTTAGAGCTCAGTCTCACGTACTTTGGCCATGTGGCCAGGAGGGACCAGTCCTTGGAAAAGGACATCATGCTCACAAGGGAGGAGGGGCAGCACAGAAGAGGAAGACCCTGGATGAGACTGATACAGTAACTGGGGTAGTGGGGTTGCTGTGTCAGAGACAGTGAGACTGGCTCGGGACATGGCAGGCTTCAGAGCTCTTGTACATAGGGTCACTATGAATTGCAGGCAACTCAAAGGCACATAACAACAACAACAAAATATATATATCTTTGACAACTTAACAAAAGACAACTCAACATTTCACCACAGAGGGCATTCAAAGAGCCACCAAGCACGTAAAGTGTTACTCAACAACGTCAGCCATTACCTCAACCAAATTATACCATCAAGATTATCCCAACTCACAGAGCTCCTGTAGGACAGAGTGAAATCGCCCCATAAAGTTTCCAAGGTTTAAATCTTTATGAGAACAGACAGATTCATCTTCCTCCTGGGGGACGACTGGTGGGTTCAAACCCCTGAACTTTTTGGCTAACAGCCTAATGCAGTTATAGGAGATGGTAATGATCATCAGAGCTCCTTCGTTAGCCGTCCAGGAGATGTAAATGAAAACCACAATGAGATCTTTCAGTCTCACGAGAACATGGAGAGCGCTGGTGGTATAGTCTGTAGAGAGTTGCACTCTACCCTAAAGGCGGTACCTCTTTGGAGGTTCAAACCCACCGGCAGCATCAAGGAAAAAAGATGGTCCTCTCCTTTTTTGTGATTATGGGCTCCAAAATCTCACCAGAGGGTCAATTATGGGCAGTTCCAACTTGACGGCAGATTTTTCTTTTAAAAGGAAAAAAATGCCAACAAACACATGAAACAATGTTCAAAATCCCTAGCTGTCAGAGTGAAGCAAATCAAAACAACAATGAGGTATCATCTCGTCCCAACCACAATAACAAAGTTCAACAGGACAGTAGACAACAAATGCTAGTGAGGATATGGAGAGAATGGAACGCTGGAACGCTCATTCACAGCTGGTGAGGATGTAAATTGTCACAATCACTGTGGAAGCTGGAAGCTGGTGCTTCCTCAAAAGCGTGGAGATAGAAATACCATTTGAGTCAGCTATCATGTTATTGGGAATAAACTCTAAAGAAAACAGAGCCACAACTCAAATAGATGCATGCACACCCATGTTCATTGCCACATTATTCACAATAGTGACATATGACATCAGCAATTATATGTCTGTTGCCACAGCCTCTTCTAAATCCAATTTGGACATTTGACAGTTCTCCGTCTATATACTGTTCTAGCCATTCTGAATTATCCTCAGCAGCATTTTGTTTCCATACGATATTAAATCACATTCTGTTAGATCATCTTTCTTGGGGATGGGAACAAGCATTGATCTCTTTCAGTCTGTTGCCCAGACAGCTGTCGTCCATATTTCCTGACATAGACTAGTGAGCACATGCAGAGCTGCATCTGTCATTCGAAACATTTCAATTGGATCTCATCTATTCCTGGGGCTTTTTTTTTTTTTGCCAATGTCTTCAATGCAGCTTGAATCTCTTCCTTCATTATCATTGGCTCTTGATTATATGGGGTTTCCTTGAAATATTTCAGTGTTGACTAGTTCTTTTTGGTACAATGATCCTGTGTATTCCCCCCATCTTCTTTTGATGTTTCCTGAATCATTCTAGAGTTTGCCATAACATCTCCCAGTACTACAACGTAAGGCTTGAATTTGTTTTTGGCTCCTTCAGCTTGAGAAACTCTGAGCAAGTTCTTCCCTTTTTATTCTCCAGTTCTAGGACTGCACATTCCATTATGGTAGTTTGCTCTGTCTTCTTGAGTTGCCCTTTAAAATCTTCTGTTCAGGATTTTGAACTTCAGCATTTCTTCCCTTTGCTTTGGCATCTTGACACTCCAGTGCAATTTTCAGGGTCTCTTTGACATCTATTTTGATCTTTTCTTTCTCCTTTAACTTTTTTTTAAATTTATCATTAATTTCAAAGAAAATTTACAGAGATTTTTGGATTCTTGGAAAAGTAAAAGAAAAATTCTTTCATTGTTTTACAATCCCTCCCGCAGGTCCACTCCACTACACAGCCTTTGCTCTGGACTCCTGTCATGACAAAAATACCTAATCACATATCCCTTTTAAACAGTTTTCTCCCTCATCTGTTTCAATGCAGTATACATTATTGAACCCATCTTTCTCAGTCTCCTCCCAATCCTAAGGTCAGTCCTGTTTTACAACAATGGCATCATGTAATATTTGTCCTTTTGTGACTGAGATACTTCACTCAGCATAATGTCCTCCAGGGTCACCCACTTTGAATAATATTGCATGATGAGTTCCTTGTTTTTCAATGCAGCATAGTATTCCATTGTGTGAATATACCACAGCTTCTCTAGCCATTCATTTGTTGATGGGCACTTGGGTTGTTTCCAATTCCTTGCTATTGTGAACAAAGCCACAATAAACATGGGTGTGCATACAACTGCTTGGGTGGCAGTTATGGTCTCTTTGGGGTATACTCCCAGTAGTGGAATTGCTGGGTTAAATGGTATCTCTATTTGCAACTTTTGAGAAAGCGCCACACTGCCTTCCACAGTGGTTACACCTCTCCTTTAACTTTTTAATGACCTTTTGCTCTCTTCATATCCTTCATCTCCTCCCACAACTCATCTGGTCTTTGATCATTGGTGTTCAATGCTTTAACCTCTTCTTAAGATGATTTTTAAATTCAGGTGAGATAGACTATAAGTATCATATATTTCACTGGGTAACCGAACACCTACCCACTAAAAGTTGTTGTCTGAAAGCACCCAGCAGTTCTGTGGACGAGAGACCCTCCATAAAGATTATGTGCAGCCGGGAAAACTCTAGTGGCTAACTCTACTCTGGCACATGGCGTCATTAAGAGTCAAAACTTTCTTCACAGAACACAACACATCCCACTCCCACTGCTACAAAGAGTAAGAGTAAATAGAACTCTGCTTTAAATGTAAAAGGATTTTCATAAATTTGCTTTTGAAATTATTTGACTACTAATAATGTGTGGTGCTATTCATAGTCAAATAATTCCATGGAAGGCTGGGCTCTAGGAGGAGGAATGTGGCATCAGAATTGGAGGAAGACTCATCAACAACTTGCATTACACAGATGACACAACTTTGCTTGCTGAAAATGAAGAGGACAGGAAGCATCTGCTGTAGAAAGTCAAGGACTACAGTCTTCAATATGGATTGAATCTCAACATCAAGAAGACAAAGATTCTCACCACTGGGCCAGTTGGCAGCACTGTCATAGGTGGAGAAGAGATTGAGGTTGTTAACAATTTCAACTTGCTCAGCTCCACAATCAACACTCTTGGAACCAAGTAATCAAGACATGAAGTGGAATAGGGAAGTCTGCTGACAGGGACCTCTCCAGAGTGCTAAAGAGTAAAGATGTCAGTCTAGAGAGTAAGGTGCACCTGATCCAGGCAAAGGTCTTTGCAACTACCTGCTATGCATCATAGAGCTGATAATGACTAAGGATGACAGAAGCAGAATTGATGCCTCTGAGTTGTGGTGCTGGAGAAGAGTATTGAACTGCCAAGAAAACAAGCAGGTCTGTCCTGGAGAATGTGAAATCAACTTGCTCTCTGGGGGCAAGGATTTTGAAATTTTGTCTCATATACTTTGGACCACCAAACACTGTCCACCATGGGTAACCATTAACGCATTTGACACATCAGTGTCACATTGTTCAGCTTCACAGTGACCACAAGTTACCTTTGTACGGCAAGTGGACACACAGGGCTATACAACCTTTGGCTTGGTTACCCATGGCGGACAGTGTTTGATGACGCTTCCCGATTAAAACAAGCTTGGAAGTAGGAGTGGCATCCACCTCCGTAATAGCTTACCTCTGGAAACCCTATAACCTGGAGAAAGGATGAAAGTCACACAAGTGTGGCGGACTTTTTCATAGGGTCGCTATGAGTCACCTATGACTCGACGGCACTTAACAACAAAACAACAACATACTTTGGGTACGTCTTATATACTGAGCAAGGAGGAACCAGTCCTTGGAGAAGGACATTATGCTCGGGAAGATGGAGGGACAATGCAGAAGAGAAAGACCTGGATGAGATGGATTGACACAGTAACTGAGGTAATGAGGGTAGGTGTGTCAGAGACAGTGAAACTGGCTCAGAATAGGGCAGGCTTCAGAGATGTTGTGCTTAGGATCGCTATGAGGGACAGGAGACTTGATGGCGCATAACAACAAAATGCATGCAGGGCGTGGTCCATAAGGAGTTGCACTGCCAATCCAAATGCCGCACCTTGGGGGATTTAAATCCACCAGCACTCTGAGGGAGAAAGATAAGCAATCTCCTTCTGCATGTTTTACAGCCTGGAAACCAAATGGAGAGCCAGCTAGGAGTCGGTTCCAAGACAGCAGTCAGATTTTTAGATGAGTAATGCATTTCACTTACTATTGGCTATGATTTTTCTTCAATCATCCCTCAGACTCCGAAATGTCTGCCAAAGTTTCAACTTACAAACTGTTTTCAAATATAATGACATTTTTATGGATACTAAACTTAACAAATATTAAAGCTGACATGCTACTTTCTGAAGGCATGTAATTAAACATTTATCCATTTTGGCTTGGCCCTCTTCCTATTTTGCAGCCCCTAAAGTTTTCTCATCCAGGTTGCCAACATTTGTCTGTTCTTTAAACACACACCTGTCCATGAAATCAGGGGTTCTCATTTTACTGAGACCACTTCCTCCCAGGCTTTCCCAGGGCATCCTGATCGGGGGTAACTGTTCTCTTTTTTAAAATCTCAGAAGGTCAGACATTGGGTGATACTGGGCTTCTTATCTGTTTCAAGGAAATAATAATAGCACTTTCTTCAAAGGATTAATTTTGAATTCATTCGATCACTGAGGGAAAAAGCACTAGTGATCTTACAATAAGTAGTGTTATTGTTGTTGTTATATGCTGTTAAGTCAAGTATGACTCATAGTCACCCTATGAACAGCGAATCTATCCTGTGCCATCTTCACACTTCCTGACACATTAGAGCTCATTGCCGCAGTCACCATGTCAATCTATCTGCTTGAGGGTCTTCCTCTCCTTTGCTGATCCTCCACCTTTCCAGGCATCATGTCTCTCTCCAAGAAACAGTTCATTCTAGCAACATGCCAGAGAGATGTGTGGCGCAACTCAAAGGCACCAATTCTTCTGTCATCCTTTTTTAATTATTATTTTTTGGTTTTGTTTTTTAAAAAAAACAGAATGTTTATTAGTCCCAGCAGGAGTGGCCTGCATGGGGTGGTGGGTGGCCTAGATCAGGGTGTGTGTGGGCTGTGAGGAGTCTACAGTCATGGGATGGGGGGTCTTGGAGGGAAGGGGCTGAGCTTGTTGGCCAGTTTCAATGGTGCTTCAGGTTTGCTAGTGAACATGTTTCATGAAAGAGTCATGGCAGGCCAGAGCAACGCCCCCAATAAGATTAAGAAAATCTTGGAAATCTAGCTTCCCATCAACGTTGAAGTCCAGTTTCTTCATCATGCGGTCAAGGACACCGGGGTCCTTCTGATTCTTTGTGAAGGCAGCCAGTTCTGTATTCATGAATTTCAGGAACTCCATTTTGGAGAAGGTAAGGCTGTTTCCATCCTGTCCAGCGTACCATTGGAACACGGCAGTCAGGGACTCAATGCACCGCTGGGTCTCCGTGGGGCTGATGACTTGCCATGTTGCCGCAGACCAGAGGGCAGTGGCTGTGGCTTGGAGCGGCGGCGGATGTGTGGCTGGCTGCGGGCAGCTGCGGCCTCTTACTGTTATTTTTTATGTTGGTTTCTTTACAAAGCTCTAATACATTGTTTTTCACACTGGATCGTTCCCATTTCCTTCACTCATCAAATTGTGCGACCCTATGGTTTACACACCCATCCCCACCCCCCACCGCCCATCCTTACTCCTCTGCTTTCACCGCCCCCCCCCCATCCTCATACTGTTTTACAGTAATGGTTTTATACAGTATTTATCCTTATGGGACTGAGTTAGTTCACTCAGCTTAATGCTCTCCAAACTCTCTCAAGTTAGGTAGTAATTTACAAAATCATTGCTCCTTCATGCTGTGTAGTATTCCATCATGTGAATGTACCATAATTTCTCAATCCATTCAATTGTGGTTGGACATTTGGACTGTTTTCATGTTTTTGTGATGGTGAATAATGCTGCTATAAACATTAGTGTATCTTCTGTCATCCTTCTTTATTGTCTAGGTCTCAGATGCATAAAAAGTGGTTGGAAAGACAATGGCCTTAATAGGACATACCTTAGTCCTCAAACTAATATCATTACTCCTCAATAATTTGGAGAGGTCCCTAACTGCAGACTTTCCCGATGCAATAGGTTTTCTGATGTCCTGACTGCTGGTACCAAGGATGTTATTTGTGGATCAAAGTAATATGAAGATGTTGACAGTTTCAATCTTCTTCTGTCAGTCCAATGATAAGAATCTTTGTTCTCTTGACCTTGAGATGCAATCCAAATTGAAGGATGCATTCCTTTATCCTCTGCAACAAGTGCTTCAAGTCCTCCTCACTTTCAACAAAGTTGTATCATCTATATAATGCAGGTTACTGAGGAGTCTCCCTCCAATCCTCATGCTACATTCCCCTTCATAGAGTCCAGTTTCTTGAATAATTTGTTCAGCATACAGATTAAATAGGTATGGAGAGAGAATACAACCCTGATGCACGCCATTCTTAATTTTAAATTATACAGTGTTCCCCCGCTCTATTCAAACAATATCCTCCTGGTCCAGGTATAGGTTCTGCAGGAGCACAATTAAGAGCTCTGGGATTCCCATTCTTCTCAATGTCGGCCACAACTTGTCATGAGCCACACAGTCAAATGCCTTTGCATAGTCAATAAAGCATAAATAGGCATTCTTCTGGTATTCTCTACATTCAACCAGGATCCATCTGACATGAAAAATTATGGCCCTTGTGCCACAGCCTCTTCTAATAAAGCATTAACTGTCACTAATTTTTCTTATAAGACTTTACATATCAACGATACACATTACGCAGATGACATAATCTTGCTCACTGAAACTGAGGTGGACCTGAAGCCTTTAGAAGGTCAAGGACTGCATTCTTCAATAAGGATTGAAGTTCAACATAAAAAAGACAAAGATTATACCTTGCCACTGTTACTGGAGTGAGATGGTACCTCCTTGTGCTTTTGATTGTATTTCATTGTCAGTAATTTGGAGCATTTCTTCATGTGGCTGTTTGCCATTGGAATATCTTCCTCTATGAAAATTTTTTCCATGTCTTTTGCCCATTTTGTAATTGAGTTATCCATCTTTTTCTTGTGGAGACCCAGGAGTATTCTGTAAACTTGTTATACGACTCTTGTCTGAGATGGTATTACCAAATGTTTGTTCCCAGTCTGTAGATTTTCTTTTCATCCTGTTGCAAAGTTTAATAGGGCAGCAGGTAATAAATGTTGGAGATGTGGCGAGAAAGGAACTCTTCTACATTTTTGGTGGGACTGTAAAATGGTACAACCATTCTGGAAGGCAGCTTGGCACTTCCTCAAAAAGCTGAACATAGAAATTCCATATGGCCCAGCTATTCCACTACTTGGAATATATCCTGAGAAAATGAGAATTGAGACACAAACTGAGATTTGTACACCAATGTTCATAGAAACAGTAGCACTGTTCATCATTGCAAGAACATGGAAACAGCCCTAATGTCCAACCACAAACAAATGGATTGAGAAAATATAATACATTTTAAAAAAAAGATAATACATTCATACAATGGAATTCTATGCAGCACACAGGAGCAATGATTTTGTAAATTATTACCTAACTTAAGAGAAACTGGAGAGCATTATGCTGAGTGAACTAAGTCAGTCCCACAAGGATAAATGTTGTATAAAACCAATATTGTAGAATGTGTATAAGGATCCAAGGGGTGGGAGTTGGAAGCAGAGGGATGAGGATATGCAGGGGGAGAGGGGGATTAATCATGGGGTTATACAATCTGACTGATGAGGGAGTGAGGGAATCTGAAAGAATTTGTTCTAAAAAATGTATTTAAATTTTATAAATAACTAAATAATAATTTTATAAAGAAAATTTTTAAAAGCACAAAGATTCTCACCGCTGGGTCAATTGGCAGCACCATGATAGTAGGAGAAGAGATTGAGGTTGTTGACAGTTTCAGCTTACCCAGAACCACAATCTCTTGACACCAGCAGTCAAGAAAAAAAAATAAAAGATAAATTTTACTAAGGAAATCTTCTAGGAGGGACTTCTCCAAAGTTCTAAAGAGTAATGTTGTCAGTCTGGAGACTGAGTGCCTGATTCAGGTCATGATGTTCACAACTACTTGCTTTGCATCTGAGTGCTGAACAATGACTGAGGATGACAGAGAAGAATCAATGCCTTTTGAGTTGTGGTGCTGGAGAAGAGTATTGAACATACCATGGACTAGCAAGAGAACAAACAGGTCTGTCCTGGACAGAGTGAAACCAGACTGCTCCTTGGAGGAAAGGATTTTGAAGCTCTGCCTCACATACTTTGGGCATGTGGCCAGGAGGGACCAATCCCTAGAAAGGGACATCATTCTTGGAAGGGTGGAGGGACATCGCGTGACAGGAAGACCTGAATGAGATAGATTGACACAGTAACTGGAGTAATGGAAGCAGGTGTGACTGAGACAGTTAGACTGGCTCAGGATAGGGCAGGGTTTAGAGCTTTTGCATATAGGGCCGCTTGAGTCACGGTTGACTTGATGACACAAAATAACAACAAGAAGAAAAGTTTACAGAGTATGACACTAATCTAGTTGATCACAGGAACCCTGGTAACACAATGGTTAAGTGTTTGACTGCTAAAACAAATGATTGGTGGTTTAAACTCACCCATAGGTTCTGTAGGAGAAAAGTCCAGCTATCTGCTCCCATATGGATTACAACCTAGGAGACTGGATGTCACACAGGCTCACTGTGAGCTGGAATTAACAACACTGATGACAACAGCTGTTCACGAGGAGAATTATTAGGTCCAAAATAGTGTTTTAAACCATTCTTGATAGAAATAAGTTCGCTCTGGTGAAGCCAGCCCATTGCTGCCTCCTGTCCTCAAGGCACAGCACCTGCTTTGAACTGTAAGCAGATGCGAAGCCCTGTCCCTCTCCTTCTCGCTCCCACCCTCCCTCCTGCCCTGCCCCAGCCCTCTAGCCTCCCACTTCCTTCCCTTTTTAGAATCCTGCTCCTCCCTGTGACCTCTCTTGGAGATGGCTGCAGACTTCTATTTGAAAGAAGGAGGGAACTGAAACAGTTTGCTTTAAAAGACTACATACAGGGCATAACTAAATCTGCCTCCTTGAACCTGCCTGTGTATGGAACTGGTCCTGCACAAAGTTTAAACTCACAGTCACAAACATCAGGAGGGGAGGGTATAAGGGATTCCTACACCCCACCCCTCCTGACTGGCTCAGTATCAGAACCAGGAACCACCTCCCAGAGGAGTAAAGGGGACAGTGAGGGGCTGGCAGAGTCTATCAGACTGGGATGCTTGTCCAGGGTAAAAAATTATCCAGATACTTTTTAAGTACCCTTTAAGTTTCCTTCAAGGTAACATCACTTTTAAATGTATATACATGATGTAGTTACATAAAATTAAAAAAAAGGTTTGAGCAGCACACAGGAGGTGAAGTGACTTGTCCAAGGTCACACAGCCAGAGAGCTGGAGAAACCAAGACAAGCAAAGGATCTGGGTCCAGAGCAGTTAGTCACTGCAGTTATATGTGCCACTACGACTCACAGGGACCCTCAAATGGCTCTAAATCTTGCCCAATTGAGCCAATCTCACCATCTCTGACACTCCTGACCCCATTGCCACAGTGTCAAACCAGCTCATTCAAGGTCTTCCTCTCCTACACTGAACTGCCTGTGGTCATTCTTAACAGAAAAGAGGGCAAATCAGTGAGGCTGCAGAGGATGGTGTATTGTAATTAAAATGAGTATTTGCAGAGTTGTTGTTGTTATGTGCCATCGAGTCGTTTCCGACTCATAGCGACCCTATGCACAACAGCTCTAAACCCTGCTCTATCCTGCGCCTCTGACACACCCATCCCGATTACCCCAGTCACTGAATCAATCCATCTCATAGAGGGTCTTCCCCTCCTGCGCTGTCCCTCCACCCTCCCAAGCATGATGTCCCTCTCCAAGGACCCGTCCCTCCTGGCAACATGTCCAAAGTATGTCAGACGAAGCCCCAGAATCCTTGCCTCCAAGGAGCAGCTTGGTTTAATCCTCTCCAAGATGGATGTGTTTGTTTTCCTGGCAGTCCAGGGTACATTCAGTACCATTCTCCAGCACCACAGCTCAAAAGCATCCACTCTCCTGTCCTCCCTAGTCATTGTCCAACTCTCTGATGCATAACAAGCGATTGCAAATACCATGACCTGTATCAGGCGCACCTTAGTCTCCAGAGAGACACTGTTGCTCCTGAGTACGTTTGAGAGGTCCCTAATGGCAGACTTTCCCATCGTGATACGCTTTTTGATTTCCTGACTGCTGGTACCAAGAGTGTTAACTGTGGAGCCGAGCAAAGTGAAGCTGTGAACACTCTCAATCTCTTCATCATCCATCCTGACGCTGCCAATTGGTCCAGTGGCGAGAATCTTTGTCTTCTTGACGTTGAGCCTTAGTCCATACTGAAGGCTGCAGTCCTTGACCCTTTGCAGAGTATTTGCAGAGTATTTTAGTGAAATGTGGAGATTAATCTAAAGGCACAAAACTATACATACACTATCTCAACTCTTAAAAGAGATATTTTCTAAAACGACAAAAGGAAAGGAGTCAAAGCCAAGTGCTTAAGGCAGTGGATTAGGGGAAAGAACAAAAGGAGTATAAATGTGTATTAGTATAAATGTATATATTAAGGATGCAATAATTAGCAAATATTTAATGATATCGGTGGATAATAAGTGGTATTTTCTTCTCGTTTTTTCCTCATTTTCCAAAATTTTTTAATGAAAATGATGTTCTTTACAGAGGGCAAAAGTATTATGGTGTTACAATTTTAAAAATTCTTTGTAATGTTTGAGAGATCTGAGGCACTAAAACACCAGAAGCAAGTTGTTAAAATAGTGGAGAGGTTGCTAAGAAAATCAGTCATTATGCTTGGGGTTGGGCCTCAGGACACACCAGGGACAAAAAAAAAAGGAATGAGAGTTTATTAAAATATTAATTTGACAAGTAAACATGGAAAGTGATGGCAACCCTTCTGGAAAGATTTCCTCATCTTACTCTCTTGCTTTATAAATGAAGGCAGAGGAGAGTAGTGAATAGTTATGTTCCTTTGATTCTTGAAAGGGCCATGCTAAGGGCCTGCAGGGTCTGGGGAGGGACGGCATGGCTGGACACTAGTTTCCTGTCTAAGTCCTACCTCTGGCCACTTTTCCCTCCTGAACATGTTTCCCTACCCAGAAATCAGAAGCGCGTTCAATTCACCACCCAGCTCTGTGCTAAGTAACTAAAATGAGTTGCCACAGAGTTGAAATTAATGCATTGACAAAGTGTTAAGTCCCTGGGTGGAACGAATGGTTTGTTCTTAGCTACTAACTCAAAGTTTGGCCGTTTGATCTAACCAAATGTCTTAAAAGAAAGGGCTGGCTCTCTGCTTTGATTAGATCGTCAAAGATTAAACTTGCGGAAAACCCCTTTCTACTCAGAATCAAACAGCAGCTCACGTTTTGGTTTTGTATTTCTCAGGACACTGGCAAGAGGCTTTTGGACAGAGTCCCTGGGTCATGGCCAAGAGAAGGCTGTTGGGAGGGCAGGGACATCAGGAGAACTTCTGCCCAAAGACACTGAGGATGCCTGGAGAGGAGACACCAGGCTGGACACCAGACACCAAGCTGACGTGCTCCCACGCTGAGCATATCTGCAGGCGGCAGGGCTGATGTAGAACGAGCAGAGGAGGGGGAAATTACACCTCGTTCCCCCACCAGCTATTACATGGGTTCACAACGTTCCAGGGTCATGATTACTGCAGCAGCAGCTGGCTGGTTTCTTCCCCGTCACACAGCTTCAGGCTCTGCTGACCAGACTTCTCTATGGCCCACCCAGAATCCCACACAGCACTGAGCAATCCTAACTTCCTCTTCACATGGGCAAATGCCTCCTGTAACCACTGAGTCCAAAGACGGGCTCCAGATAGTCTTGTTTATTGGTTAAGGCTCCGCTCAGAACACACGCACAGTATCCTGGACTTGCAGACTTTTACATCATCCACTAAAGCAATTGTTATGTAAAATTCATTCTAACTCATGGTGACCCCACATATGTAAAACTGTGCACCAAAGAATTCTCAAATCTGTAATCTTTTCCTGCAAGTAGATGTTGGGCCTTTCTTCCAATGGGACATGAGCCATCAAGCTTTTAATAATACCCACTGTGATCCATTTGCACTATTCAGGGATCTCTCTACACTCCACCATGCCCAGTCTTGGAAGGTAGGACTTGGAAATCTGCATTCGTAACAAAAACAAATTCCCCAGAAGATCCTGATGTCTCCAGAGTTTGAGAAGTGATGGATTCAGGTGTACTTCAGCTATGAGCAAATCCCACATCGACAAGGCTGGAAGTGGGACTGGACGAGGGGCTGGGAGAGGCAGATGGCGCTCCAGTAAGCATCTCTCTCTAAGCTTCCTGTGTCAGTTTCCATGTACACACTCTCTCCACCCCACCTACTCCCCACAGAAGGCTCAATCCAAAAAGTACCCAGCCCTCAGTGATAGCAGCCTCCACCCATGGCTCTCCCACACCCACCCAACAATGACCCATACACTTCATTACTTAAATAATCTTTTATTTCTCATGCACTAGGAAAGATGGAACTGTATGAAACACTGTATTTCATAGCAAAGGCCTCAGTCCAGAACATGACACATGGGCCCAGCTGGGATCAAGAACTGGTCAAAATCCTGGGACCATCTCAGAGACACCACTTCCAAGGCTAGTGGCAGATCCAGCTGTAGCGGCCCCAGACACAGCACAGGGCGGCTGCCCCTCCCACAGAGGCACAGGAAGCAGAAGAGCACACGGACTGAGAAAGGACGGAGAAGGCTGCTGGGGCAGTGATTTGGCGGATGCCGGGAGGTGTGGAGATCCTGCTCCAGCACCCCCAAGGCCTGAGTCCACTCCCTCAGGACTAGGTGGCCCAGGCTGCAACTGAGCTCTCAGCCAGAGGAAACGCAACAGAAACGAGGAGAGCTAGACTGCAGAGGCTCCCGGAGCAGGGCCGCCGGGTGCTGCCTGAGCTGACACACAGAGAAGCAGATTCCCGAGCATCACTTTCACCGGGTGCACAGGGACAGCTACATGGTCAGACATGCGGGACAAAACCAGAAGAGCCAACACATGCAAAGACCACGACATGATGGGAGGGGTCTGAGAACAAAACGTGGTCAGGGTGCTGAGATGCGGCGGGCACAGGCTGGCCAGGCTCACTGAGGCCCGGGGCTGATGGTAAGGCCTGTCTCCTCCGGGATGGTCTCCAGCATCTCACTCTGGATCGCCTGCGTGATGAGGGCCAGCTCCTGGCACAGCGTTTCATAGCGGTAGCCCACTCGGATGTCCGGCACGTTGGTGCGGCGGATGTCATTGCCCTCAGGGCCCTCCTTGGTGTAATTGGGTCCTAGCCAGTGACTCTTTACCTGAGGGGGTGAGTGAATGGGTACAGCTGCAGCCAGCTGAGAGGTCATCCTAAGGACAGGACCAGATGCCCAGAAACTTCCTAAATGCAGAAATGGAGAGATGAGGGTTCAGGCAGGCCTAGGGGCAGAGGTAGTACCTTGTGGGAGAAGCCACTCATGAGCACGCTGTTTCGGGCCAGTTCACACATGTCGCAGGAGCTGAGCTTCCACACCTGGGTAGCAATGCTGTACTCTTCCATCAGTGGCTCCTGCACAAGCCAGGCTCCCTCAGACATGCTCCCCAGCCCCTGGCCCACTGGCCCTCCTGCCCTTGTGGGGACTTGCTGATCAGCTGGCCACTGGGATACCACATTCTGCCAGCAGGGGGCAGCACCAACCCTCTGAGACCCCTAGTGCTGGGGGCTCGCATGTTCCAGAACACCTGCCCCACTGGCTGCGTGGTGGGTTCAAACCTTAGTGAAGTGAAATTGGAGGGGGTCATCAGTGGAAAGCGAGACCATGAGACCACGAGACAGGTACTCAGGGAGTGGGTTCCGATGGTAGCTGAGGAAGAGACTGTTGTTGCTGAGTGGAGACATGGCGATGCCAATCTGGGCCAGGTAATACAGATACTGCAGGACTGGGGCCTGGGAGGACAAAAACAAGGTCTGCGATATGGACTCAAATGCGAAGGACATGCATGACAGGTGTAAGAGCACAGACCACGGCAGCGAGCAGGGTGTGGGACACAAGGCAAGGAGGTGAGCAGGGGGTGGGGGCACAGGACACAGTAGTGAGCAGGGTGTGGGGTACAGGCCATGGTAGTGAGCAGGGTGCGGGGTACAGG
>NW_006400002.1:3336830-3356292 GCF_000299155.1 Elephantulus edwardii
GTAGTGAGCAGGGTGTGGGGTACAGGCCATGGTAGTGAGCAGGGTGCGGGGTACAGGACACAGTAGTGAGCAGGGTGTGGGGTACAGGTCATGGTAGTGAGCAGGGTGTGGGGTACAGGTCATGGTAGTGAGCAGGGTGCGGGGTACAGATCATGGTAGTGAGCAGGGTGTGGGGTACAGGCCATGGTAGTGAGCAGGGTGCGGGGTACAGGACACAGTGGTGAGCAGGGTGTGGGGGTACAGGACACAGTGGTGAGCAGGGTGTGGGGGTAGAGGACACAGTGGTGAGCAGGGTGTGGGGTACAGGACACAGTGGTGAGCAGGGTGTGGGGGTACAGACCATGGTAGTGAGCAGGGTGTGGGGTACAGGACACAGTAGTGAGCAGGGTGCGGGGTACAGGACACAGTGGTGAGCAGGGTGTGGGGTACAGGACACAGTGGTGAGCAGGGTGTGGGGTACAGATCATGGTAGTGAGCAGGGTGCGGGGTACAGGCCATGGTAGTGAGCAGGGTGCGGGGTACAGGCCATGGTAGTGAGCAGGGTGTGGGGTACAGGACACAGTAGTGAGCAGGGTGTGGGGGTACAGGACACAGTGGTGAGCAGGGTGTGGGGTATAGGACACAGTGGTAAGCAGGGTGTGGGGGTACAGGCCGAGGTAATGAGCAGGGTATGGGGTACAGGCCCAGGTAATCAGCAGCGTGTGGGGTACGGGACACAGTAGTGAGAGGGGGTAGGGTACAGGACACAGGGGTGAGCAGGGTTTGGGGTACAGGCCACAATAGTAACTGTATGTGGGGGTACAGGCCATGGTAGTGAGCAGGGTGTGGGGTACAGGCCACAGTGGTGAGCAGGGTGTGGGGTACAGGCCGACGTAGTCAGCAGCATGTGGGGTACATGATACAGTGGTGAGCAGGGTGTGAGGCACAGGTCACAGTAGTGGGCAGGGGAGGAGAGTCCAGGCTAGGTCTGATATGCAGAGGGGTCAGTGACAACCAGAATCCGGGGTAATTCCCAGTCGAGGCAAGGACATGGGGTGGTATGGAAGGCTGCTTATACTGGGAGGGAGAAGCCACGCTGAGAGCTGAGTAGGGAGGAGGTGCATGAGTGGTCAGTGAGGCAGGGGGTGATGGCTCTGACCTTGCGCAGCAGTAATCCGTGGGAGATGTTCTCAGCCAGCATGAAGGCCGACACCAGGTGGTGGATGGGCCCAGCCTCCCCGCAATGCGGCCTCAGCACAAACGTGTGGAAACCCCTTTGTCTGGAGACATGAAAACTCATCAGTGCCTGAGCCCCTAGCCCAGTGCACACCTGTCCTCCAGCCAGTGACTGCTTGGGTCTGGCATTAGGAGCAGGGTCAGTTATTGGTGGTAAGGGGTTAGGAGCAAAGGCCCAAGGGCAAATAAAGAGCCCACCCAGTCCAGGTATGAGGACAAAAGGTAGGTCTGTGCTCTAGAGGTCCCGGCCCAGGTCAAGTCCAGAACAAAGTCGGCTGAATAAGAAGGTGAGTCAGAGATGCAGCATCAGATGGGGCAGGCACCTGCGCAGGTGGTTCAGCACAGCCATGTTGGCGAAGGTGTAATACAGGTAGTAGGCGTACGGTGGGTTGTCCTCCTCCACCCACGCCTCAGGAAGCGGGCTCTCCAGGTTGAAGACATGGTTCTCAGGCTTGGACTCGTCATCCACGCTGTCAAAGCCGTCCACCTGGCAGAAGACCATGTGGTCAGGCCCGGGTGTGCTGCCCAGCTGCCTGGCTCCCAACCCTGTCCAGCCACTCACATGCTTCAAGAAGAGGTGCAGCTCTGGGTGGCTGGCAGGGTGCACGGTGACCTCAAAGAGCGGCATGAAGATGTTCTCCAGCATCTCCTGGAAGTTGGCCAGCTGGCCCTTGGTCCGGTACACGTCACTGCAAGTAAGACACATGCACATACACAGGTCAGCCAGGCCAGACAGACCCTGAGAGAACTGCTGGCCCCTTCTCCAGAAGGCTGCCCTGGAGGGGAGAGGGAGGGCCTTGGCCTGCTGAACTCTGCATCCTATGTCCCCTCAGCCTGGCAATACTCACAAGAGGCGGGGCACCTGCACAAGCCAGCGCACATTGGGTGAGTGCACACGATGCATCACGGCCCAGCGCGCCAGCTTGTCCCACTCATCCCGCGAGCGCCCGTAAATGGACAGCCGCAGCTCGGCGTTCTGGTACTTGCTCTCCTCCAGGTCGGACATCACCTCCTGGGAGACACAAAGGCACAACTGTCACACCTGTCCTCCACCCCGTCTCAGCTCCCACGTGTTCCCAGGAGGACCTTTCGTTTAACATTCACTAGTGAAATTTTAGAAGCTATGTGAAAGTAGGGAAAAAATGGAGAAGAAATCCTGTACCATTAAACAACTTTCATGTTTAAACAACAAAGTTTCAACCTTTTGCCACTAATGCTTCTCAGTTCTCTCCTTCAGCTAAGACAGGTGGGTACTAGAGATCCGTGAAGAAAGGGACAGGAAACAAAGTAGAGCTCGCAAAGTCTCCATCGTGACAGAGTGAAAGAGTTAATAAATACAGAAACTATAAGCATGTTAGAATTGGTAAATGTCATGAATTTTTTAAAAACCCAACCAACCAAAGTAAGACAACATTAGAAAGGGCAGAGTGATGTAGAGATTGACATCTTAGATAATAAGATGGTCAGAATTGTAAAAAAGAAAAAAAACTTTCTAGATTAAAAAAAAAAAACTGAACACATGCTGGCTATGAGATGGTACATGGGAACTGTTTGTCTGATCTGTCATGAACAGTTTCACAAGGGTCTGATGTGGTGAAATGATGAGGCTTTGATTCCGTGGGAAGGTGCTGTGGGAAGGGATTGGGAGATGCATACCTAGAAGCAAAATCTTTGATGCTGTGAAAAGTGTGAAATTGCTGGCTATAGATTTGTATACACACAAGTAAGCTGGTGCTTACCTTGTTGGGTTAATTCAACACTGGAAATGATAATGGCAGTGTGGTCTTTTAAAACTGCATCTGACCCCAGGCCCCTAACCCCATGCAAACCCTCAGGCCCTCCGGCTCTCCGCTCGGCCAGGCTGCCCACTGGCAGCACTGTTCCTCCTCACCTTGATGATGTGAGCAAAGTACTTCCCAGAAACTCTGTTGTCAGTCTTGATGAAGATCTCCCGGAGGACAGACTCCCCAATGGGGTTGTACTTGGCATTGAACTTGTCAAAGCGATGGAAGGTGTTCCTGTCCTAGGGGAGACATCAGAACTCACACACCCTGCTCCATCACTGGCACAGCCCTGCAGCCCTCTGTGTGTGGGGACAGACCGCGTGCACGTCCAGCGTGTCCACACTGAGGTCATAGGCAGTGAGGTTCATGCTCTCGAAGACCTCCCGAAGGGTCTGCTCCCGGCCCTGCTCCACGTGCACGATCTCCTCCAGGTGCCGCTTCATTGCCCGCTTGATGAAGCGCAGCAGGTGCTTCTGGTTCATGCAGGACGAGGCGTGGATGTGTGTGTCCACCTGGGTGGCACAGAGGGCTCTGAGTCCACGCGAGACTGGGAAGGCCAGGCCTCCGTGCAACAGGATGCGAGAGGACCCTCCACTCAGGACAAAGACCCCAAGGCCAGGCCCAGGCAGCGCCAAGGTGCCACGGGGAGAGGGCCCACCTTGCGGATGTTGTAGAAATCCCGGTGGGGCACCTTCTTCTGGGCGGCCAGCTCCTTCATCTCGTTGAGGAGCACATGCATCTGGAACTTGGAGCTTAGATACTGCAACCGCCGATAGCAGAATGACTTTCTGGATGGGGGAGGACCAGGTAAAGGGTCAGAGCCCACACTGAGGCCTGTGTAGCAGAGCAGACAGGGCTGGCTGGGTGCACTAGGGCACAATGACTAAGAGATAAGTGACTATGACAAGTGTCTAGAGAGAGGCTGGGAAATCTGAGCTGGGAGGAGAGTTGAGGGCCTATGATGGGTGGGCACTCACATGGGGCCATTGATAATCAGGGCCATCAACACATTGACATCAGCCACAAACTCCTGCAGGTCTGGGTATGGCAGCTCCACCTCCGGGCAACTGGCATGTGGGAAAATCCGGGTGAGGAAAGCAAGCCAGGCCCCAGCCCTCCCCAAGCCAGCAGCCTCCCATTTGGCCTCCCCAGCACATAGCACAGCCCTCTTACTGCTCGCCGAGATCCCTGTGGTGGTAGACATGCATCACTCCCTGCACCATGCGCAGCCCGTAGCCCATGTCCCCAGGCATGGTGCTCGGTTCACAGTGCTCATATGGGTGCTGTTCCAATACAGGGGGGTGCACAGGGGCATCTGTGAGGGTGAGGAGGGAATGTCAGGGCCAGGGCCTCTCCGCCCCAGACGCATCCACCTTTCCAAAGCAGGGTGAAGCCCTTACCCACCAGAAGTGCTGAAGAGAATGAGTTATGCCAAAGGCCCAGCAGGGCACCTCTTGTCCCTACCACCACCTCCCCACCACCTAGAGCCACAGAGAGGCTGGGAGGAGCCCAGGTGGCAAAGTAGCAGGAAAGAGAAAAGTTCCTGGGCCCCAACAGCAGGGGCCCTGGAAGACCAGGGCACTTAAGAGAGGGAAATGATAGGGGGTCCCACCAGCAGACACAGGGGTCTCGGGGAACTGCTCATAGATCCTGGTCTCAAGAGGCTTCTCAGCCAGCTGCTGCAGGTACCGGCGGGTGGTGGGGCAGAAGCTCTGCAAGGACAGGGCCATGTACTTCTCCCGGATGAAGAGGGCCCGCACCACGCTCTTGGCTGCGTCCAGCAGGTCTGTGAATGGCACCTGGAGACGAGGACCGCGAAGGCTCACACTGTGGTCTCTGCCTGCAGACCCCACACTCTCCCATCTCCCACAGGTCCTGACCCCAAACACACTCAGATGACTCAGGCCCCAGCACTTCAGGTCCCTCTGCCCTTCTTAGCTTTTGGTAAGAGAAATAATCTCTCCTGCCGACTCCTCTGCCCCTGGCTCCTTGAGGCACCTGGGAACAGGGATCCAAGCACTAGTCCTATACTCACCCCACACTTCTCCTCCCCGGAGATGGTGACCCGCTGGAATTCTCGCTCCAACAGCCCATCTCGTTCCCGCAGGCCCCGGTCACCCTGGCCCTCGGCCTGCTCCTTGTAGAGCCTGCACAGGAAAGTGGGCATGGTGGGCTTGGATCCTACAGCAAGCAGAGCCCAGCACAGCCTCCCTCAGCCCTCTGTCCCCCTCACTGTAAGTCCGAGTCACTGTCTGTCTTCAGAAAGTCTTGCTTGGCCCGAAGCAGGATGTCTGGCTCCAGCCTGGAGGTGAGAGGAAGGAGAGGTCAGGCAGATCCCACCCCCAGAATGGGTGCTGTGCCTGGCCAGCACAGGGATCATCACGGGGATAGAACCCTGTGCCATGGGTGCTGTTCTGGATCTGATCTGGTAAGAAGAAAACTGACCCAAGTTAAACAGCGTGTTCCAGGTCACATGGCTGGAGACAGACAGAACCAGAACACATACGGCTTCATTTGAAAGCCACTTCCAACCACTGCTCTATGTGGCCTGCCCTCAGGAGAAAGGGGGACAGAGAAGGGGCTCTGAAAGCCATCGAGTAAAGAGAAAGGTTTTGGCAGACCTGTGGGCCCCCAGCAAGCTCTAGAGGTCAGGCGGGCAGCTCACTTGACATCCTGGCTGATCTGGCGCTCCAGCCGCTGCCGTCGCTCCTCCAGCTGCTCGATGGGGCTCTCCTCGGGGAACTCGTAGGGCGCACTGCGGAGCTCACTCTCAGCCAGTGACCGGCTGAACAGCTCCTGGTGGAGGAAAAAGGAGGCCAACAGGGAGAGGTCAGTCCCTCAGTCAGGCAGAGGTGGGGACCAGGGTATGGCCAAGGTGAGATGAGGGCGAGCTGAGGCAGGGAACAAGGAAGGCCAAGGCAGAGCATGGGGCACTGCTGAGGGGCACTGCCAGGCAATACCTCTGCGATTTCTTTGCATTTGCCATCCATAGATGTACGGAGGTCGAGCGGAAAGTGCTTGAGGCAGGGGGCAGGTCCTGGCAGGGATCGGGCAGACTGCAGCTGAGGGGCCCCCAGCCCAGTTCGGGCGTCTGTAAGGACAGTGAGGCCAAGCCAGTGGGTTGAAGGCCAGAGTCTGAGCACTCTGGAAGTACTGGGCTCCTGATCACCCCAGAGAAGCTTCAGAGAAAGGGCAGTCTTCAGAGTGAGCAAGAGCCTGCAAGTGACTCCCACAGGCCTTCACCCTCACAGCACAGCAAAGGAACCTCAACACCCCAGGCTCAGGGGGGTAGGAGGAATCCTGAGTGTGGTTCTGTGACTCCTGAATGAGAACCTGAATCCAGGACTAGGTCTGGCTTCCCGGGACCTTAAGAACATTCAAGTAAGTACCTCCCTCAGGGTGGAGACACACAGGAGTCACAGCAGGATAGGGTGGCCACACCAGAATCCCCACCCCACGCTCCAGGCAGGGAGGCCAGGATCAGATCTGCCTCAGACCCTCCCCTATCTGATATCTCAGGCAGACACCCTAGGGAGCTAAAATCAGATGGTTCGAATCCCCCAGCTGCTCTGTGGAAGAAAGATGAATAGTTTCCAGTTCAAAGGCAATAAGGGAGTGAGTGACTTACTATAGGGGCAATCGTAGCTGTCACTCAGCTCTGACCTGGGGACTAGCCCTCAGAGAGGAGGAGAGAAGTGAGGACCTGTTTGGCAACAAGAGCTCTGGTTCTTCCCAAGAGGCCTGCCCTCTCCCCCAGGACCCTAGGGCTGCCAAGATGGGGCTTGGCCCCAGCCTGCCCTCCCACTGTTGGCTGCCCCTCCAAAGAGAGCTACCACAAACAGGCTGTGCTACTTAGAGGCCCCAAGATCCAGGCGGGAGGCCCCAGGGAGTGCTCTGGGAAAGTCTCCACTGAGGGCAGAAACCTAAGCTACCACCAGGAGGCTGGCACCAAAGGCCTCGAAGATGCTAGTCTGCAGGGGCTACCTGAGCTTCCAGCCCACCCTGAGAGATGTTCCTTGGCTTTTCTTAGTTCTTCACACCCAACTTAGCTCTCCTAGCCAGCTCTGAGGTGCTCCCCTCCAGCACCCTCCCTTCCTCTTTCCACCTTGGCTTAGGGAAGGATTGGGGGCTCTGCCCACGCAGTCTTCCTTAAAGTCTCTGTGCCCACTTTTCCAGAAGCCAGTCCCTGGGATGGACAAAGGGAAGGGGAACGTGCCTGTCCCAGATCCGGTGCCCATCTCCCGACCCCCGGCTCGCATCCCTGCGTGGGCCCTACCTGCACAGTTCAGGCAGCTCCGACCAGCAGCCCAGTGCCCCTAGCCCGCCTGCTTGCTGTGTGAGGCTGCAGCCAGTCCCCCAGGACAGCTCAGGGGCCGGCACGGGCTGTACCAAGTGCAGCTGCAGGCAGGGGAGACCCTGAGATGACGGAGAAGAGCAGGGGGCTGGGGGAGTTCAGGGAAATCCAGAAATCAAAAAGCGACATCAGAGTTGGGAGCCACGAAAAACCCCATCACTGAACAGGGCCTTAACCTCTACGGTGCCTGTGCCCAGCTAAATGTGGGGCCCCCAAGGGGGAGGAGCAAGGCAGGCTGATAGGGGCAGGGCAGACGTACAGGAGGGGCCAGGCCTTAAAATCTACTGTTCTAGCAGAGTGGGCGGGGCCTGACCGGCTGAAGGGTCAAAACCCCCTCAGTTGCCAGACAGTCTAGAAAGGTAGGAGGAGGGGAAAGGAGAGACAGGCTTTTGGGGCCACACACACAGCAGTCCCAGGACCTTGTTTCCTAAGCTAGCCCTCAGGGCCCTACTTGGGGGCTCCAGTGGGGGAGATGTGGTGCTTCACTGCAGAGGGGTACAGCCTAGCAGCCTGAACAGGGGCCAGGCTCGGAGGGGTGGGTCATGGAGGCTTTCCCACGGCCTACTTCCTAGGGGGGCTAGTACAATTCCTCTCTCTAGCCCTACTTCCAGGGACAAGGCAAAAAGAAGAATTCTAGGAGAATTGGAAGACTTGAGTCGGATTCTATTCCCACATACAGGCGAGTCTCTACTGAGGCTTAGGCCCTCCTCTGTAACATGGGATGATAAGCAGTTCCCACCCTGGCTGGCCACAGCTGTATCACGTTCAGAGAAAATAAGGGCTCTGCAAGTGTTCTTTAAACACTGGCGAGATCACCAAGGTGCGGGGGCTTCAAGATCAGACTGCTGGAACCCTTAAAAGAGTCTCCACATGTAGCCCCCCCACTGTATAAGGGAATGGGGTGAGAGGGTCCCAGAGCTCAGTACCAGCCAAGGCAGCTGAGCAATGAAAAAGAGAAGCTGGCAGGGAACAGGCTAGGGAGTGTCAGAAGAGGAAGGCAGGCCGGCCCTGCCCTATGCCCCAGGTGTCAGGGAAAGCTGAAGGCCCTGGGCTTCCCTCTTGTTAGATATCCGTGACTCACAGCAACCCTCTGAACCACCTATCAGAATCTTGCTGAAGTAATCCTGATTCTACATACTCTGTCCCTGCTAAAAAAACATGCTGCACTGGAGAATTGTGCTGTCAAAGACCTCTCCAAAGAACTCAAGAGCAAAGATGTCAGTTTAATGATTAAGGTGCGCTTGATCCAAGCCACTGTACTTTCTGTTGCTTCCTAAGCATCTGAAAGTTGAACAATGAATAAGGATGGCAGAAGAAGAATCTATGTCTTTGAAATGTGTTGGCGAAGAGTACTGAATGTCCTATGAACTGCCAAAAGAAGAAACAAACTCATCTTAGAAGTAGTTCAGCTAGGATGTTCCTCAAAGGCATGGACGGTGAAACTTCGTCTCACACGCTTTGGGCACATTGTCAGGAGGGGATCAAGCCTTGGGAAAAGACACCAGGCTGAAAAAGTTAGGGGTTTAGAGAAAGAGAAGAACACCCTCAACAAGACAGACTGGGGTAAGGACTATAACAGGTTCGAGCATGTCAGAGAATTATGAGGAGGGCACAGGATAGAGCAAGGTTCCATTAGTTGTTTAGAGTTTCTCTGAGTCATAATTGCCTCCAGGACATATAACAACCCCCTCTCCAAATAGGACCCCAAGTTACTCCTAACTCCTCACAGGGAAGGTAGACCACACCCCTCAAGGATAGAAGGATAGTCTGTGTTGAGTCAGAAGATGGAGCTGAAGGTCCTAATCTCAAACCTCCCCATCATGAGATGCACTGCTAATTCCTAATCTGCTAAAGGCAGACTTTTCATGTCCATCTACTGATGGACTCTGCGGGAGAAAGATGGCAGTCTCCTCCCATGCAATTTACAGATGCCAAGGGCCAGCTAAGACCCAGCTCCAACTCAACAGCAGTGAGTTTGAGTTTTTACCAATGGAGTGGTCTGAGTTGTACTATCATGGTGGGTAACAAAGACCAGTTTCAGCAGTCAGAGCCATCTCATCAACATTACACAGTACAAAGGACTAGGGTTTCAGCTGGGATAATCTCCACACTCACTCTGGGGTCAGTGGCTAGTAGATTCCGCTACTGGCTGGTCCCTCTTCCCAGGACTTTTGCTTGAGGTTCTGGACACACTACCACACTCATATGCACCTACACTTTGTTATGTTTTGCACCATCAGTCACCTGCAACCCACTGCGACCCTATGTACAGCAGCTATGAAGCCTGCCCTGTCCTGAGCCGGTCTCACGGACTCCGACACACCAACCCCTAGCACCCAAGTCACTGTAACAATCCATCTCATCAGGGGTCTTCCTCTCCTGCAGTGTCCCACCACCTTCCAAGCATGATGTCCTTCTCCAAAGACCCGTCTCTCTTGGCCACGTGCCCAAAGTGTGTAAGAGAGCTTCAAGATAGAAGCCTCCAAGGAGAAACTTGGTTTTACCCTCTCCAAGCCAGACCTGTTTGTTCCCCTGGTGGTCCATAGTATGTTCAAGACTTCTCCAGCACCACAATTCAAAGGCATTAATTCTTTTTCTGTCATCCTTAGTCATTATCCAACTCTCTGAAGCATAACAAGTAACCGCGAAGACCATGGCCTGGATTAGGCACAACTTAGTCTCTAGACTGATATCTTTGCTTTTCAGCCCTCTGGAGAGGTCCCTGACAGCAGATTTACCTAATGTGATTAGTCTTTTATTTCCTGACTGCTGATGCCAAGAGTGTTGATTGTGAAGCTGAGCAAACTGTAATTGTTAACAAACCTCAATCTCTTCTCCATCTATCATGATGCTGCCAATTGGCCCAGTGGTGAGAATCTTTGTCTTCTTGATGCTAAGCTTTAATCCATATTGAAGACTACAGTCCTTGGCCTTGTGCAGCAAAGCACAGTGTCAGCAAGCAAGGCTGTGTCATCTGCATAACGTAGGTTGTTGATAGGTCCTCCTCCAATCCTGATGCCACACTCCTCCTCATAAAGCGCTGCTTCCCAAATGATCTGTTCTTCATATAGATTGAAAAGACAGAGGCAGGATACATCCCTAATGCACTCCTTTCCATGCAGTGTTTCCCTGCTCTGTTCTGAGGAGTGCCTCCTGGTCTAAGTATAGGATTCCCATTTTCCTCAAGGTTAGCCACAATTTGTTGTGATCCACCCAGTTAAATGCTTTTGCATAGTCAAGGAAATACTGATAGACATTCCTCTGGTACTCTTTGCTTTCTGACAAGATCCATCTGACATTGGCAGTAATGTCTCTAGTGCCATGACATCTTCTAAACCTAGCTATATTTCTGGTAGTTCTCTGTCAATGTACTGTTCCAGTCATTTCTGGATAATCTTCAGCAGGATTTTCTAGTGTGTGATATTAGTGATAATATTCTATAATTTGCACACTGTCGGGTCACCTTTTTTTGTAATAGGAATAAATCATTAGTCCACAAAGTTACTCTCATCAACTCCACGCTGTCTCCTCCACTGACCAGGAGGCCCTCCCTCACTACCAAGAATGCCTCACAGGCAGGGAGATCCCCAAGACTGTGCTCAACAGTATCAGAAGCTCTGGTCTTTAACAAACCAGGGTCTCTAATTCAGCAACTGGGTCAGCCCTAGCCCCAGAAGACGCACCCTCTGAGTGGCACAGAGAACCCTGATCTTCAGGACAGTACAGGCTTTGAGCTAGGCATCTTCAACAGCACACTAAACAGAGGTGAGGGGTGCTCAAGCTTTAGGCACAGAGAGCAGCAATGGGGGTAAGGAGAGGTTCCACTTGACTTGTTCACCAAAGAAGGAGTGGGCTGCAAGGGACTTGGGTGCACCAAGCAGGCATGCCTGTGCAGACAGAGCCAAACAGCTGAGGCCTCGGGTGATGAGCACAGCCACACAGTGGGGGCTATTCCAAATGGTGTAAAGCTGCCTCTTAGAGTGAGAGATGAATCAAAGGGTGCAGGAATGCAGTAGTCCCTGGCCATACCCCAAAGTGGATCTAATCATGGAACCCTAATTCCCTAAGGAAGCACAGACACACAGACCAGGATCATGGAAACTATACAGTCACACAAGCAATAGTCCCACAACCAAGAACCCCACTCCAGGTTGCCGGCCAGAAATGGTGTGCCCGAATGTCAGACCCCAGTCAGCAGGTTCCAGGTTTAGAGCCCTAAAAAAGAGTAGCTAGCTGCAGAAGGAAGCTGAGCCTGCCGGGGGAGGTACAGTGATGGTCAGGCGGGCCAGTCCTCCAACACCCTCATTCATTCACACACACACATACACACACACCACACCACCTGCAAATGGTTTCTACACTTCCACACACTGACACGTGTGCAAACATACCTTCTGCTGCACCCACACCCACGCCCACTCCTTGCTACAGAGGATAGCATCCCGCAACACAGAAACCTCAGTCACCTCCCTTACCCCAGCATCCTATCCACATGACCTTCCAAGCTGTGTCTGGGATCAAGGAGCATCTCTGCAGAGAGAGTGCAGGAGAAACGGGTGATCATTCTCTGAGCGGCCCCATGGTCGGGGCTAGAGATGCGGGTAGAGCGGTGCCTGCAGCCGGGAAGCGCAGACTCACCTGGTGCCGCTGCGGAGGCTTGCAGGCTGGCCCGCTTCTTAAAGGGATATTTGGCCTTGGGCTTGCCAGAACCAGATGGATAGGATGCCATGGCTGGGGCCCGCGGTGACAATGGGTGGGAGTCTGAGCTCGGGCGGGGGCCTCGCTCCGCCACATCCAATCCCCTCCTCCGCCCCGCCCCCAGCGGGAGTGACTGATGCAGGAAGCCGGGGCCCGGCGGGCGGAAGAGGCCCTGGCCTTGATTTCTCATGTTGTCTAGGCAACCTAGAGGCGCGGGGCCTCCATCCCGCCCCGATCCCTCCCACTCCTGCTCAATTCCCAGAGTGACGTGACAGATGGAGTTGGGACCTAAAGGGGTGGGACCCAAGGGGTCAGGGGGGAAATCAAAATGGAGAAGGGCCAGCCCAGCTTCCTACCAACCCCTGAGAAACCTTCACCCCGTGCCAGGGCGCCAGGGTAAAGAAGCCAAAGTTCAGGTTAGCTGGTCCAGCCAGCCCTGGAGGGGGAAAAAAATCATAAACCGGAATCCAGTCCCTGCCTCCAAATTCAGAACAAGTTCCTTTCGGGGCAGGTTCCCTGGGGCACTCCTATTAAAGGCTGACCCCCCTGGGGACCGGACTCCCTTTTCTCCTTCTCTTGCTGATCCTCAGATCCAATGGTAGCCTAGTTAGAGAGAAGAAGAAGCAGGTAGAAAGGAGAAACTCAACCTGGTAAGGAGGGGTCAGTCCTGGGAAAATTCCACTAGAAGTTGCCTTCTAGGAAAGCAAGAAAAGGCTTAGCTGGAGGTCTAAGAAAGGGACCCGTAGCGTCTTCTGGCTTTCCCCAAGGTCCTTCCTTCTTCAGAGCTCCTCCTCGAAACCCCCCTTAGATGGAGGCTTATCACCTTCACCCTACGTCCTACAGGTTGTGCTGGGGACCCCCCGCAAGCCTTCTGTCACCCTGATCATTGCATTTCTGTCCAAGAGACCCACTCCTCAACACAAGGACACACTCACCTGAGGCCATGCTGCCCGAGCCCCAAAAACCAGGGAGGTTCCCCGCGAGGGTCTGCGAAACCGGGAAGCCTGGGGTCACGAGGAAGGAGAAGGGGGATTGAATCCAGAACACCCCCCCCAGTCGCTCCAAGGGCTCCTAAACTAGCACGGAGGGGTGAGGAGTAAAGCAGCCTTTCAAAACGGTCAGCTGGCAGGAGGCTGATGCCTGCGGAGGACAGCGGCTGGAATGGTCTCCGGAAACCCCGGACTCCAGGCCCCCAGCCCCGCGATAAAAGCGGACGAGCTACGTGCCCCGCCTCCAGGGAGCAGCACCCGGAACTCGTTTAGGCTTCTCAACACTCTAGCTGTTGAGGGTCGGAAGCCCGCAGTCGGATTGTACTGGAGTCAGGCAACAGGTGCGACCCCACTGAAAGCCCGCCGCGAGAAGCCGGTCTTTGCGGTCCTGGCCCCGCCCCCGCTCGGCCCGGCCCCGCCCCCGCTGGGCCCGGCCCCGCCCCCGCCGCTTCCTCCAGTGGCCGCCACGTGGCCGCCACTGAACCGAGTTCAATTTGGCTGAAACGCCCGGTGTTGGGCAAGTCTGTGAACTCAGTGCGTCAGCTTCCTCATCAGTACAACAGGATGGAATGATGACGGCATCTCACTCAAAGGGGTTACTGTAAGGATTAAACATAAAGCCCTTTTACTCAGGGCCTTGCACAAAGTAAGCCCAATGTAAAACAGAGAGTAGGTTTTTGCTTAATTATTATACCAGGACTCTCTTTAAGGTTTCCCACTCTAGTTCATTTGTTTTTTCACTAACAGACGCGTAGGTTGACTGGGTGTGGTCTTAAATTGTGGCAGACCTTTACCCGGTTATTTCTGTATTTGGCAGTTAAGAACCTAAACTCTAGACGAATTGCTTGAGTTCAGCCTGTGTTGGGAAGAGCTGTATTCTCTGGTTCCACCTTATTGTAAAATTAGTGTAAGATCTGGTGAATATTGAAAGGAGCTAATATATGTCAGGTACTAAAAATAGGCTGCGTTGTAATTAATGTCACCTCCTGACTAATGCTTTGGTTCCCTGTCAACACTCTCATAGGTTGATTCATCTTCCAGCCGATAAAGAAGTGAAGTAGAACTGTTCAGGGATCTGTAGATATTCCATCCATTTAGCATTTCCAACACCAATTGGAAAAGAAATTTACCTAAAGTTGTGTGAGGAAGAATGAAATTCATAAAACTTCATTGAATGTAATTAAGTGTATTAGTAGCAATCAGAAGTGTCTTATAAGGGACGGTAGGAGTTCTGAAAGGAATCACAACAAAAGGTCTGGATAGACTGGGAGAAAAAAAGTAGAACAAAATTCAAAATCATAAAAATGGCCAGATTTACTGGTGATAAAGAATGGTGGAACTCCAGTATCACGGCTCTTAATTATTCCTTGAGTCTGTGACTCAATTTTCAACCAAACTATAAATAGACTTGTTCTGGTTGCTATGTGTCATCTAGCCACTTAGGACTCATAGCAACCCTATGTACAGCAGCTCTGAACCCTGCCCTATCCTGAACCAGTCTACTGACTCCAACACACCTAATACCATTGCCCCAGTTATCATGTCAATCCATCTCATCCGAGGTCTTCCTCTCCTGCGCTGTCCCTCCACCCTTCCTTTTCCAAGAACTGGTCCCTCCTGGCTACATGTCCAAAGTACGTGAGATGGAGCTTCAAAATCCTTGCCTCCAAGGAGGAACTTGGTTTCACCCCCTCCAAGACAGACTTGTATGTTCTCTTGGTGGTCTATGGTATGTATGTTCAAGACTCTTCTCCAGCACCACAATTCAAAGCCATCAATTCTTCTTCTGTCATCCTTAGTCATTGTTCACCTCTCTGATGCATAGCAAACAACTGTACAGACCATGGCCTGGATTAGGCACACCTTAGTCTCCAGACTGACATCATTGCTCCTGAGTACTTGGGTGAGGTCCCTGACAGCAAATTTTACAAATGCAATCCGACTTTTTATTTTCTGACTGCTAGTGTCAAACATTCTTCTAGGTGGTATAGCACTGGTCTGTGTGTTGCTGTACAGAGGTAACTCGTGGTTGCTGTGATGCTGAAGCCTGTGACAGTGATGTGCCAATCGTGGTAATGGGCACCCATGGTGGACAGTGTTGGCTGGAGCTTCCCGACTAAATCAAGCCTGGAAGCAGGAGCAGCATCCACTTCCAAAATGGCTTGCCTCCAGAAACTCTGTGTACGAACAGTGTTCAGGCTGTTCGTTCATAGGGTCGCTATGAGTCGTCTACGACTCGACGGCATTCAACAGCAACAGTGCCAAGAGTATTAATTGTGGACACAAGCAAGCTGAAATTATTAACAATCTCAATCTCTTCTCCATCTATTATGATGCTGCCAATTGGCCCCGTGGTCAGAATCTTTGTCTTCTTGATGTTGAGCTTCAATCCATATTGAAGACCATAGTTATTGATCTTCTTCAGCAAGTGCTTCACATCCTCCTCAGTTTCAGCAAGCAAGGTTGTGTCATCTGCATAACACAGGGGTTTTTTTTTGTTTTGTTTTGCAATAATTGCGCCTCGGATAAACCTCACTGGCTACGATATTGCCACTGCACAAAGCTATAACACAGGTTTTTGATCAGTCTTCCTCCGATCCTGATGCCACAGTCCTCATAAAGTCTAGCCTCTCGAATGATCTGTTCTGCATATAGATTGAAAAGATATGGAGGTGAAACCCCTAAATAGACTTATAAGGGGAATAATGTCACCAGGGAGGTATTCAGTCCTATAGAAGAAAGGGACATATAAGATTAAAAGGGCAGAGTGGTAGGTATGGGGGAAGATTAAAAGGGCAACATTTTCCCAGGCAAAGAACTCAGAAGTTAAGAAGAGACAGGATAAAATAAATGAAAACAAGAATTAAAAGGAGAAAGTGGAAAGAATGCTGTTATTATGTGAAGATTGTAATCAATGTCATAAAACAAAATTTTTATGCATGGTTGAATGGAAAAACAGTCTGCTTTCATTCAAATCACACACACACAAAAATTTTAAACATATTAAACAATACAAAGACATATTAAAGCAATTCTGTATCTTCAATTTTGCTAGACTATTTTTAAACCTCATATGGTTTAGATCCAGCAGCAGCTCCAAGGGAGAAGGACAGGCAATCTCCTGCCACACTTATTTATAAAATATCTTCCCAAAAGTTGCTGCAGAGTCATCTATGAGTTGGTTCCAACTCATGAACAACACTTGGAATTTTAAAAATAAGGAAATTTGGTGGTCTAGTCCATATGGCTATAATTGTCGTTAGGTGCCAGTGAATCAAATACAGCTCACAGCAACCTGACGAACAATGGATCGGGACACTGTCCTATCCTGTGCCTGACCAGCTCTGACATACTTGAGCCAATTGCTGCAGTCATTGTGTTAATCCATCTTGTTGAGGGTCTTCCTCTCTTTTGATGACCCTCAAATTTTAATGTCCTTTTCTAATGAATGATCCCTCCTATAATGTCCAATGGACAGAATCATCCCAGAATATTTAATGGGGCTCATGTGAAAACTATGCTTGGACCAGTAAGCAATAGTTAGAACAGAGCAAGGAAACACTTGGTTCAGAATCAGGAAAGGTGTGTTTCAGGGATGTTTCCTATCTCCATACCTTTTCATTCTAATGCAGAAAAGATCATTCAGAAAGCTGGACTTTATGAGGAGGAATGTGGCATTAGGATTGGAGGAAAAGTCATCAACAACCTGCATTAGGCAGATGACACAACCTTGCTTGCTGTAACGGAAGAGGACATGAGGCGTTTGCTGCAGAAGGCCAAGGACTGTAATCTTCAATGTGTATTGGAGCTCAAAATCAAGAAAACAAACATTCTCACCACCAGGCCTACTGGCAGCTTCTTGATGAAGAGAAAAGATTGAGATTGTTGATAACTTCAGCTTGCTCAGTGCCAAAATCACACTCTTGGCACCAGCAATCAGGTATCAGAAGATGAAATGCATTGGGAGTTTTCTGTCAGAGACCTCTCTAGAGTACTGAAAAGCAACAATATCAGTCTGGAGATGAAGGTACACCTAATGCAGGCCATGATCTTTGTAATTACTTGCTATGCTTCTGACAACTGGACAATAACTAAGGATGATAGCAAAGGTTCAATAACTTTGAATTGTGGTGCTGGAGAAGAGAGTTGAACATACCATGGACTACCAGGAGAACAAACAGGTCTATCCTGGAGAGGGTGAAACCAGGCTGCTCTCTGGAGACAAGGATTTTTAGGCTCTGTCTCACATACTTTGGGCATTTGGCCAGGATGGGCCAGTCCTTGCAGTGGGACACCATGCTTGGAAGGGTGGAGGGACAATACAGGAAAGGAAGACCCAGGATGGAATTGATTGACTCAGTTACTGGAGAATTAAGATTGTATCTGCCAGAGATAATTAGATTGGTTCAGGATAGAGCAGGTTTCGGAGCTAATATACATAAGGTTGCTATGAGTCCCAGGCAACTTGATGGCACATTACAACAACACCACCATGTCCAAAATATGTGAGATGAAGCTTCATCATTCTTGCATCCAAGGAACACTATGGCTTTACTTTCTCCAAGACATATCTTTTCTTCTTTTGGCAGTCCATGGGATATTCAGCACTCTTCTCTGACACCATAACTCAAAGGTATTGATTTTTCTCTGCCATGTTTATTCATTGTCCAGCTCTCAGATGTATAGCAACTGATTGAAAATAGCATGGCCTGAATCAGGTGCACCTTAGTCTTTAAAGTGGCATCATTGTGCCTCAGCACTTTGACAAAGTTCCTGACAGCAAACTTCCTCAATGCCGTACATCTCCTGATCTCCTTGCTGGTACTAAGAGTGTTGATTATGAATCCAAGAAAGATGAAATGATCAACAATTTCAGTCTTTTCTCCATCTGCCATAATGTTGTCTATTGGTCCGGTGGTAAGAATTTTCATCTTGATGGAGACATATAATCCAGCAGGGGGAGGATATCAAGAATATAATCCACAAAGAATGCAAAAGGTCATTACAAAGAGAAGGAGGAGGAGGGAGGGGGAGAAGGAGAGGAAGGAGAAGAAGACCAAAACGGATGTCAGAAGAGACTGAATATTGCACTAGAGCACCGAGAAGCCAAAGCAAGGAGAAGAAACCAAGAAATTAATAGAAGATTTCACAGGGCAACTCGAGAAGACAGGGCAAATATTATAATCAAATGTGCAAGGAACTGGAGTCCAAAAGTCAAAAGAGCTGGACTCACATTTCTAAAGCTGAAGAGACAAAAGAACAAATTCAGGCCTCGAGTTGCAATACTTTAGGATGCTATGGGTAGAATACTGAGTGATCCAGGAAATAGTAAAGGAAGATGGGAGGCTTATACAAAGTCACTGTAACAAAAGGAATTGGATGGCATAGAAGAATTTCAAGAAACAATATATGATTAACAGGCAATGGTGATGAAGGAGGAAGTTCAGGCTGCTCTGAAGGACTTGGCAAAATATAAAGCCCCAGGAATTGATGGAATACCAATTGGCATATTTGAGCCCTGGATGTGCTCACCAGGTTGTGCCAAGAAATCTGGAGGACAACTTCCTGGCCAACTGACTGGAAGAGATTATATTTATTCCAATTCCAAAATAAGGTGACCTGACAGAGTGTGGAAATTTTTGTAAAATATCACTCATATCACACACAAGCAAAATCCTGCTGAAGATTATCCAGAAATAAACAGTACATTGACAAAGAACTACCAGAAATACAAGCTGGGTTTAGAAGACGCTGTGGCACTAGAGACATTATCACCAGTGTCAGATGGATCTTGGAAAAAAGCAAAGGGCACCAGTGGAATATCTATCTGTGTTTCATTGATTATGCAAAGAAATTTTACTGTGTAGATCACACAAATTGTGGTTAACCTTCAGAAGAATGAGAATCCTAGGGATTGTGCTTATACAATACCTATGCTTGGATCAGGAAGCAGTCCTCAGAACAGAGCACGGAAACACTGAATTGTTCAAAATCAGGAAGAGAGTATGTCAGGGATGTGTCCTGTCTCCATATATTTTCAATCTATTTGTTGTTGTTATGTGCCATCGAGTCCTTTGTGACTCATAGTGACCCCATGAATGAGAGCCCTAAATGCCTTTCTATCTGTGCCAACCTCGCTGTCTCAAACACATTCATTCCCACCACTCCACTCACAGAATCGATCCATCTCATCGAGGGTATTCCTCTCCTGTACCGTCCCTCCACTCTCCCAAACGTGATATCCCTCTCCAAGGACCAATCCCTCCTTGCAACATGCCCAAAGTATGTCAGACGAAGCTTAAGAATCCTTCACTCCAGCGAACATTCTGGCTTCACCCTCTCCAGGACAAACCTGTTTGTTCTCCTAGCAGTCCATAGTATATTCAACACTCTTCTCCAGCACCACAACTCAAAGGCATCAA